>NW_023270504.1:21549783-21574943 GCF_011800145.1 Mirounga leonina
GCCCTAAGCCTCATTCTTTTTGTCTATAAAAGAGAAATAGGAGTAATTAGCTTATAATGTTTTTGTGAGACTTGAGGGAGATGACCCATATAAAGTGCTTATCGTGGCCTACCAGAAATGTTCAATAAATATTAGTGATGAGGAAGATGATGATAGTGACACGCTATTTCTTAGAACTTATGAGTTGTTTCTTTGGGTGTTAACAGCTGGATGAAAGAGGGGATGACCTCGCATCTACCGAGCCTCTAATAGTATATAAGGAATGTGTGGGGTGGGGATGGGTGTGTGGGGAGGTGAGGTGGTCAGAGAGTCAAGGAGAAAGTTGAAACAAAGATGTGAGCCAAGGCAATAAAAACAATGTGTTGAGCTTGGGTGGTATTGGCAAAGGAGAATCAGAGCTATCTCCTCAAGGCGGGAACATTGCAGCTGTTGGGGAGGAAGAATTTACTATGCATTTCAACATCCTTCTAGCTGAACTAAGAATCAAACTGAGATTGTCACCGCGGCCCGAGGGCGCAAGAGCACCTGCCTGCAGGGTTTCCAAACAGATCAGTTCTGGACACTCGCCACTGATAAAATCCAAACGCAAAGAAATGAGTGGGGACAAAACCAGAAAGGAATTTATTTCAGTGAGGCTGACACTGGGAAGACAAAGGTGAACATCTCAAAGACTGTCTCCAAAGTGCTAAAACTACTTGGTTTATGAGGCAAATGTGGGACAAAGGTCGGTGGACCTGCATGTGGCGGGAAAGGTGAGGTCAGTCATTTTCTTGGGGTCAGTCATGCAAGGTGTTGCTGGCATCAGGGAAGTCCTTAAGGCTTGAGGGGGTAGTTTCTGTTCACACCACAGGATGCTTTGCCTAAAGGGTCCTTTACCTGAATCAAAAGATAAATTGTAAAGAAGAACTTAATCAGTTAGGAAGTACAAATTAAGGCCAAAATCATGGTAAAATCCTCTATCAGTATGAGACAGATTAAAAGGAGAAAATAAAGCTTTATTTTCTACACATGGGGAATTTACACAGACATGAGAATTGCAAAGACAGGCAAAATGAGATATAGATGTCATTCTGAACTGAGAAGAAGGGAGTAGGGGTCTACGATTTTAAAGTGATAGATTTCAAATTACAGAATATGAAAAAGAGTAACTGTTAGGTCAACAAATGTTTGGGCCTTTCAGAAACAATGGGACATGAGGACCTTGACCAAACAGGCCTTGTTAGGTTTTTCTGTGTCTTCCATACTTAGTTATGTAGGTATCTTTGGTGATAACTCTCTTTATGGAGTAAGTCCTCTAGCTAAATTTTTCTTAGACAATTGAAGGGGAGGTAATGAGTTTTCCCTGAATCAGTTGAGTTTTAACTCAAAAATTATCAGCATACCAGCCATCTTGGAATGGCCTGTCCTTGATTCCTACACAGCAAACTGTCCTTCTATTTCTAACTTTTATATAAGGTAAGGGCAGAAGTTATTAAACAGGATAGTCAGCGTCAAGAAATGTGTTGAGAGCAGTATAGTATTGGGTGAGGTGGGCAGCTGGTGGTAGGACACAGGGGCAACTGCTGGGATGACCTGAGTAGCTTTGGAGATCAGTGACCATATGAACATTACGGTCTCTTTAAAGTCTCACAAAAGTAGGCCCAGGGTGCCTGGGTGGCTCAGTTGGTTAAGCAACTGCCTTCGGCTCAGGTCATGATCCTGGAGTCCCTGGATCGAGTCCCGCATCGGGCTCCCTGCTCAGCAGGGAGTCTGCTTCTCCCTCTGACCCTCCTCCCTCTCATGCTCTCTGTCTCTCATTCTCTCTCTCTCAAATAAATAAATAAAATCTTTAAAAAAAAAAAAAAGTACGCCCAGCAGGTAACTGAGCAACAGTGATTCTAAACATGGACCAATTCCCCATTGTGGTTTCACTACTGTCTTTTGTTAAATTCTGCATTCTTATATTGATGTGGCCCTTTACGTGAATTCCTATGGATTTCTTAAAGCTTAATACAAATATCTATTTCAACCTTTCCATTTTCTTTACTGTTTCAAATGGCCACATTTATTAAGCATTTACATGGGGCATGCACTATGCAAAGGACGGTATAAACTTATCTCATTCAGTCCATATCGTAAGTATGTACTGTTATTGTTCTCATTTTAAATAAGAACACTAAGACCTGTCCAAGGTCACACAGCTAAGGATTTAGGACTCATGCAGTCAATTTCAAAACCTTAAGTATTTTAGCTCTTAATCTGGTTGTAATGAGTACCTGAATTACTTAACAATGAATGTAAAATAAGCTGGAAAAGAGTAAAGGAAATAAAAGTAGCATTTCTTAAGTAGCTACTATGTGCAAGCCCTGCTATCTCACCCAAGTCTGGTAAAAATTACAAAAGTCGGTGAAATATTCCCCATTAAAGGTAAGGAAACTGAAGCTCAGAGTTATTCAAAGATATATGGTAATCACTACATTAAAAAAACAAAACAAACAAGATATCTGTGTTTCTATTTTTTTTTTAAGATTTTATTTATTTATTTGACAGAGAAATAGAGAGAGAGCACAAGTAGGCAGAGTGGCAGGCAGAGGGAGAGGGAGGAGCAGGATCCCTGCCGAGCAGGGAGCCTGATGTGGGACTCGATCCCAGGACCCTGAGATCATGACCTGAGCCGAAGGCAGATGCTTAACCAATTGAGCCACTCAGGTGCCCCAAGATATCTGTGTTTTGTTAAACTTCCTTCTCCTGGGCGCCTGGGTGGCTGAGTTGGTTAAGCAACTGCCTTTGGCTCAGGTCATGACCCTGGAGTCCCTGGATGGAGTCTGGCATGGGGTTCCCTGCTCAACAGGGAATATGCTTCTTCCTGTGACCCTCTTCAGCTCATGCTCTTTCTCTCTCTTTCAAACAAATAAAACGTTACAAAAAAAAAAAACTTCGTTCTCCGCAAATATACTTCTCCACAGCTTTCCTAAGAGATATTTCAGAGTATCCACCTCACCCATTTTGTTAAAGTTTATTTATTTATTTGTTTAATAATCCTTATACACAATATGAGGCTCAAACTCACCACCCAGGATCAAGAGTCACATGCTTTTTGGACTGAGCCAGCCAGGCACCCTCCACCTCATGTCTCTGAAAGAAAAGACTCAATAACTGGGCTGTGGTTCTTTGCCCTGAATCCGACAGAATTTGAATAAAAAGATTATTGGAATTTTATTTCAGAAAGTTTTAAGGGCTGTTTAGTTAACAACCAAGCATTATAAAGGGAATATTTAGAACCAGGAATAGAAGGAGGGGGAAATCAGCAGCCTGGCTTAACACCCTGTTTATCCAAGACCAAATTAGAAGAGCCCTTAAGTTCAAGGAAAACCTTTCCCGGGGGGGGGAGAGGTAGGAATGGGAAATTTTGTGAGGATGGGAATCCTCCATTTCAAATGTGAATCCTCAAAGTTTCATCTCCTGAAATGCATCTCGTCCAAGGGCACCATCTGGTGTGCAAATGTGAGAAAGAACACCGTGCTTCATCCATGGATAATCAAACGTGTGTTTTCTAAACTGATTTCTACCACTTGTGTTGTGTTCATAAAACAATATTGATTCCCATGTATATCAATAAATGTGTCTATAACATAATAAAATCAGTATTCTCTAACTGGATGTAGTTCTTTTGTTGTCTCCTTTAAAATATAAATCCTTATATCAACTTTATCAATCTAAATTTATTCGTAAAATGATGAAGTTAAAATTAATATCAGAGAATAATTTTTCTAGAATTTTTATTTTTAATATGAAGAAAGTGAAGTCCAGAGAGTTTTAATGATTCTTCCACATTCATATTACTCACTATGGAAGAAAAAGGAGCAGTAAACTTGGGTCTTAACTCCCAAGAATGCTTTCTTTCTATGTGCCATATCGATTTAGGACAATATGCAATAGGTGTCCCTATAGAACTTGGGGGTCTTTTGCCCTATCTGAGTGCTTCCTTGAATACAAAGACTGATTAACTGTGCTCTGTCTCTCATTTAAAATGGCTAAGTGACCATCACAGCCCTTTGGGAATTGTAGGCAGACTTTTGGATACTGTATACAGAAAAAAATTGTGAAATGTTACCTATAAATCATAAAACATCAACTGACAGGGCCACAAGTGCTAATCATAACACAAAAAATAAAGATATTGGCTATGCAAGTCTTGGAGAAGGGCTTGTATCCAGAAGTTAGAGAAAACTTCAACTCAGTAAGAAAAGTAAAAACCCCATATATGATAATAGGTTTGAAAAGATGCTTCACAAAAAAATAAATCCAAATGGCCCATAACATAAAAAAGGATACTCATCTTCATTAACCATCATGGAAATGTTATTGAAATAATTAAGTTAGATATGCTTGAGAAAAAAAAAAAAATAGAGGAATATCTGAAAACAAAAGGAAAAAAAAAAAAAAACCAGAACACTAGAAACCTAGTCCACTGATTCAGGATAGGAGTTGGAACAGAAATCTTTCTGCTGCTCCTGAGGTAGTACAATTTACTCAGGGCCTGAAAAGATCAGAAGCTAGAAGAAAACTTGGTTGGGGAAAGGAGAGAGCATACAGAAAGGGATTTACTGTTTCTCACCTAGACCTGGGGGCACTGACTTTGCTCCCAAAACATCAAGAGCTTAATTCAAGAATCAACTGACAAGTCCTTTAGCTTGACTGGGGAGGTAGTTATACATGTATATTCATATGTAAAATTTTATCAAGCTATAGAATTAAGATCTATGCACTATACTGTATATAAATTATTCCTCAAAAGAAAAAAAGGTAGTTAAAAGCATAAGGTAAGAGTAATCCTCTAGCAGAGTAACCTTCGGAATAAGAAAGAAGCCTCCTCTAAGGGACAGGAATCATGGGCCTAAAGAATTTCACTTGTAAGAAATAACAGTGACAGACACAGTAATATAGGGCTCAAAGGTTTGGGGCTCCCGCTGGGGATGAAGACATACATCTTTGAAAGCAGAAGACCTGAATGAAGCCTAAGGTTGCTTAGACTTCCCTATTACCAATAAGGGTGTCCTGTTTCAAAAACTACTGTGGGGGAACCTGGGGGTTCAGTGGTTAAGTATCTGAGTCTTGAATTCGGCTCAGGTCTTGGTCTCAGGTCTCATGGGTCAAGCTACCTTATAGGGCTCTGTGCTCAGCTGGGAGTCGGCTTGAGATTCTCTCCCTCTCCCTCTGCAGCTCCCACTTGCTAATGTGCTCTCTCTCTGTCTATGTCTAAAATAAATAAATAAAATTAAAGAAAAATACTGTGGAAGTACTCAGACCCCATTTAATATTGTGATGCTAGCCCCATGAGATTTAAAAAAGAAATGGAAATTCAGAGGTTTCTCAGAAACTAATAGAAAGAGGAATTTCTTAAGTCAACTCTAGACAATGTTTAAAAAGTGTTAAAAAGACAGAGTTTTGCATTCCACTCTCTGAGAGAGAGTATAGAGAAGTTTTCTGCCAACTTCTTAAGGGAAAGATTTTTTTTGATTGATTTATACGTAGATTTAAGTTTACTTTGGTTGTAAGACGAATGGATAAAGTATTTTTGGAATGGGGAGGAGTACAATGGGGAGGAGTACAATGAAGGGGACCAGCTAATAAGTTATAGGGTAGTAAGTGGTTTCTACGAGAAATCATAGTGGCTCAGAATTGGATGGTGCTAATACAGTTAGGACATCTTCAAATGGCTGAATTCTATATATTGTATGGGTAAAGCTAGCTGATAGGTCTTATTACTCAATTAGATAAAGGGAAGGAATTGAAGAAGAAGAGATTCAAAAACCTTTTAGATCCCTTTTATTGTAGGCATTGAGACTACACTGCTACTTATGAATGAGTGGCAAATGTTGAGGAGGGATGGGAGAACAAAAATCAAAAACTGTTTTTTTTTAACCTATTAGGTTTAGGACATCTAGGAAATAACCATGTTGAAATGTTAAATGGATAACTGAGTATTTGAATCTTTCACTAAGGATCCAAATAACAGATATACATTTGGAAGTCCTCAACATATAAATGGGATTACCTCAAAAAGTTCTAGAGAATTGACAGCAGATCTGAACCCTGAGATATTCAAATCTTTAGAAGGTAAATACAGAAAAGTCCCAGTAAAAGAAACAGTCAGGAGCGCGTAGGAAGGTAAGAAAAAGCAAGGACATGTCTGGTGGAATGGAAATGAGAGATGTCATTGTGTTAAGCAGAGGGGGAGATCAGTTTTCAAATGCTGCTGAGGAAAACAGTAAAAGTGATATAACATAACTACTGGATCTGGCAACAGGGATGTAATGGATGACCCAACAAGCGCAATGTGAGTGAGGTGTAGGGGCAGAAGCCAGGTTCGGGGGAGAAAAGGTTAAGGAGGGAATGAATTAAGAGAAAGCAGATAGGTGGGGAATGGATCATTCTTGGTGAGTTTTGTGATTAAGGAGAGTAGAGAACGCAGCTTGGGGAGCAAGCCAGAATCTTAGTGCTTTCATTGGTTTTGTTTTGAAGTGGGATGATACAGTGAGTGCATGCAAACTGAAACAATTCAATAGAGAGGAGGATAATATGTAAGGATAATATATAAGGATAATATATAATATGAGAGGGGTAGTAATAGCTGGAGAAATGATGTTACAATCATTATCTCTGACGTTAAAAGGTGGAAACTTCAAGCCTGAGAGAGGGATATTTAGGTGGATGAACCTGAAACTATGAAACCCCCAGATTTCCTGGAACCTCCAGGGCCACTGAAAACAAACCCATACAACCTACACAAGCAGGAGAGCCATGCCACTCCTGAAAACTGTTCAATTAACCCAATTTGAGGGAAGGTGAGATTTATTCTCTTCAAGATATGCCCTACGACTCCTCATTACTTCGGGACAAAGTTTCAACACAGAGCAATAAGGTAACTACAATTTCCTGTCTAAGAAACAAAAAACAAAATGAAACAAACAAAACAATACCAGCGAATACTTGCACATATTGCTAACATATCAGCAGAAATAAGAGAACATGCTGAGATGGGTCTTGATGGTGATGGTCAAAAGGTTCTCTATATTCAGTCTGGGTATGGAGAATTTATCAAGCTGGGGGCCCTCAATAAGGACTGAGGGTTCAGATTCTGGCAAGGGCAGATAAATCGAGCCCTAATATTCTGTTGGGACAGCTCCATGAAAGTTGGACACAATGCTGGCCTCATATATAAGGTAGACTTGCCTCAATTCCCTTAACATAGTATTAAAAAGGATCAGAAAGTTCAGGGAGATGTAATGTCAGAAAGGATTAACTACCTAAGACCAAAGAAATCACCACCTATGTTCCCCAGGAGATCCCTGAAGATATCTTCTTCACTGAGGCAACAATGAATGCTCTGGTGAGGGGAACACTCGCCTCACTGAGAACTCCATGATGGCATGTCCTCTGTAGGCCAGAACGGGCTGATGGGAGAAGCTGCCAGGAACCTGGGCTCCATGTAGCCATGAGTACACTGGAATTGTCTGTTGTAGCACCGACACATCCTCAGTGTATCGAGCAGCAAGGCCAGCCAGAGTGCTATTCATCGTGTACTCACCTGCAGGAATCTGTGGTCAGCACTAAGATGAATGGTAATCCTAGGATTCTGATAGGTAAGTAAGGTGCATCTTGAATTAGGTAAGAAAAAAATGCTAAGAAGTTATTGTAATAGAAAAACACTACTGCTTCTCAAGCTTCCAACTCTAAGTCACTTGACTGCATTGACTGAAGAGGTGGCTGGGTGCCATTGAGGAACGACCTTGGCAGGTTTTCATGGTACACGTTTTCCCAAAAGCAGTCCTCCCTAATGGGAATTGCACTCATTTCACAGATTAATGGTGGACTGGGGAAAGAGAGATAATTAGATATTTTGAGATCTATCATAGCACGTATGACTGAACACTAATACCAGAGCCACAGCAATGCCATCATGATCGTCCAGGGAGAGTGGACGTCTAGGTGGGTCAAATCCTCCAGTGGCTCCAGTGGGTCCACACACCCACCCTGGGTTATCTACCTCGTTCTCAAGAATAAAATTGGGATAGGTGTGCTTAGCATCTGTCAAAGTGCATTCCTGACATCTCTTAAGTTTGGGGGAGCTAGAAAGTCTCATTTGGTGGATATCAGCCAGCTTTTATTTTCTTCTTAATACCGTATTTATTTGTCTTCCCTCGGTCAAAGCCTGAGCCAACCACTTTAGTAATTCAGTGCCAATAAGTTAGAAGTACACATAGGTTTGGCTTCTTCTGAAAGCACTTCTTGCCTAGTGAGCTGTACATACTCAAGTTTGGGCCAGTCTTATTCTTGGATCTTGGGCAGACACAAGGGAAGACTGTAGTCGCTCTGCCTCCTTTGGAACCAACCATCTAACTTCATTCCAGAAGACAAAATATGTACAGATAACCCATCGTGAGTCTCATTCAGGCCCATCATCACTGTGTGTGGGGAAAATTCCTCCCCAAATCGAATCAGGATTTCTAAGTTCCTAAGTATCTAGAAAGAACAAGATAATTTGGTATTTAACTTTTGTATGGTAAAATTTAAAACACGTAATTCAAATTTACATGCAAATACCCACTTCTATGCTTAAAATCTGACTGGGAAGTAGACTCCTCCCTGTGATTGGCATTGAGGTGGGGCTGGATAAAAGGCTATTCTCAAACTGCTAGAAGTGTGTTGCCTAGAACTCTAAGTATGGTAGAAGAGATTCGTCTTTAGGGACCATTTCTCTGTTCAAGTAGAATCATATAATTAAGCCCCCAAGGTCAAAATCATGCAAAAAAACCCACCAACTTTGGCATTGTCTTCTTCATTGTCCTTAAACAGCACTATTCTTGGCACTGAGGACATGAAAGTACATGAAACACTCTTCCTGTCCTTAAGGAATGCAAGATCTAATGGAAGATTGAGTTTTGACATAACAATGATCACTATCAGAAAAAAGGCAAAAGAAGGAATTATGGAAATTCAGAGCAAAGGAGAAAAAGAAGGCTTCCAAAGGAGATGCCATGGGATCTGGACTCTGGAGAGCAGTGTGGAAGAAAGCAGAGTGAAAGGCATGGCTCAATCTATGCATATAGCATAGTATTTTGAATGGTCTAGAAACACGGAATGATCCAGTGAGATTGAGGAGAATATGGGAAGATAAAGCTGGAGATATGGATTAGCTCCATATTGTGAAGAATGTTGTGAATGTCAAACTGAATTTGTGATTGATTCTAAGAGCAACAGAGAAATTTTGGGAGAGTGGGAGTAGCATGATCACAGTTCTTTGCAAATACTTCAGACTGGGGTATAGCTTTTAATATACAGTTTTGTTTTAGGTGGAGGAGTACCTCCTCGATTTATTGTAATGTGAGCAAACTGGAAATTCTTTCTTTCTGGCGGGCTGGGAAACAGTTCTTTTGAATGATGTTGGGGAGAAGAACTGAGGAATAGAGCTCTGAACTGAAGATAATATTGCTAGGCATGTAGTTTTTAACTAGGAAAGCTAAGTTTGGGGATCTCTTTCTGAAAACAAAGCATGCTTTTAAATGGGTCACTTATGAATGTCCTTGCCTATTCACTAGTCTTGTATTATGCAAAACAGTATTGATTGGGATACAAGACTGTGAGCTTTGCCGCCCAGTATTTGGATTGAAATGATAGTAACCCACTATGTAGTAAATTCGTGTCAATTATCTTTAGTGACTTGTGTTATTATGAGGCCTGTTAGTGTTGATCTTTTACATTTGTTTTTTTTCCTCTGTGCTTTCAGTAAATGATGGTAAATTGGGAAAGATCACAGCAGGGCCTCCTCCTCTGCTTGCAGGGTAGAGAAAGCTGCTAGTTCCTTCTTGAGGTCCACCCAAGTGACTTTCAAATGTTTCCACCCTCAGGTTTATATGTCTTCATACATTTTGCGTTGTGAAATATACCCAGCTCCATGTATAGGATGGTCACAGTCCTTCAGAAATTGTATGGCAAGTCTATGAGGGTACTGAGAATGCCAGCACAACCAGAGATGGATTCTGCTTCCAAAGAGAACGTCAGGTCTAGGTCTGATTTCAGAACAGAAGCACCAGGGTGTGTGGGAATAAACAGAATTAAACATGTTTCCATTGTGTCTGTTATCCTGACTTGTAAAATCTTCATTAATGCTGATACTAAGAGCAAACCACTGATATTCCTGAGAGAAATGTCCACTAGAACCTTCTAATTTATCCTCACCTAATATTATTGTCAGCCTTTTGAGGACACTGGCATTTACATGGGTGAGTGTCCACAGGAGCAATCCAATTTGGACACTCAGAGAAACAAGAACCTCTAGGTTAAGTACAATTCCTAGGCTGTCTCTATGAAGCCCACCAACTGAGGGAAGCCTCCCCGAAAAACCTCCTTTCTGGTGCACGCCACTCAGAGGCTTCCAAGGTGGATGGAACAAGTGTGTTGTCATTAGTCCAAGTATCCCCCTTCATTGAAAAACTCTGGTAATTGAATTTTCTCACTGGGTTAGTTGGCTAGGGCTGCTGTAACAAAGTATGACAAAGCAGGTGGCTTAAAGGACAGAAATTTATTTCCTCACAGTTGCGGAAACTAGAAGTCCAAGGACAAGGTGTTGGTGCAGTCTGAGGGCTCTCAGGAAGAATCTGTCCCAGGCCTCTCTCCGAGCTTCTGCTGGTTTGCTGGCAATCCTTGGTGTGCTTTAGCTTCTGCCACATCCCCCAATCTCTGCCTTGATCGTCACATGGCATTCTCCATGTGGACATTTTGTGTCCTAACGTTCCCTATTCATTTTTATGTTTTTCTGGTCACTTTCCTGTCTTTTGAAAAATATGGAAGCTAGTTGACACACAATATTATTTTCATTTCAGGTGTACAACATAGTGATTCAACCTTTATACCAGGAAAAATCTAGCTACCATCTATCAGCATAGAAAATTGTTAGGTATTATTAACTGTATTCCTGAGTTCCTTCTGTGTAGGTGGTATCCCTGTATTGTATTGATTTTATAAATATCCACTTGTACCATGTTATATCTGTTTTCATGCCATTTTGCCCATCGTCCCGCCCCCGCCTTCTGGCAACCACTGGATAATTATCTTTCTGTATCTATGAATCTGTTTCTGTTTTGTTTTGTTGGCTCATTTGTTTTGGTTTTTAGCTTCCACATGTGTATGAAATCCCATGGTATTTGTCTTTCTCTGACTGAATTATTACACTTAGCATTATACCCTCTAGATCCATCTGTGTTGTCGCAAAGGGCAAGGGTTCCTTCTTTTTCATCACTGAGTAATAGTCCATTGTGTCTACACACCACATCTGCTTTATCCACTCATCTGTCCATGGATACTTAGGCTGCTTCCCTATCTTGGCTATCTAAATAATGCTGCAATGAACATTACAGATGCATTATCTTTTCAAAATAGAGTTTTCCTTTTCTTTGGAGAAATACCCAGAGGTGGACTTGCTGGATTCTATTGTAGGACTCATTTTCAGTTTGTGAAGAACCTCCCTCCTTTTTTTTTATAGTGGCTGCACCAGTTTGCATTCCCACCCACAGTGCACAGTGTTCCCTTTTCTACATACCCTCACCTCATTATATAACACACATACATTGAAAGACTACAAGAAATCGAAGGAGTTCACAAGGTAATTTTCTCTGTGTTTAAGCTAAGAAAAGGGTGTGCCTAGCAGTAATCTGAACTTGGCCAACTTCCTTACTGGTCTCAAGAATACAATTTTTTGGCTTGGTAATATTGGTGGCAGTTAAGTCCTCACAAAATTATGAAACTCTGAGCTAGGTAAAGTTGCCCAACACACAACATTTGGAGTCCAATCAGGGCTTTGGATCTCCCAACCTGTCCTTCCTGTCCCCTGACTAAGAACCGTGGCCCTAGAAGGAAAACAAGAGCCAGGGCTTTAATGCTGATGACTTTATTGATGATTTGAAGTCGGAGAAAGGAAAGGCCAAGTGTTCACCGCTGAAAAGTCCATGGTCACCAGTTGATCTCTAACCATTTCTAAACAAAGAGAAGAATTTTAGACAGAAATATTAATTTGCCTTGGACTTGATCTATGTCCATATTTCTACTAATAGGTAGAAGAAGACATTATGAAACATGTTAAGAGAGAGAGAGAAGAAGTAGCAGACGTGAGAGGAGGAAGCCAGGAGAGAGTAGAGAGAAGGGAAGAGAGGAGAGAAGAAGAAGGGTGTGGCGAGGTAGAACGTGGGAAGGCTGTAGGCTAACATAAGAATGAGGGAGGCAAAAAAAAAAAAAAAAAAAAGAAAGGAAAAAAGAAAGAAAGAATAAGCTTAGGGTGAAAGGAACACTTGCTCTGATATTGAAGGAGACTCTTCTGTGGTTAAGGTTGAGGCAAAGAGAATCACAGCAAGGACAAGAAGTTTAAGAGCGATTAAAGTCAAGGTTTAAATGAGACCAAAGAACAGATATCAGAAGAGAGAACTGGGAAATTGAAAAGCAGAAATTCACTAGCTCAGTGAAAAAGAATACACTTAATACCTAGAGAATCACTGGAGGTTCTCTTTAGTTGGTTTTCCTTGTCACTGGCCACCAGGCTGACCATGCTGGTCATCTCATCCCTGCTGGTTGCTCTGGGCACCTGGACGACCTTGGCCACCTGGTCCTTGTTGGCCACTTGGTCCTTGTTGACCACCTGGATTACCTTAGCCACCTGGACCACCCTGGCCACCTGGTCCTTGTTGGCCACCTTGTCCTTGTTGGCCACCTGGTCCTTGTTGGCCAGCTGGCCCTTGTTGGCCACTTGGTCTTTGTTGACCATCTGGATTACCTTGGCCACCTGGACCACCCTGGCCACCTTGTCCTTGTTGGCTACCTTGTCCTTGTTGGCCACCTGGTCCTTGTTGGCCACCTGGTCCTTGTTGGCCATCAGGTCCTTGTTGACCACCTGGATGTCCTTGGCCACTTGGACGACCTTGGCCAGCTGGTCCTTTTTGGCCATCAGGTCCTTCTTGACCACCTGGATCACCTTGGCCACCTGGATGACCTTGGCCACCTGGACGACCTTGGCTACCTGGTCCTTGTTGGCTACCTGGTCCTTGTTGGCCACCTGGTCCTTGTTGACCACCTGGACCACCTTGGCCACCTGGATGACTTTGGCCACCTGGCCCTTGTTCACCACCTGGACCACCTTGACCACCTGGATGACCTTGGCTACCTGGTCCTTGCTAGCTACCTGGTCCTTGTTGGTCATCTTGTCCTTGGCCACCTGGGCTTTCTGGGCCACGTGGGCCACCTCTGCCAAATGGGCCTTCCGGCCCTCCCTGAACACCGTGGTTATGAGGTTTGTTTGGTTGACCATAGCCTCTCTCTCCAGGTTTGCCTCTCTGACCTCCATTTTCTTTCTTGAGGTTGGACTTGTGATTCCTCTGGCTTTTCTTCCAATAATTCATCATCTACTTAGCAAGAGAACACAGATTCAGAAAGGAACAAGGAAAAAGAAAAGTTAGCCACAGACTGAAATGAAGCAAGTCTGGCATGTACAACAGCCTAAATGTAGTTAGAAGTGATATATTGCTGGTTTCTGTGGTATTAGGTAGTGACCAGAGCCTAGTCCCCAGAAGAGAAGGGGCAGAGAGATCCTGGCCTCATGACAGTGCATGTACTTAGCTTGGCGGGTCTTGTTTGCCCACTCGCCATTTACTCTGCCTCTTGGGGTGCTTCTGCTGATTCTATATTGCCATCTATTCTCAACTGTCCGTGACATACATCAAATCATCAATATCACCTGATATCTCATGATACCTGAGAAAAACCACCAGACAGGTCACATAACTAATGTTTTCTCCTCTTTTATTTGTCTAGTGTCTGAATATAAAGCACTTAATTTCTGAGAAAGCTCAATGCAACCTTCCTCTTTTCCATGAATCTTAACCTCATCCTTGTATGATCCCCCATCTCCCCAACTCACCATCACTGATGCCCTGAGCAGAGCACGAGGCTACCAAAGCCATGGGCAGCAAGAGCAGCAGCATCTTGGTAGAAGTCATGGTGTCTCGGTCTCCCTCTCCCGATGCTGCAGGAAACTCAGGCACACTCCTGTATGAAACCCAAGAAGATGATATCACTTTTCAAACCCATGGATTGACACCTCTCACCGATACCTGATTTGCCACTTGGGTCTCCTCCGACCTGTTGGGTTCAAGGTCTGGTCAAGCTCTTTACTGGAAAACCGTAAGTTGGTTTTATGTTGGATGTTTAAAATAGTGGTTCATCATCCTCAACTCTTAGTTAAAAGTATTCCATTTTGTAATACTCACTTCAGAACTATGGTTGTTTCACTACCCTGTTCAACGTTGTTTAAGCTGCCCAAACCTGAACTACTTCAGTCCTTTTTTCCTATAGAATGAGTCAAGACAATCATCATGAATTAAAAGGCAAAAATAACAGAAATACAATCCATACAATGAAAGAACAACAAAGGGTCAAGAAAGGCTAATATATGTTATCTTACATGGCTTGAAAAATGAAAACAGCTAAAACCATCTTCAGACACAGAAATCTATGGTTACTCAGAATCCATCAGAGTTCATGAGTTCAATGGACTGTGACATTTTAAAATAAAAAATGCCCAGAATAATAAGTGGGTTAGAAAACCATAGTACGCAAGGAAGCATTCAGTGAGTTATGGTGTTCAGCTTGGAATGAAAGGAATATGACTAAGGTTGATAATTCTATTTACCTATAGAGAACAAAGAGTAATTTTCTGTGTATATTTCTGGAAGGTATAAAAAGAAAAGAGTTACTGATTTTAAAAGTAGAATAATTTGGAGGCTCCTGGGTGGCTCAGTCGGTTAAGTGGCTGCTTTCGGCTCAGGTCTTGATCCCAGAGTCCTGCTCAGTGGGGAGCCTGCTTCTGTCCCTCCCCTCTGCTCATGCTTGCTCACAGTCTCTCTCTCTCTCTCTGTGTTAAATAAATAAATAAAATCTTAAAAAATAAAATAAAAGGAGAATATTTTGAAGATAATATAAAATCATTTCTTAGAATTATTTACGTTATCTTAGATTTAATTAAAACTTAATTTTAAATTATCTCAGAGAAATGTCAATTATCTTAGAGAACCTAAAAATAAGACTCTTGAGATTATTAAAACTTGAAGCAATAGACTGAGTCCTTCAGGGGAAAATCAATTTATCACCAGCTATGCTCAGACACTGAATCATCTATAACTAGTATGTTAAAAAAGTGGAGACTCAAAGGGGAAGAATCATTTGTGTCCAACAAACTCTGCAAAATATTATCAGTGGAAAAAAAGGCTTCTCCTTTCTTTGGGTGAAAATTCAAGAAGTTACGTGACTTTTTTGATCACTCTTAGTTAGATTTGAAAATCCAATGATCACTTTTTCACAAAAAGCAGACTCAATTCAACATATTAAAATATCGAACTCTATATAATGGGCATAGTTTTGATTTTCATGTAAAGTCACAGCTACTTTTCTTCCACCTAGCTAAGGCCGTCCATAGACAAGTCACCTGTCTCTTGGCCAGAGAGTGTATTCAGCTCCTATTTTCTGCTGGCTTACCTTTTTGACACACATAGTTTGGAGTGAAGGGGGTGAAGGGAGAGGTAATAGAAGAAAGGGAATTGAGAATGCTTTTATTTCCCTGGCTTTATCATAAGCTGCCTCTGTATTCACTAGGCCTGATAGATATTTAAAGATGACTGTCATATGAGTATATTCATGCCTTCTTTGGAGACCTCTCCATCATTGGTGGAGTGTTCCCTATAAATCCCTTGATGAGAACAAATGTATCTTATATCTGCTTAGTTACATTCCAGTAGTTCAGCATCTTTGTCCCGAGATTCCATCACTTCTCCAACTGGGGGAAGTGGACAGGATCTAAGATGACCCCTCATAGGCTCTGGTTTATGGGAAACACTCACCCATCAATTGCCCTGAAACTCTCTGGAGTTCAGGATAATCCCCCTTCAGTCAATCCTCCTTCATTTCATCCAAAAGCACTTACCAGGCTACTGCCAACTTCTAATTAAACATTTTGTTGTATATTTTCTGACTTCACTGAACTCAAGGTAGACAGATACTTTTTCTGTTGCATTTTAGCTGAGGATCATCCACCAGGGCTCTTCTGCTCTTGTATAGAGTAAGGAGTTCCACCCTAGGCTATATACCAAAGTCCGCTTAGATTGCCATCTGTCTTAGTCCATTCAGGCTGCTCTAAAAAAATACCATAAGCCGGGTGGCTTAACAACAACAAAAATTTGTTTCTCAGAGTTTTGGAGGCTGAGAATTTTAAGATCAAGCCACCAGCAGATTTGGTGTCTGGTGAGGGACTGTTTCGTGGTGATAGATGCCACCTTCTTCCTGTGACTTCATAGGGTGGAAGGGACAAGGAAGTTCTCTGCATCTCTTCTAAGGGTGCTAATCCCTTTCATGAGGACTCTGTGCTCATGACTTAATCACCTCCCAGGAGGCCTCACTTCCTAACACCCTGACATTGGGGATTAGGTTTCAACATATAAATTTTGAGGAACACCAACATTCAGTGTATTACACCAACAGAAAAGCTCTTGATTCCTCCGACAGAAGATTCCCCTATAACAGGACTTCTCCACATATAGGATACAAAGAACTCTCAGTCTGTGAATAAGATTTTAGACTAGGTGAATTTTTATCATTCTGAGAGGCCATAGACATAAATTTGGAATAATCAACACTGGTCATAAACTTTCATCGGATTGATTAATTGATTTTTAATTTATGTTATTATTTATTTATTTTTAATTGAAGTACAATGTTGCATTAATTTCAAGTATACAACATAGTGATTCAACAGGTCTATACACTGTGCTATGCTCACTGTGAATAAAGCTACCATCTGTTCACCATACAGGGCTAGTAGGATACCACTGACTATATTCCCTATGCTGTAACTTTCATCCCCATGGCTTATTAATACCGTAACTGGAAGCCTGTACCTCCCACTCCCTTTTCCCCCTTTTGCTCATAGCCCCACCCTTTCCCTTCTGGAAACCACAAGATATTTGAATCTTGAAGGGAAAGTTTATGTTGAATCACCAACTTACCTGGAATTCTGATTTTCCAAAAATCTATTATTTACAAATTTTTCTACTTTAAAGCTCACCTATTTGTATATACTCTTCTGCGCAGGAATTTTGTACCGATAACAGCTTTCCGGACTGGTCAACTCTCACGATTGTTAGGGAGAGAGAAAGAGAGGGAGAAAGGAAGGGAGGGAAGCAACATATTTAACAAACGACTTCCAGAAGATATTTTATTTTCCTGGGTAAATCCAAAATGTCTACACAAATTTCTCTGCTTCCTTAGTGTCTTCTCCATTGTTTTTCTTTTGCTTCCTACATTACTAAAGAATAGCTCTCCTCAGCAAGAATGGTGGGTCATTTTGCTCTAAAGAATTTAATCCCTTTATTTGGTACTCCCCTTTTCTATGGAAGTTGGGCAAATGACATTCATGGAACCTAAGTGGAAGCTGTCATCCCTTGAGGAGGATGACATAAGACCTCCTCTTAAGGCATAAGACCTCCTCTTCCTCTAAAAGAAACAGGGAAATAAGTGCTGTAGCTAGGTCAATGTGTAACAAAGAGAGAAATCATCAGGCTTAAGCCTTAATGTATGTCGTGTGTAGACTTTACAATTTAGGGAGAAGAAAAAATTGAAGATTACATTTATGCTTTGGAGGAGAAAAATAATTTCTTAGAGAGGACCAAGATATACTCATGATAAAAAGATTGAGAAATTGGACTACATAAAATGAAGAATGTCTAGATTCATCAAAAGATATAAAAAATTGGAGGGGGAGACGAACCATGAAAGACTATGGACTCTGAGAAACTGAGGGTTCTAGAGGGGAGGGGGGTGGGAGGATGGGTTAGCCTGGTGATAGGTATTAAAGAGGGCACGTATTGAATGGGGTGTTATATGCAAACAATGAATCACAGAACACTACATCAAAAACTAATGATGTAATGTATGGTGATTAACATAACATAATAAAATAAAATTTAAAAAAGATATCATAAAGACAGTGAAAAAGGGAGACACAAAATGGGAGTATTTTTTGTAGCACAGATATTGAACACTTAGCAATCAGAATACATCATAAACTCTAACAAAGGAATAAGAAAAAAGAAAGCAACATAATTTAAAAATTAGCAACAGACAGAAAACACATTTCACAGAAGAGGCCAATAAACAAGAAAAGATGTTCAACCTCATTAAGAATCAGGGAAATACATATAAGACCATAATAAAATGCTAGTTTCCAACCACCAAATACAGATGACACTGAGCTTTTAATGTCACATGGATTTGAAGAACAACAGTTCAGAGTAATATTTTGGCAGAGATGAGTCATTTTCAAAAAACTCAATGCTACCTCCTTTGGAAACTATTTCTCCATCCAGTATGTAGGGGAAGAAACAGAGAAAGAAATAATTCAACCAAGTGTTGAACACTGACCTCTAACTCTCAGGTGGGGTGGGATTGATGATAGAAAAGGAGGGGGTGGGGGCACCTGGGTGGCTCAGTAGTTTGAGCGACCACCTCTTGGTTTCGGCTCTAGTCGTGATCTCACAGTTGTGGGATCAAGTCCCTCATCCGGCTGTGCAGTCTGCTTGAGATTCTTGTTCCCTACCCCTCTGCTCCTCTTCCCACCTCTAAAATAGATAAATAAAATCTTTTTAAAAAAAGAGAAAAGAAAAGGAGGGGTGCAGTAGAGAAAGTGTTTATATATATTTGAAGGAGAAGAAAAGTCCTGTTTGTTTAAGGAAGGATAAAGAATATTGCTGAAATTATCACCTGCATGAATAAAGTGATTGTATCTGTCCTGCCCATCACTATATTCTCAGAGCCTAGTATGTTGTGGGCATTCAGGAAATGTTAGTTAGATGAATGAATGAATGAATGAATGAATGAATGAATGAATGAATATATAAGTGTACAAATATACAAACAAATAAATCAGGTGGGGTATACCCAGAATATTCTTCTAAGGTAGCATGCCCTCTTATACATCATGGAGAAAGTGGTATAAATTCTAGACTATTATTATATTCAGATATAAAATATGAATCTGGGTAGAAGAATACAAGAGAAAAGCCATGGAAGGTATTTTAAGTTGAAAGCAGAAAAGAACTGCCGAGGGGATCAATTTGCCTGATATTTAATGCCTTAGATTGTGCAGGTGGATTGAAAATGACAGGGTCACCATAAGAGGATGCGTGTACCTCAGGCCATACCTAGAGGTGAGATAGCTTTTCACAGCACCCTTGTGTCACTATCTTTTATACAAAGATTCTTAGAACAATGTATGGACTTGGTTGTTGTTTAGAGTGCAGTTCTGTTTGCCAGGATGGGGTCTAAATCAGGTCGACTTGAGTTTTGACTATCTCTCTGTTGGTTTGCCTCAAAAGATTGTGTATAAAGACACATACCTCGCTTTTCCTCATTTGTAAAAGAAAAAAGGAACTGTGAGACTTCTTACCTTCTCTCTATTTGCACAAGGAAATTAATCAAAGATATGGTCATGGTCCCCTTAATTATGCTTTTCTGTTAGCCCATTTCTCTCCGTAAGTCATGTGTAAAATACACTAAAAGTACAACAAAAGTACATTTGAGGTGTCATGATAAACTGGCTGTTAGACCAACACCAACCTGGTTATCATAATATTTTGATATATATGATATATATATGTATATATGGAATCCATATTTGGAATGTTTATATATTTTTGAAAAATATGTGTTCAGAATATATATATAAACATTTAGAATATATATGTATATTTGGAATACATATATTTGAAATAATTTAGAGGTAAAAAAATTACACAAGAGGGAAGGATATTGCAACTTATGTTTGTCTATTTTAGTAGACTCTTATTACTGTTCTACGTAGGATTAACAAAACATATTTGTACATATACACATTTTTTTAATCACCAGAAGTGTTCCAATGTAGACTTGCTCAACATATGGTGTAGGAAATCTGAATTGTAGATGACCAATTTATTTGTTTATTCACTTATCGATTTCTAAGAAATTTTTGTTGAGTGCTTACTGCATATGCCAAGCTTGTTAGCACTGGAAATAGTGTAGTAAAGAGAACAAAACAAAAGTCCTTTCTTTCATAGAGTGGGCAAGATAGATATAAAAAAAACTCTTAAAATGTATGCTTATTAGACAAAGAATGCTAAAGAGAATAATCAAATCAAAAAGGAAATCCCTAGGGTGCCTGGGTGGCTCAGTTGGTTAAGCGACTGCCTTCGGCTCAGGTCATGATCCTGGAGCCCCTGGATCGAGTCCCGCATCGGGCTCCCTGCTCGGCGGGGAGTCTGCTTCTCCCTCTGACCCTCCTCCCTCTCATGCTGTCTGTCTCTCATTCTCTCTCTCTCTCAAATAAATAAATAAAATCTTAAAAAAAAAAAAAAGGCAATACCTAAAAGTTCCTTGCAGTCCTGTGTATTTATTCTTTTACCCTAGTTATAGAAGCATTAATCTTCATAAATCAGCTGTTTTCAGAAGTGTTTCACACTGTACCTCTTGTCTATTCACACTTAGTACCTTTCTAGAAGTACCAACCAAACTTCTACCAGGACTAACAGGAATAATACGCCTATCTGCAATGAGGTCAATTATGTTATAGATTTTGTTTTCATTAATATTCAAGTACATTAAAAAAATAAAATAAAATGCAAGTAAATATTATCGGAAATTATTAAATGCCAGGAGGTATTCTTAATTTTCATAATGATTCTATGGCACCTTGACATGTTACAGTGTCAAATGAAAGTGAGTCAAAATTGAATGTATTAAAATAGTAATCCTGCTTGTTCATTCTACCATAGAATAGGAAACACTGGAAACAAAGAAAACGTAAAGAAAAAATAAATAAATAAATTATATACTACTAGAATGTAAATATATATGTAAATACATATATATGTAAATATGTAAATACATATGTGTAAATATAAATATAACAGAAATAAAATTAAATAAAACCAGAAAGTTTTATTTAATTTTAAATTCTATATATAAATAAATATAAATATAAAATAGATACCTATAAATATATACATGCACTATAGTACAATTATCAAAACCAGGAAGTTAACATTGGTATAACACTCTTTTTTTTTTTAATGATTTTCTATTTATTTATTTGAGAGAGAGAATGAGAGAGAGCACATGAGAGGGAGGAGGGTCAGAGGGAGAAGCAGACTCCCCGCTGAGCAGGGAGCACGATGCTGGACTCGATCCAGGGATTCCAGGATCATGACCTGAGCTAAAGGCAGTTGCTTAACCAACTGAGCCACCCAGGGGCCCTGGTATAACACTCTTAACTAAACTACAGACTTTATTCAGATTTTTCTAGAATGTTCCACTAATGTTCATTTTCTGTTCCATGATCCAGTGCAAGATTATTCATGGCATTTAGTTGTCACTTCTTTGTCTCTCCTAATCTCTGAGTTCTTCAGTCCTTCCTTGTCTTTCATGATCTGGATACTTGAGAAGAGTATGGGTCAGGTATTTTACAGAATGCCTCCCAATCTGTGTTTTCCTGATTAGACTGGAATTGTGGATGTCTGGAAAGAATACCACAGTGTTCTTCTGCTTGCATCATATCAGAGGGTACACGATAGCACTAAGTCTTTGAAACACTGATGATATTAATTTGGCCACATGGTTAAGGTGATATCTGCCAGGTTTTTCCTCTCTAGAGCTGCTACTTCTTGTTTTCCATACTTAAATGGAGTCTTTGAATCTGACTCAATACTGGGATGAAGACAGCTACTTGTCTAGCCTTAGGGAGTGAGCAAGGATTAATCTTTGTCATGAAAAGGGATTACATACTCTCAGATCCTCCAGGTGAAAGCAGCAGGCAGTGACTGTTGTAGGTGCCCAGCCCTGACCCCCTTTATGACTGGTGACCCACTGGCCCCTTATGAGTCGCTGCTAGCATTCACAGCTGCCTTTTTCTCCAAATAATTGTCCTTAGCAGCAACCCTCTGACATGAGAGTACCAAAGGCTGGCCTCCCGGCCTCAAGTGGGACTAACTTAGTGGAGCAGTTGGTGCTCCAGGGCTTCCTCTGTGGGGCCAGACTAAGCTTGTCTCCACCCTGAGACCACATTCTTGATTAGTTTTATTCCCTGCCCTACTGTGCTTCCCACACCCACCCCACCCCTGGGAGAAGTCCTCAACAGATATTTTGGAAAACATTCCCCATTCAGGTCTGGTTCTCAAGAATCTGATCCAAGACCATACATCACTTTGGGTTTCTTCTATCTCCATTATGTAGGATCCAAGTCCCTTCCTTCACCCTCTCCAAGAGCAGAGTCTCAAAAGGCAGAAAATGACTGCCCACTCACAAGATCAAACACAAGGAGAGACAAGGGGCTGCTGTGAAGGAATAAAAAGACAGAGGGCTGTGGATGGACAAGAGCATCTTGTGCTCTGAGGCTTGGGGACAAAACGTTAAATCTTGAATGCAACTGGCCGACAAGATATTCACTCCCCAAACCCCATTATCTTATGAAATCAGTATTAGCCAGATTGTGTCCCTTGAACTTGAAGTAAAGGATTGATAAAATATATTTTCTGGGTTTCTGTATACAAGACTTACTAGCTGCTAGACCTTTTGGTTGCAAAATTCCATAGGAAGCAACCGTATCAGGAAGGGGCTAAGGGAGAACTAGGAAAACAGAGTAAATAGAAACAACCTAACAGTAAGAATAAACTTAGAAGAGATTAATGTCACCACACCAGAATAGAAAAAAGTTTCCAAAAGAAGGTGATGAACAATATTGTCATATACAAACTCATTTGGAGGGTCACTGAAAGCTAGTTTTAACAGAGAGATGGCACTGGAAAACCAGACTGCTACTGGTTGATGAGTAGTTGCAGAGTGGATTCTAGACATGAAAGATATTTGTTCAAGAAGTTAAATAGTGAGCTGATTCATAGCTAACTTGAGGATGAGGGAGGTTTGACTAGGGGCAAAAGACACTTGCCAAGGGAGGAGTAAAACTAGATAGGAATCAGGGAAAATCAAATGCACACAGCCAAACATAAAACTTAAACTCTGGGGGCGCCTGGGTGGCTCAGTCGTTAAGCATCTGCCTTCAGCTCAGGTCATGATCCTGGGATCAAGCCCCGCACTGGGCTTCCTGCTCGGCAGGAAGCTTTCTTCTCTCCTCTCCCACTCCCCCTGCTTGTGTTCCCTCTTCGCTGTGTCTCTCTTTGTCAGATAAATAAATAAAAACTTAAAAAAAAAAAAAAAAACAACGCTTAAACTCCGCTCTCTCATGGGATTTCGTTGGAGGGAAAAACCTAGCTAGTTTTCCACTCTGCTGCAATTATGCTCCGAGGTGTGGCTCTCTTGCATCATTCATGATGCTTGGAGGCCACACTGTGGTCATTGTTAGAACAGCTACTTTACTATCTGCTTTATACATTATGCTTTGTATTTTTAGATATCAATCGCAAGAATTTTCATGATCTTTGTATTCTGTTCTTAACATGCCTTCCTATTTGAAGTTTCTTTTTGAGAAATACATAACATGAGAACAAAACATAAGGATAGGCAGATAATGTAATGTACAAAAAAGAATAGGAGGTAAAGTGGTAAGAATCAAAAAAATGGGTTACAAGACCTAAATATATAATTTAAAAATTCAGTTGACTACTTTGTAACACACCCTGAGGTTAACTTGTAAATTATACTTTAAATTGTGTGTGATATTCTTTCTGTTAAAAAGAAGTACAACTTTTTAAAATAATGGAATTCATAAGGATAAAGAAGTTCAAATAAGATACTACAAGTTATTATCAATCTGATCCAATCACTTGTTTTTTCATATTCATTCTGTTAGCACACATACTATAATAACTGGAAACCTAGCTATGGTAAAGTCATTCAATCACTTATACTCCATTTTTGCTCCTTTCTTCTTGCCCTTTTTAAATTTCTTTTTATTTTATCCTAACAATTTAATCATTGCCTTAGTGCTCCAGGTCCATAGGATGTGTGCCACTTTTTTATATCAGATAGTCTTACAGTACAATATTGAATTTAGTACTTCATTATACACTACTAAGTATATTCAAGCCTTACTCCCCAGTGAAGATCGTCTGTTCGTTGAGGGCAACAAGCCACATCACATATTTCTTTGGTATCCTCTGTAAAAAAACACATCTTCAATTTGAAGCTAATAGGTTGAAGAAGGCTGGATTTCTAAAATTGTGTTTAAAACAACTCTTTTATCAAATTAATTATTTAAGATTGCAAAAAATTATTTTTCTGACCAAAGTGACAAGTATATCAACAAGAACCCTTGACTTTTGATTAATCAATTGACTATTGGAAATCCTATTTGAAATAAAACAAATTGCTCCCTAAAATTTGAATAGCATATAACTAATTTAATAGGGCACAACATTGGGAGGCCTTAAGATCAAGTTTAGAAATGCTAGTCTAGGGGTGCCTGGGTGGCTCAGTTGGTTAAGCGACTGCCTTCGGCTCAGGTCATGATCCTGGAGTCCCGGGATCGAGTCCCACATTGGGCTCCCTGCTCAGCAAGGAGTCTGCTTCTCCCTCTGACCCTCCTTTCTCTCATGCTCTCTGTCTCTCATTCTCTCTCTCTCAAATAAATAAAATCTTAAAAAAAAATAAAAAAAAAAGAAATGTTAGTCTATCCTAGTGATTAGAATAATTGAGAGTCTAAGAAAGATAGAAGGATGAAGAGACTTAAAGAACAAAAATGAAGTGAAATCATGGTTAAACAAATTATCTGCTGAGTAAATTATTCCTCATCAGTAGATCTTTTGGAATTGGGGCTGATATATTAATGTAATTCAGTCACTTCTTGTTCTCTGTTTGCTCTAGGAAAAAGGAAAGCAAAAATAATGACTGAGAGACAGTCTAGTCACTAAAATGTCTGCTCATCAAAAGTTTGCCATACCTGTTATCATATCAGACTTCCCAATCTTGATCTTATGCCTTTTGCTGGGCTGTGCTCAAAGCCAGCAGTATAGCTTGAAAAGGAGAAGAAGGAGAAGGAGAAGAAAGAAGAGGAGAAGAAGAAGAAGAAGAAGAAGAAGAAGAAGAAGAAGAAGAAGAAG
>NW_023270504.1:21574953-21576221 GCF_011800145.1 Mirounga leonina
AGAAGAAGAAGAAGAAGAAGAAGAAGAAGAAGAAGAAGAAGAAGAAGTAGAAGAAGAAGAAGAAGAAGAGGAAGAGGGTGGTACTTACCTTTAAATTAAATAAAATTAAATTAAAGGTACTTATCTTTAAATTACAGTTATCCTCTTCTTTCTTCTGGAGAGATTTGGAGTTTCTCACTTATATAGTTCCCAAAGAACTTAAGAGTATTGCTGCTACATAAGAAGAATCTTCAGGCTTCTATTGGGTTGCTTCAACCAGAACATTTCCTCTATAGAAATTATCACTAATCTCATTGTATTCTATATTATTAAATTGTCAAATGATAACATGTCTTCCTTAACTGTGATAAGAATGACAAATAATGAAAGGTTAAGAAAATGCAAATGTAATTACTTGATGACACAGGAACTACTTTGAGAGGAGGATTTAGGAAGAAACTTCTGATTTGTCAGTAGAGCCAACGGAATCACTAAGTAGCAGGGCAAGAGTCAACAAAGGAGAGACCCACATTAATATGCTATATCTAATTTAGAATTAATTTAGTTCATAGAGAATTAATAAGTGAAGATGATGTATGACATCAGATTCCCTTAGCAAAAATGTTGGAAGGATCAAGGTGGAGATTGTAAAGAGGGTCCAGTGAATCATTTGGTGGGGGATGACACTTTCCAGAGCACCTTGGAAGGAAATTTAAGACAAACTAACCTCCATGGAAGGGAATTAGGGAGGTAAAAAATAAATAAATAAAAGTTGGCTTTCTTGCACAAACATGAAAGGTCAACTCCAGTGATTTCTGTGAACTTAGGACTTGGCTGCTCCATTTATTGTCTCTTTGAACTTGAGCATTAAAACCTAAACAGTTGATGAGGTGGAATGAGGAACAAATGTCAACATAACAATTCCAATTAAAAATATTCTGAAAATATTTTTTTAAAAAACCCAAAGAACCTAAATTGCTCAACAAAATGCCCTCTAAAGATATACTTATGTCACAGGTTGGGAGTCTGAACAGAGGTTCTAAGGATAGAAACTGCTATTTTATCAATTGTCTGTGGAAGAATAAAAAAACAAAAACCAAAAAAACCCCCAAAACAACCTATTTTGTAGCACTAGAAAAATTCTTGACTGGAAGAATACACCTAAAAAAGGAAATTCCTTTGGTTCTAAGGAGCAGAATATAAGGGCTAAACTTGTGCCCTGGTCAGATATGGTTTCAAAATCTGTCTTCATCACTTTTAGTGGTATAACCTGGGCAAAATAGTTCATC
>NW_023270504.1:21576231-21606608 GCF_011800145.1 Mirounga leonina
CTGTCTTCATCACTTTTAGTGGTATAACCTGGGCAAAATAGTTCATCCTTATAAGCCTCATTCTTTTTTTTTTTTTTTTTTTTTTGCGAGAGAGAGAATGAGAGAGAGAGAGCACGAGAGGGAGGAGGGTCAGATGGAGAAGCAGACTCCCCGCTGAGCAGGGAGCCTGATGCGGACTCGATCCCGGGACGCCAGGATCATGACCTGAGCCGAAGGCAGTCACTCAACCGACTGAGCCACCCAGGCGCCCTAAGCCTCATTCTTTTTGTCTATAAAAGAGAAATAGGAGTAATTAGCTTATAATGTTTTTGTGAGACTTGAGGGAGATGACCCATATAAAGTGCTTATCCTGGCCTACCAGAAATGTTCAATAAATATTAGTGATGAGGAAGATGATGATAGTGACATGCTATTTCTTAGAACTTATGAATTGTTTCTTTGGGTGTTAACAGCTGGATGAAAGAGGGGATGACCTCGCATCTACCGAGCCTCTAATAGTATATAAGGTATGTGTGGGGTGGGGAGGGGTGTGTGGGGAGGTGAGGTGGTCAGAGAGTCAAGGAGAAAGTTGAAACAAAGATGTGAGCCAAGGCAATAAAAACAATGTGTTGAGCTTGGGTGGTATTGGCAAAGGAGAATCAGAGCTATCTCCTCAAGGCGGGAACATTGCAGCTGTTGGGGAGGAAGAATTTACTATGCATTTCAACATCCTTCTAGCTGAACTAAGAATCAAATTGAGATTGTCACCAGGACCCAAGGGTGCAAGAGCATCTGCCTGCAGGGTTTCCAAACAGATCAGTTCTGGACACTCGCCACTGATAAAATCCAAACGCAAAGAAATGAGTGGGGACAAAACCAGAAAGGAATTTATTTCAGTGAGGCTGACACTGGGAAGACAAAGGTGAACATCTCAAAGACTGTCTCCAAAGTGCTAAAACTACTTCTTGGTTTATGAGGCAAATGTGGGACAAAGGTCGGTGGACCTGCATGTGGCGGGAAAGGTGAGGTCAGTCATTTTCTTGGGGTCAGTCATGCAAGGTCTTGCTGGCATCAGGGAAGTCCTTAAGGCTTGAGGGGGTAGTTTCTGTTCACACCACAGGATGCTTTGCCTAAAGGGTCCTTTACCTGAATCAAAAGATAAATTGTAAAGAAGAACTTAATCAGTTAGAAAGTACAAATTAAGGCCAAAATCATGGTGAAATCCTCTATCAGTATGAGACAGATTAAAAGGAGAAAATGAAGCTTTATTTTCTACACATGGGGAATTTACACAGACATGAGAATTGCAAAGACAGGCAAAATGAGATATAGATGTCATTCTGAACTAAGAAGAAGGGAGTAAGGATCTGAAACTTCAAAGGAACAGAATTCAATTTACAGAAGATGAAAAAGAGTAACTGTTTCGTCAACAAATGTTTGGGCCTTTCAGAAACAATGGGACATGGAGGACTTTGACCAAACAGGCCTTGTTAGGTTTTTCTGTGTCTTCCATACTTAGTTATGTAGGTATCTTGGTGATAACTCTCTTCTTGGAGTAAGTCCTCCAGCTAAATTTTTCTTACACAGTTGAGGGAGAGGTAATGAGTTTTCCCTGAATCGGCTGAGTTTTGTTTGCTTTTTAACTCAAAAATAATCTTCATACCAATAATTTTCCCCTTGGGGTGGCCTGCCTTTGGTCCCTACACGGCCAACTGTCCTTCTATTTCTAACTTTTATATAAGGTAAGGGCAGAAGTTATTAAACAGGATAGTCAGCATCAAGAAGTGTGTTGAGAGCAGTATAGTATTGGGTGAGGTGGGCAGCTGGTGGTAGGACACAGGGGCAACTGCTGGGATGACCTGCGTAGCTTTGGAGATCAGCGACCATATGAACATTACGGTCTCTTTAAAGTCTCACAAAAGTAGGCCCAGGGTGCCTGGGTGGCTCAGTTGGTTAAGCGACTGCCTTCGGCTCAGGTCATGATCCTGGAGTCCAGGGATCGAGTCCCGCATCGGGCTCCCTGCTCAGCGGGGAGTCTGCTCCTCCCTCTGACCCTCCCCCCTCTCATGTGCTCTCTCTCTCTCTCACTCTCTCAAATAAATGAATAAATAGGGCGCCTGGGTGGCTCAGTTGGTTAAGCGACTGCCTCCGGCTCAGGTCATGATCCTGGAGTCCCGGGATCGAGTCCCGCATCGGGCTCCCTGCTCGGCGGGGGGTCTGCTTCTCCCTCTGACCCTCCCCCCTCTCATGTGCTCTCTCTCTCATTCTCTCTGTCTCAGATAAATAAATAAAATCTTAAAAAAAAAAAAAAAGTAGGCCCAGCAGGTAACTGAGCAACAGTGATTCTAAACATGGACCAATTCCCCATTTTGGTTTCACTACTGTCTTTTGTTAAATTCTGCATTCTTATATTGATGTGGCCCTTTATGTGAATTCCTTTGGCTTTCTTAAAGCTTAATGCAAATATCTATTTCAACCTTTCCATTTTCTTTACTGTTTCAAATGGCCACATTTATTAAGCATTTACATGGGGCATGCACTGAAGTGACCTTGGGGACAAGAAAGAAGCCTCCTCTAGGGGACAGGAATCATGGGCCTAAAGAATTTCACTATAGGAGGTAACAGTGACAGACACAGTAATATAAGGCTCAAAGGTTTGGGGCTCCTGCTGGGGATAAAGACGTACATCTTCAAAGCAGAAGACTTGAATGAAGTCTAAGTTTGTTTAGATTTCCCTATTACAAATAAGGGAGTCCTGTTTTAAAAAAAAATACTGTGGGGGCACCTAGGGGTTCAGTCGGTTAATCGTCTGACTCTAGATTTCTGCTCAGGTCATGATCTCAGGATCATGGGATCAAACTACCTTGTGGAGCTCTGCTTGAGATTCTCTCCTCTCCCTCTGCCGTTCCCCCTTGCTTACATGCTCTCTCTCTCTGTGTCTCTGTCTAAAATAAATAAATAAAACTTAAAGAAAAGTACTGTGGAAGGACTCAGACCCCATTTAATTTTGTGATGCTAGCCACATGAGATTCAAAAAGGAAATGGAAATTCAGAGGCTTCTCAGAACCTAATAGAAAGAGGAATTTCTTAAGTCAACTCTAGACAATGTTTATAGAGTGTTAAAAAGACAGAGTTTTGCATTCTTCTCTCTGAGAGAGAATATATAGATAAAGCATAAGATCTCTGCTAACTTCTTAAAGGAGAGATTTCTTGGTGTTGATTTTTAGCTCATGATTTGTAGACTATGCACATCTGGTAGAAATTGATAGTCTAAGCTGAAAACAATACTTTTTCCTTTTTTCTTCCTGTTTCCTTTTTCCTACCTCAGTGGCTGGCAATAGTAATAAGGGAATATTGCTTTTCCTCATTAAATATTATTGCTCAAGGCAAATTCTAAACTTGAGTACAGAGATATTTTTGTAATTTTTTAGGTGCAATTATTTTTTTTCTTCAAGAAATAGAACACATGAGACACTGTGGGTGGACAGCAAGGGGATATTTTTCAACTTTAGAGATTCAAGGATCTATAATTATTCGAGTGACAGATGGCTCAAGCTCAGTTACAACGAAAGGAAAGTAGAATCCACTAGGTATCTGATTGGCTTGAATAAGATGAGCAGACGAAATTGCAGAGGAGAGTAATTTGAAATTTAGGGTCATTTTGGTTTTTGTGGGGTTTTTCTACATTTTAGTTTATAAGGCACGGAAACTTCTCTTTGAAAAATTAATAATATGGGGTGTCTGGGTGGCTCAGTCGTTAAGCGTCTGCCTTCAGCTCAGGTCATGATCCCAGGGTCCTGGGATCGAGCCCCGCATCGGGCTCCCCGCTCGGCGGGAAGCCTGCTTCTCCCTCTCCCACTCCCCCTGCTTGTGTTTCCTTTCTGGCTGTCTTTCTCTCTGTCAAATAAATTTTAAAAACCTTTAAAAAAAAAAAGAAAAAATAATAATAGGAGGCATTTTTTTCTTTGGTGGTGTTTTTCATTGTAAACTTTAGGTTCATTTTGTAACTATAGTACTGTGGATTTGTAATGTGGGTTTATGGGGAGAGAGGCTTGTTTACCCTTCTCCATATACTTGTGTCCTTCTTCCCATGTTTCCAATCCTTCCTCCCACCCTCTGCCCACCTCCCTTTCTGCTCCCTCTCAAGATAGGAAAAGATTTACTAATCTCCTTGTTCAGAAACAAAAATACAAGGATATTAACTGGGCAATACCATGAGAATACACTTTCTTGTTCATCTACTTCCTGGAGTAAATCCTAGCTGGGCTTATTCCCTTAAGACAGACTGATCATTTTCTCCCTGTCATTTGGCTTAGGTCGGTTAGTACACAAGGGTTCCCTCTTGGGCTCAGCCTTTTTGAGAGAGTGAGAGATAAAGAGAGTCAGAGGCCTCACTTAAACCTCCATACTTCCAATCAAGTTTATACCAAATAGTCCTGCATTCCCTAGTGCTTACCTAGATAATTTCCAATGTTGTAAAGAAAGCTTTCCATACACACATTTATCAAAATATTGGACATACACTGATCATCACTTGTACTAAGTACAACCAAGCTTCCGAAGAAAGTCAATGTATATTAGCAAACCTAAGGAAATTTGTGGGATTGATTTGAAGGATTTTTGATATAGAAAGAAAGGGGGAAAGAAATGTATTGTTCATGTGGCCAGACGTGTGAGTGGCGATGGATTTTTTAAAATTCTTGAGAGACAGATTGAAGAATTAACTAAGGGCACAAAAACATTGACTAACAAAGGGTTATGGGACCTAATATATAGTTGTAAAGATGAAAACAGATGAGAAGTACTTTAACTTGAGGCAATGACAAGATTATCGTGGGTAATTCTATGAATACATGATTTTTCACCTTACGTTCTGACTTTGCTTCTTAACATTATGTTAGAGGCTGTTCCACTGCAGTGTGCTTTTCTTTTGCCCACTGTTTTTTGTTTTTTTCACATAAGCTCCTTAGTCGGGACCCCTGAGGCAAAACTTTTAGGGGCAGGATCCCGGATGACTGTTTTAATGACATCTAAATCCACCAAATCTCACTCTGTCTTCTAGGAATGCTTCCTTAACAATCTTTCCCTTCTGCATCCATGGTACTGGCTTGAACCCCTATTACTCTGGAAAGGTCACCCATTCTCTCCACATGCCTGAATGTTCTGCCTGCAGATAGAGATGCCCTGTGATGATTGGCACGGTTAGTGACTGCAGGAACAACATCCCTGGCCACAAATGAGCCCACAGTGCACTTGCTCATTAAGGTGAACTGTAAACATAGCTCAGGCCAGCAAACCTCATTGAGACAAACAAGAGGAACATTTCCGTGGTCCCTTGCTTTGATTGGAGCTCAGGTGTCTTTAGTCTGCCCTCAGGTCTACCATCAGTAACAAGGTCCTGCTCCTCCCTCATCTCTCTCCACAGACAGGATGGGTAGAGAACAGAGGGTACTTTCTGTTGACTTATTTAAAGTACCCAAAGTCAGATATCTTTAGCCATTTTGCTCACTGAGATGCCCCCACATGCCTAGAAATGTGCCTGGGACATGGTGGGCAGTCAGCATATATCTGATAATTTTATATATTTTTTATATATTAATTACTAAGTATACTTACTGCACAAATGTTAATATATAAATTTAAATATTTATAATTAATTGCTATATATTTATATATCAATATATAACAATATATTAATATACTTACATATTATTTATACCTGGAGGCTATTTCTTATTGGCTCACCTGGGAATAAAACATGGAGTAACGACACAAGTAATGGAAGAATTTTTATATTCAGCGATCTCTGATCAATACACAGGAAGTTTTAGGCTATTCGGGCTGCTATAACAAAATACCACAGACTGGGTAACTTATGGAGAACAGAAATCTATTTCTCACAATTCTGGAGGCCGCATCAGGGTGCCAGCATGGTTGGGCAAAGGCCTTCTTGCGGATTGCAGGCTACTGACCTCTCCCTGTGTGCTCACATGGTGAAAGGGTGAAGGGTGAGGGATCTCTGAGGGGTCTCTCATAAGAACACTGATCCCATTCACAAAGCTCCGTCCTCATGACCTTAGCGTCTCCCTAAGGCCCCATCTCCTAATACCATCATCTTTGATGGATTAAGATCTCAAGATATGAATTTGAAGGGATACAACCACTCAGAACATAGCAGTTTCCTAACGTACTACTTGCAGTCCATGAACCCACTAATGCATATTTGTTCCGCGTCAGCCATCTCCCTCTAGAACCTCGCAACAACAAAGACAAACAGACCTATCCTTCTCTTTACAATAGAGAACATGTGTCTAAAGACCTGAACTTTTTGCCTGTCAGATTCTTTGTTTCCCTCACTTGAATAGTAAAAGATAAAAATGATAAAGTTTTGTTTTTGATTCTTTTAATAGAAACCATGGGTATTCTGTTGTAACATTTTTCAACAGTTTAAAAGGCAATTACCAGGGCACCTGGGTGGCTCGGCTCAGTCAGTTGAGCATTCGACTCTTCATTTCAGCTGATGTCATGATCTCAGGGTCATGGGATCGAGCCCATGTTGGGCTCTGTGCTCAAGGGGGAGTCTGCTTGGGATTCTCTCTCTCTCCCTCTTCCTCTGCCCCTCCCCCTACTCATTCTCTTTTTCTCTCAAATAAATAAATTAAATCTTTTTTTTTAAAAGATTTATTTATTTGACAGAGAGAGAGAGAGCGCAAGCAGGGGGAGCGGCATGCAGAGGGAGAGGGAGAAGCAGCCTCCCCAAGGAGCAGGGGGCCTCATGCAGGGCTTGATCCCAGGACCCTGGGATCATGACCTGAGCCAAAGGCAATTGCTTAACCAACTGAGCCACCCAGGAGCCCCATCAATAAATCAATCTTAAGAAAAAAAGGCAATTATTTTCCAGATATGCCTTTAGGAAGATAAAATTCTAGTCGCTGTAACTGACCTTGAGTATTTAAGTCTTTTGAGCAGTGCACTGTCAAATGATTTCATGCATTAAAGCCCTTAATACAACTGTAATGCCTTGCCTGGGTGGCTCAGTTGGTTGAGCGACTGCCTTCGGCTCAGGTCATGATCCTGGAGTCCCTGGATCGAGTCCCGCATCGGGCTCCCTGCTCGGCGAGGAGCCTGCTTCTCCCTCTAACCCTCCCCCCTCTCATGTACTCTCTCTCTCATTCTCGCTCTCTCAAATAAATAAATAAATCTTAAATAAAAAATAATAAATAAATAAATAAATAAATAACTGTAATGCCTTTGTTTTAGTATAATCATTTCTTTAAAAGATTTTATTTGTAAGTAATCTCTACACCCAACATGGGGCTTGAACTCACACCCTGAGGTCATGACCTGAGCCAAAATCAAGAGTCGGGATGCTCAAGAGTTTCATGCTCTTCCAACTGAGCCAGCCAGGCACCCCTAGTATAATTATATTTTTTATCACTTGCCTCCTCTTTTGATATGTAAGCCCCATGAGAGATGGGAGAATCTGACTTGTTCAACATTGTTTCCCTGATACATTTTATATTGCCTAGAATCTAGAAGCACCAGATTAAGCTAGCAGTGCAAATGGTTAGTCAATACTTATGTACTGTCTAACCATACGTTGCACTTTTAGAGCGTTCTCTTTTTTTCTTTCTGACCTTATCCCTAAATTCAAAAGGACCTCTAAAATTAGTCTTGGGGTGTCTGGGTGACTCAGTTGGTTAAGCATCTAACTTGATTTCGGCTCAGGTCATGACCTCAGGGTTGATCTCAGATCAAGCCCCGCGGCGGGCTCTGCGCTGGGCATGGAGCCCACTTAGGCATCTCTCTCTCCCCTTCCCTCTGTCCCTCCCCCTGCCCCTGTGCACATGTGTGCACTCTCTATTTCTCTTTCTCTCTCTCTCAAAGAAAAAAAATGTAGTAAAAGATGCTGGATGTGAGTTCAAAATAGTAGCAACAATCATAATAACAACATGATGATTTATTGATTACATAATGTGCTTGGGACAGTTCTGAGCTCTTTCAATCTAATCCTCACTAAAATATTTTGAGGACAGTAATATAATTAATAACATTTTGCAGATGAGAAACTAAGAGATGGGGAAATTCAAAGGTGATGCAACTTGTCTGTAACTGAGGTGAAATTTTTTTTTTAAGATTTTATTTATTTATTTGAGAAAGAGAATGAGATAGAGAGAGAGAGCATGAGAGGGGGAGGGTCAGAGGGAGAAGCAGACTCCCTGCCGAGCAGGGAGCCCGATGCGGGACTCGATCCCGGGACCCCTGGACCATGACCTGAGCCGAAGGCAGTCGCTTAACCAACTGAGCCACCCAGGCGCCCCTGAGGTGAAATCTGAACCTGGATTGTCTGGATGTAGATTTTGTGCTTTTAATAGCTGTGTTCAGTGGGCATTAAGTTTACTCTCTAGTGTACTAATAGTGTAAATCTCAAGTAATCCTTGGACATAATTTTCTCAATTTGAAATTATAATGATTATCTAAGACTTGTGGAGAGAATTTGGTGATATAACTTATAAATGTTTTGGAAAGTGCGAGATGATCTCAATTTATATACAATGACCTATGATAATTATTCAGTTTTACTCAGTCCAGTGTTTCCCTGATCTATTGATCAGAGATTGCTGGATACAAATAGCTTTTCATTACTGGTATTGTTAATGCAGTTTCCTAACAGTTGAGCCAATGAGAAATAGCTAGAAATGAGAATAACAATTAATAAGTGGGTATTAATAATAAGTAAGTGGGCATTAGTAACAGAAAGGGCAAACGCAACAAACTTCACCTCACAACAAATCTTGAAAAATTAACTTAAAAGTAAGGAATAAATCCTTAACGATACTGGAAAAAAGAAAGAATGTCATCAGGAAAGCAGAAATGTTTATCTATAAGAGGATAGAAATCAGACAGGATTGAACTGCAGAAGGAATTTCGGTACAAAGACAGACACCACATAAAATGGTGGATATGGGTAAGATTAGTTATAAAGACTTTTCTAACTCTTAATTGATGAAAATAAAGAAGAAAAGGGAGCCAAGGACAACCATTATGGTGACTGCATAAAGAAGGAATGTAAAGCTGTCAGGCAGGTTGGCCCTAATACCACACCTGCACAAACACAAACACTGACACACATACGGAGTCAAGCAGTAAACAGTTCGGCATCTGCTGCCAGACTGAAGAAGCCGGTATGAATAACTGGTCATTACAGGTTCCAGGTGGCTGGCAACTCTCAAAAGGAATAGCAAAATCCTCGTAGGAATAACAGGAAGATTCCTTACTGGTAGATTCCAACTGTGTCTACTCCAACACTGGAGGCAGGCAACAGTGAATTTGAAAAGTGTCTGCAGTCGGGAAAAGAGGAATTCTCAAATGCAAACATAAGCCTACAAATCAAGACGAGTGAAACACACAGGGGGAAAAACAATTTCATTAAAGAGAGGCGCCAAATAAAACAGCAGTTAAAAAAATGATTAAACAAATAAAAGGAACAGATATTGAAATGCAAGAGAAATCAAATGACAGGGAAATTCAAGGTAGTAAACAAATTTGCCAGGTAAAATATTACTAAAGGATTTAAAATAATGCCTGGCACATAGTAAGTACTATGTAAGGGTTAACTATTTATATGGCAGTAACTAATTGAAAAGGCAAGTTTGAAAAGGAAACAATACAAAACCTTAGTATAGGGCGCCTGGGTGGCTCAGTTGGTTAAGCGACTGCCTTCAGCTCAGGTCATGATCCTGGAGTCCCTGGATAGAGTCCCGCATCGGGCTCCCTGCTCGGTGGGGAGTCTGCTTCTCCCTCTGACCCTCCCCCCTCTCATGTGCTCTCTCCCTCTCTCATTCTCTCTCTCAAATAAATAAAATCTTTAAAAAAAAAAAAACCTTAGCATAAAAGCTTTAAAAGAAAAACATAGAAGTTACTGAAGGACATAATAAAGATGTAAATAAATGGAATAATAAACCATGTTTAAGAATGAGAAGAATAAATTATTACAAAGATATTAAGTTCTTCCTGAATTTTTCTATAAACTCAGTGAAATCTCAATCCAAAATCAGGATAGAATTGCTCTGTGAAATGTACGAATTAATGAACCATCACTGTGCACATGGAGAGTAACCATCCCAATTCGGAGAACTAGGAATTCTAAATATGATCTGAAAAAAATTTTTCAGTGCATTCCTGAGCTGGCAAAAATCAAAGGAAATGCTCAGAGATTTAACAAAATTAAGCAAAAGCAATAACCCACAGAGGGAAGTAAAGCCTGAAATTGAGATCTGCCCTAAGGGTATCTGCCCAACCAGATAACAGCCCGTGAGAAAAAAGAACAGACATAAAACTGAGTACTCGCTCAGGTTCCCTAGTAATGAAAAATCATTATTCAAGCTGGAGGATAGAACCCCTCCACACACACATGCACCTGGTACATAAAAACTACCCTCTCATTGTGAGGGAGAACTACAAATAAACAAATTAAAGCAACAACAACAAACCACTCCTCTCCTCAGGAAAAGGAACAGCAAACTTACAGGTTTGAACCTTGGAAACGAGGGGAGAGAGGGAAAGCAATCTCCGCTGAGAATTCATAACCACAAATAGCCTTCAAACATGCTTGTAACATGTAGTTCTCAAAACCTCAACCTGAGACTTTATTTTAAAGTGATACCATCAGTTGCCTCAGAGAAGCAGAAAACAAAACCTTTATGGGAGAAAGCAACTTGAACACAGATCCCAACTCATAGATAAACTGTTGGGAACTGGAAGTTATGGGAGAAGTCAAACTCTACCTCTGTGGCTCGCTCACTTACCTGTCGCTTACACGCATGTACACAAATGAGGACCTGGGCTGACACAAAACCAGTAGAAACAAAAAGCAATAATCTTCAATAGATCAGAGGGTTGTGGTTTTTTGTTTTTTGTTTTTTGTTTTTCCTGCTTGCTTGGAAAGGTGGAAATATGATAGAAAAGGGAAATGAAAGCAGGGACACGCACAATGGGTCAGGAAATACGTATTAATCATGTATATATTGGGAATTCAAGTGCTCATGGTAACACAATTAAGACGTAGTCTTTGCTTTCAAAGAGGGCATAGTCGAGCTGAAGAAATAATAATATCCATGTTAAAATAACATATAAGTCAGTGATAGAGCCCCCCAAAGAGATAGCACTAGCCACGGTGGCCTGAAAGTCTCAAAAGAAGTAGAGGAACCTGAATTGTGTCCTGAACAAATAAAGATTTGCACAGCATTGGAGATGGGGAGGGATATTTCAGAAAGCAGGCGGAATACACAGAAGTGGAAATTTGCAAGGGATCTTCAGCGAATAGGGACAGGCTCTTGAACCATCATCCAAAAGTTCCACCAAACAAATAAACAAACAAAAAGAATGACAAGAAAATGCTTCTAAAAAGAAAGAAAATTGGCAGCACTCAGGAAGTAACTAGGAGAGAGCAGGATTCCATGTAAATACAGTGCTACACGGCAAATTAATTAACTGATCAACAAACTACCACCTATAAAATAAATACATAATGAAAAATAACCATCAGCTAACTGTAGATATAAGCATTTATTATCCAGTTGTGTAAGGGGAAAGTATATTCAACTGGAAGTCAGGGGCCTAAAATTCTCTTCCTGAATTGACTACTGGCCAGCTTTGAAATTCAAATTATTAAGGATTCGGCGGAGGAGGGAGGTCTATAGAGGAGGATGGATTAATTAATGATTTCATTCCCTGAGGCTGCACTACATTCAATTTTACAAACCGAAATGGAATGCGGTAGGTATGTGCTCATTCCTCCAACGCTCAGAAGAGGGCGCTCACAATGATAATTCCACTAAAATGACAGTAACAGCAATCCCCCTTTTAATTTCTCCGACTGTTTCATTACCCAAGAAATCCACAGGGTGGCAATAATCCTGAGCTAAAAGTAAATTCAAAGCTGAATTCTAAGAAACAGATTTCTTCAATGGCTCATGTTTACAGATTTCTCTTTCCTGTTTTTTATGATGTCACCAAGGCCAGAGAAGCTGGGAAAACAAAGGCTGCACAGAAAGCAGGATGAGGATGACTCCCACCTGGGAACCAACAACCATCCAGACTTTCCGCGATCCTCACAGTCAAGCAAAGGGAACTTCACCATCCTCACCCTTATTTTGCAGAAGAAAGTAGGCAGGGAGAAACAAAGTAAATTATCCAAGGAAACGGATAGTAAGTGATGGAACTGGAATTCAAAAGTTAATGGCTCTGGTCAAAGTCCATCATCCTTCCACTACACTTACTGAGAGTTCTGAAAAAAAAAAACAAAAAAAAAAAAACCATTTGACTAACACGAAGTTACCGTCCTTCCTTCCTAAACACCTTCATCATCGATACAGAAATAAGATGTTTGCTATTTTCTTTATAACTGAAGGGACCCTTAAAAGATTTGATTCATTCTTAGCATGGGACAAGACAAATAACTTTCCCAGACACTATTAAATAGTGGTTTCATTCCTAAAGCCATTTCAAAGCAGGAACATTTTTTTAAAAGATTTAATTTATTTATTTATCTATCTATTTATTTGAGAGGGAGAGCACAAGCAGGAGGAGAGGCAGAGGGAGAAGCAAGCTCCCCACTGAGCAGGGAGCCTGATGCGGGACTTGATCCCAGGACCCTGTGATCATGACCTGAGCCGAAGGCAGATGCTTAACCGACTGAGCCACCCAGGCACCCCAGGAACATTTCTTCATTGGCTGTAATCTTGAGGCACTTTGAGTTAGAAATACCAGAATTTCATTCAAACTTAAAAAAAATTGTGTTTTCAATGGAATAAAGGTGCATTTCAAAGATTCCAGGTACAAGAGGTTTCTTTAGGTGATACGAAAGACTGGAATCATTATCAAATCATTGATCGGAATCATAATCAAATTATTATGTCAAAACTTAAACTCTTGGTGTTAGTTGCTGTAGGAACTATGGCAATTGCTCATACTTACTGTCTCTCTCTCTCCATGTTCTCTAGTATATGATTTTCTCGACCTGTCTGGGCTACAGCATAACTCCTGTATTCATGCATCCTCAGCTCCTAGCAGAGATGAGCCCACATCTTTGAATCTGATTCCGAACCTCTGAGAAAAACTTCAACGTGGTATGACTATGGCTATAGACTAAGGCACAGACAAGGGTAATGATGATCATGGAAGGATGTTCTGAGTGGGGTGGATACCCCAGAAAATGTATGTTGCAAATGGCTAAATAGCTTTCTAGGAAATTATAAAGGACGTTAGGATGAAATTCTAAACTCTAGGATATGTCCACATTCCCCTTATGCTGATGGTGAGAACTATCAAATCATAATTTAGGGCAAAGATTTTGATAATTTTTCAAAATATTTGAAGTTAGGCCCAAATTAGAAAATTCTGATTTTATACTTATAATATCTATACCTCAATCTGCCTATTTAAAAATGAATTGTAGGGGTGCCTGGGTGGCTCAGTCTGTGAAACTCTGGACTCTTGGTTTTGGCTCAGGTCATGAACTTGCCGTCATGATTTCCCAGTCGTGGGATCAAGCCCCGCATTGGGCTCTGTGCTCAGCATGGAGTCTGCTTCAGGTTCTCTCTCCCTCTCTCTCCTGCTCTCTCTCTCTCTCTCAAATAAATAAATAAATGAAATATTTTTAAGAAATGAATTGTAGGGCGCCTGGGTGGCTCAGATGGTTAAGCATCTGCCTTCGGCTCAGGTCATGATCCCAGGGTCCTGGGATCGAGTCCCACATCGGGCTCCCGGCTCAGCGGGGAGCCTGCTTCTCCCTCTGACCCTTGCCCCTCTCATGCTGTTTCTCTCTCGCTCTCTAAAAAAAAAAATAAATAAAATCTTTAAAAAAAAAAGAAAAAAATGAATTGTAAAAATAAAAATGTGCTTTAATGACAGATCAAGTAGGAATATACTTAAAATCACAAAAGATTAATTTAAATTTGACATACAGATAGACTTCTGACTAAAGCCGGAGTCACTAAAATAGGTTGTCACTTGTAACCAATACTTCTTTCCTGGAAAGTGGCCCTTGAATAATAAAGCAGATCTAGCAAGGATATTTAATATCCGGACCAGGTCAATGAAATTTTAAGCAATATCTTTAAGTTGTTTACAACCAACATTTATTCTTTTTAGTAAAAGAGAAACTGGAAAGTTACCAATATGTTAGAAACGCAAGCTACTATCAAGAGCTAAAAATTACATGCTGTTTATATCCTACATCAGTGATTTTCAAATTGTAGTGCACTTCAGAATTGCCTGGAGGTCTTGTTAAAACACAGATTGCTGCCTGCTCCACCATCTCCCTCCGTGCCTCTCCAGTTTCTGATTCTTTAGGTCTGGCTAGTGTCTGGTAATTTATAATTTGCATTTATAACGAGTTCCCAGATGGCACTGATGGTCCTGGTTCCAGGGACTGCATTTTGAGACCTCCTGCCTTAAACTCTCAAGACAAAGGAATCATTTCTTTCTCTGTCCTCCCTCCCTTTTCTTTCATCTTCCCTCCCTCCCTCCTTCCTTTCTCCCTTCCTCTCTTCCTCCTTCCCTTCTTCCGTGCCTTCCTTCCTTCATTTCTTCCTTCCTTCCTTTGTAACCTTATGGTCCTTTTCTATGTTCATTTAAAAGAGTTCAGAGGTGGGGGCACCTGGGTGGCTCAGTTGGTTGAGCTTCCAACTCTTTATTTCAGCTCAGGTCATGATCTCAGGGTTGTGAGATTACTCTGGGCATGGAGCCTGCTTAAGATTCTCTCCCTCCCTCTCCCTCCGCCCCCCCCCCCCCCCGCTGGAGAGTGCTCTCTCTCTCTTAAAAAAAAAAAGAAAAATATTCAGCAGTGTGATATGTCTCGTGTCCATCCTGCTAAAATGGCATAGTGTAGGGGGCTTAGGTGATTAGGAAAAACTAAGAGGGTATTCTCTTTGGCAATGCATTCATGCTACAGCTAACTGAGGATCTGGAGAGCTTGTATGGAATCTGGAATTTAATTCAAGTCTGTATTTTAGCATCTCAATTGGTGATCATCTTACCGCTTTCTTTATAGTTTCTGTAGATCCCCCCCTTCACATCTGTCTGTGCAACAGGTGTGCACAGTGCAGAATGTGGTTTAAAATGTGTGCAAACTTCATCCAGATCCTTGGAGCTTTCCCAGCTGTCTATATATATATATATATATATATATATATATATATATATATATATATGGGCTTTATTAAGCTATAATTGACAAAGTTGTGAGATATTTAAAATGTACTTTGTGATGATGACACAGATGAAGACTGTGACAGATTCCTCCCATCTAGTTAATGAACATGTCCATCGCCTCACATATTTACTTTCTTTGTGTGTGTGTGAGAGAACATTTAAGTCCTATCCTCAGCAAATTTCAGTTATACAGTACAGTATTATTACTATAGTCCCCATGCTTTACATTAGATCCTCAGACTTTATTCATTTGTAGCGGAGTTTGTACCCCTTTACCAACCTCTCCTTATTTCTTCCACCCTCCAGTCCCTGGCATCCGTGTTTCTAGTGTTTCCTCCCATTCTGCGGGTTGCCTTTTCATTTTGTTGATAACTTCCTTTGCTGTACAGAAGTGTTTTAGTTTGATGTACTCTCACTTGTTTATTTTTGCCTTTACTTTTGGTGTCAATCCCAAAAATCCTCATCAAGACTAATGTCAAGGAACTTTGAGAACTTTTTTTTTTTAAAGATTTTATTTATTTATTTGAGAGAGAGAGAATGAGAGACAGAGAGCATGAGAGGGAAGAGGGCAGAGGGCAGAGGGGCAAGCAGACCCCCCCGCTGAGCAGGGAGCCCGATGAGGGACTCGATACTGGGACTCCAGGATCATGACCTGAGCCGAAGGCAGTCGCTTAACCAACTGATCCACCCAGGCACCCGGAACTTTGAGAACTTTAAGAACTCCTGCACTGGGGCGCCTGGGTGGCTCAGTTGTTGGGCGTCTGCCTTCGGCTCAGGTCATGATCCCAGGGTCCTGGGATCGAGCCCTGCATCAGGCTCCCTGTTCCACTGGAAGCCTGCTTCTCCATCTCCCTCTGCTGCTCCCCCTCCTTGTGCTCTCTCGCTCGCACTCTCTGTCTCTCAAATAAATAAAATCTTAAAAAAAGAAGAACTCCTGCACTAAGCTCAGGACAGAAGAACTATTTCTTTTCTTTTCTTTTTTTAAAAATTTTATTTATTTATTTGACTGAGAGATAGAGAGCACAAGCAGGCAGAGCGGCATACAGAGGGAAAGGGAGAAGCAGGCCTCCCACTGAGCAGGGAACCCGAGGCAGGGCTCGATCCCAGGACCCTGGGATCATGACCTGAGCTGAAGGCAGATGCCCAACCAACTGAGCCACACAGGCACCCCAGAAGAACCATTTCTAACTGGTATTTTTCTGGGCTCATGCAGTTAAACCAAACGTAACCAAATGCACTCAAAACCATAAGCAAACAAACAGCAAAATATTTTACTGGCTTACTTCTTAGGGTCCTGGTTTATCCAAATTGGACATGGGGATAATGGCGGTCAGCAGAGTTAAGTATATGTACGCACATTCACAAACTGAAAAGCAAAGCTCTATGTGTTCAGATGGTCACATGTCTGTGAAGGATCCTAGTATATTGGAATCACTACAGAATTTGCTTTCAGGCCATCCAGAGTTTAAAGCCTAGGTCTGCTACTTATCGAGCATGTACTCATGTACAATGGTTTTCATAACACCCCAATTAAGAGTGAATGTTGAGAACGCTATCAGGTAACATATGTTAAAATGTCTGGCACATAGTAAGCATTCACAACTAATAGCCACCATATATTAGAGTCCTACTATGTGCATTGCAGTCCGCTGGGAGCATTAGCTTGTCTGGTCCCCACGAGATCCCCTCCAGTCATGGTCATCATCATCATCATCATTATCATCACCATCATAACCACCATCATTCCCATTTTTCAAACAGGAAAACAGAATCCCCAGATCACAAAGGCCAAAATGCAAGGTCAAAGCCCCAGTAGTTTGAGACCAGAAGCTTGTCTTGCTACAAAGATGGGTTTTCTTCTCCCCTTTAGCTTTCTCATCTCAAGTTGCCTGGCTGTGATTAGGAACCAGAGGTTCTGACTGCAGAGTGACTTCCTCCTTGAGTCGATTTCCAAGCCTAGCCCTTAGCTCTCTTCTCTCCAAGCAATGTTCGATACTCTGGTATCTTAATCCGTCAAAACCTTGTTGGCAGACCTAATTAGGCAAAAATAAGATATGGGAAAAAATACTAGTCTCCACTTTTTCCTACATTTCTCCAATAATCCTTCAGTCTTTCTGCTGTTAGATTCTGTTCCCAGGGGGGAAAAAATCTGACCCTGAACTTCTACAACATGTTGCTCATCCTCTGACTACTCAATACAAAACAGCCAGCACAACTGATCTGTATTGTATTGTCAATGATATAAATGATATAAATTATAAAAAGGCATTTTCATCCTCCCTTACTTCATGATATAGATACCCGCTCAATGCTAGCTGCCGCCTCTCCCAGTCAAATATTACCTGATGTCATTTTCTTCATGACTCTTTGCCTTATTCCCAGATTTTTTCTTAGCCTCCAAGTCCCCAAAGCACTTTAAGTCACGTTTTTTTTTGGTTTTTCCTTGCCCAATGTTCTTTGTTATATACTACTTGTCTTCTCTTATCACCCACTAGATTGTGATTTTTCTTTTTTTTCTTTTTAAATTTCTTTTTATTTTTTTAAAGATTTTATTTATTTATTTGAGAGAGAGAGAGAGAGTGAGAGAGCATACATGAGTTGGGGGGAGGGGCAGAGGGAGAGGGCGAAGCAGACTCCCCGCTGAGCAGGGAGTCCGACAAGACCCCGGGCTTGATCCTAGGACTCTGGGATCATGACCTGAGCCGAAGGCAGATGCGTAACCAACTGAGCCATCCAGGCGCCCCTAGATTGTGGTTTTTCTTGAGAGACTGATCATTTATTTACTCATCATGCTTTCAGTCAGTCAGTCTGCTGGTCTGCAGACACTGTATGGTGAGGGAGACCAAGAATCAGACTTCCAGAGGCACACTATCTGGTGATCTCAGAAGATGCTTGGAGAAGCTAGGGAACACTTCATAAAGAAAGTAGAGTTTGAACACAGTCTTGAAGGAATAACGAAAGCTCTCAGATGTGCAGAAGGGGAAGGTGTATTCCAGGCAGATGAAACGATCTGTAAAAATGCACGGAGATGTGACAGCACGTGAATAAAAAGGATTTCTAGAGGGTGCAATGCATTTACCTAGAAAGGCAGATCTGGCTCAGGAATGCCCCCACTAACCCCTTATCCAACTGTTCTTGACATCACTAATCTATCAAGGTTCTCCTCCTTCATACTGAGCTCAGGTATCTCAGAGTCCTTCTTAGCAAGGTGGTCCAGGTAGCCGTTACCATCGACCGAAGTTTTCGCAGAATACAAAATCTATCTGCCAAAACTTCCCTGACTAAAGTGTATAAACTTCTATTTTATAAAATTTCAGTCAAGTGAGGCCGACATTTTACTGTAGGAGAAGCTTTTAGAATAAATAACTCAGATGAATTCTCATCCATGACAGCCTTCGGTTCATACCTCAGGTAAGAGCAAAGAGATGTTAGTGTTGCTGAAGGTGGATTAGGGGCCGGGAGAGAGGAAGAGTGGTTAAAGGAGCAAGAGAAGGACATGCTGAGTCAAGCTCTGAGGCTTCTGTTACATTTTTTTCTTCCCCTTATCATTGAAGAAGTGAGTGATAGCAAACAGACTTAGTCAACAGGAGGAGGGGAGAGGAGAGCCTTCCTGGGCTGAGTGCTTACCTTTTAGTGGCTGTTTTGAAATTTTGTTTAATTACTCATTTAATTCTGCTTAGGTACATTGTACATTGCTCCTGGAATATGTCTGCAAATAATAACAGTAACTTATATCTTTCAGTCCCAATGATCGGCACATAAAATATTATACAAAGCTCTTTACTGCCTCCAGGAGGTGGGTCATCAGAACCGCCCCTCATTTCACCATTCACAGAGACTGCAGTGTTGTATGGGGAGGAAATACCATCATTATTTACTTATTTTTATGAGACACTCCTAAATTATTGAAGTCTTTTACTCTTTTTTACAAGCTACTCCTCAGAGCAATACTGAGAAATGGGTCAGCATTGTTCTAATCTTTTACAGATAGGAAAAAGAGGTCTCAGTTTAGCAGGTTGTTTTCTGAAGGGCTGACAATCAAAAACAAGAGTCTTTTTTTATGACTGGGATCTCCTTTGCAGTTTGGTCATGAGCAAAATGAGGAATTAATAAAAATAATGTTATCTTCTTAATTATCTTGGAATTTTATTAAATCTCCACAATATGTGAGATGCTGCACAGATTACAGATCTGATATATATTAAGGTGCTTAAGCAACACAGTATGTCAAATGTATAAGAGCCCATATTTATTATATACAATGTGCTGCATATTTTCGTTTGGGCATTTAGACATAGTAAAAGATTCACATTATGCTCTTCCCTTCTTCATCACCCTCATTTTGCTCCCTTCCCCACCCTGCCAGGTGACCATAATAATCTGATCAATTACAGAGATGTCACCCTGTTTGCTTCTAGGCCTTCTACTTGTTGGTGCCCCACTGAGAACTGCTCCGACTCTTTTTCCATGCTGAGATCTGTGGTTTTATCATGGCAATAGGTAAAGTAATAAATTTAAAAGTAAATCTGATTTAGGGCGCCTGGGTGCCTCAGTTGGTTAAGCGACTGCCTTCGGCTCAGGTCATGATCCCGGAGTCCTGGGATCGAGTCCCACATCGGGCTCCCGGCTCAGCGGGGAGCTTGCTTCTCCCTCTGACCCTATCCCCTCTCATGCTGTTTCTCTCTCTCTCTCTCTTTCTCTCAAATAAATAAATTAAAAAATTAAAAAAAAAATCTGATTTATAATGTCAGAAAAATGTATTTGCATGTATTCAACTGTATTTGAATATATCCAAAAATGTATTTGAACATATATAGAAACATTGTAAATACATACAAAAAGCCTGAAAAGATGAAACCCATGTTTCAAAAATTATTTCACCTTTTAATTAGCAAATACTTTCAAATATACAGAAAATTGCAATTAAAGAGTACAATTGCAATTAAGGAAGAGTACAAAAAGAATCCACATGCATTTTACCCAGATTCACCTATTAACATTTTACCCCATCTGCTATATTCTCTCTTTTTGTCCAGATGATTTGAGGGTAAGCTATATAAATCATGGCCTTTTACCCCTAAATTTTCAGTGTGTATTCCCTAAGAATCATGATAATCTCTTATAAAACCACAGTTATGTACAACTTCAATATATTTAACATTGATATGATACTTTTATTAAATCTACTGCCTGAATTCCCATTTTGCAAATTAACCCAACCATGTCTTTATAGCATTTTTTCTCCTCCAGCACACAGATCCCATCTGGTACTGTGTTCGGTTGCCATGTCTCTTTAGTCTTCTTCAATCTGGAATATTTTCACAGCGTTTCTTTGTCTCTCATGACATTGGCATTTTTGAAAAGTACAGTCACCCCCTTTTTAATATAACATTTCTTATTTTGGGTTTGTCTGGCATTTCCTCATTATTAGATTCAGATTATGCATTTGCAGCTGGAATACTACCTAAGTGATCCTTCTCAGCATACCTTATCTAGAGACACAAGATCTCCATCTGCCCCTCATGGGTGGTTTTAATTCTGCCCTCTAGGTCAAGGTGCTGTTCAATTTCTCCACTGCGTCATTACTCTTTTTTTCTCTTCTGACTAAAAAAGGACCTATGGATGGATACTTTAAATCCACAGAAATGTCTTGTTCCTCATCAACATTTTCTCCTCTACGTAGTATCCATGGATGAATCTTAGCTGATCCAGTTTGTACCATGACAGTAACAAAATGCTGACTTATAACTCCAGCACATCCTCCACCATCACCAATCAGGACTTAGCGTCCTGTTGTTAGCAAGAACACTTCCTTTTCTCCATTTATTTATTTTTTATCAGTCTGATTCATGAACTCCTACTTTTTTCAATGAGTTATAATTCATTGCTGTACTTAATTATGTAAAACAGACTTGATAGTGGTTATCCCTGATGAGTGGGCTATGTGGGGAAAAGCTTTAAAAGGGAGATTTTAACTTTTTACTCTTACAGTTTATGCTTTTTAACATAAGTAGTATATATTATTCCTTTTTTTAAAAAAAAATCAAATGGAAAAATAAGTAAGTTGTGAGAGAAAATTTCCTTCAGGATCTCTAGAGGCACCATGTCATGACCTTGACAAGATGAGCCCTCCTGATGTTCTTTTTCTTATATAAGAAGCCAACATAAGAAAGCAAATTTCTGGAATTAAAATTCCAGCAGTAGTAATGAATTTGCACTGATGATTGATGGCCTCTAAACTAATCTTATGATTGACTGGTTAGGTGTACAAATGAGCTAGTTAGAATTGGTTTTACAGTGCACTGTAGGAAATGTGGGAAGTGCAAACTGGAGCAGCCATTGTGGAAAACAGTATGAAGATTCCTCAAAAAGTTAAAAATAGAACTACCCTATGATCCAGTAATCCCACTACTGGGTATTTACCCAAAAAATACAAAAACACTAATTCAAAGGAATACATGCATCCCTCCGTTTATTGCAGCATTATTTACAATAGACAAATTATGGAAACAACCCAAGTGTCCATTGACTGATGAATGGATAAAGAAAGTGTGATATATCTGTATCTATATCTATATACCTTTCTTTTTTGTATATATATGTATATATATTATGCATATATAGGTTATGTATATATATTTTGTATATATATATTCCTTATGTGTATATACAAACACACACACACACACACATAATGGAATATTATTCAGCCATAAAAAAATATTGAAATCTTGCTGTTTGCAATGACATGGATGGAGCTATGGAGTATAATGCTAAGTGAAATAAGCCAGCCAGAAAAAGACAAATACCATATGATTTCACTCATATGTGGAATTTAAGGAACGGAACAAATGAGCAAAGGAAAAACAAAAGAGAGAGAGAGAGAGAGAATGAAACCAAGAAACAGACTCTTAACTATAGAGAACAAAATGATGATTACCAAAGGGGAAGGGGTGGGGGATGAGTTAAATAGGTAATGGGGATTAAGGAGGGCACTTGACATGATGGGCACTGGGTGATGGATAGAGTTGCTGAATCACTATATTGTATGCCTGAAATTAATATAACACTGTAAGTTAACTATACTGGAATTAAAATAAAAAGGAAAAAATGCTGGAAGCTAAATTAACTGTTATCAAGATATCTCAAAAGTAGGGGCGCCTGGGTGGCTCAGTTGGTTAAGCGACTGCCTTCGGCTCAGGTCATGATCCTGGAGTCCCGGGATCGAGTCGCGCATCGGGCTCCCTGCTCAGCGGGGTGTCTGCTTCTCCCTCTGACCTTCCTCCTTCTCATGCTCTCTGTCTCTCATTCTCTCTCTCTCAAATAAATAAATAAAATCTTAAAAAAAAAAGATATCTCAAAAGTAAAAAAGACATCTCTAATTGTTAGAGAACTTGGGATTGTTTCAAGAAAGTTTTGAGGAGGAAAATATATGAGGACATGAATCTTCACAAAGTTAATATTTAAGAATTGTCTTATAATGATTCTTTTATTTTCATTAAATAAAATTAAATCAAATCCAATCTCATCCAACCAGACTGGCAAAAATGCATATAGTTTTGTGATATACATAGATAGATAGATCTTTATCTATAATTTTATTTATTTATTTTTTTAAGATTTATTTGTTTTAGAGAGAGAGCAGGTGCACCTGGACAGGCACACGCAAGTGGCAGGTGGGGGAGGGACAGAGGGAGAGAGAATCTCAAGCAGATTCAGTACTGAGTGGGGAGCCTGATGAGGGGCTCGATTTCATGACCCTGAGATTATGACCTGAGCAGAAACCAAGAGTCAGATGCTCAACCAACTGAGCCAACTGAGCCACCCAAGCACCCCACTTGTTTTATATATATATTTTTATTTTCATATATTTATATTTAATTTATACATATATATGTATGTATCTTAAGATTTTATTTTTCTTAATCTTTTTTTTTTAAAGATTTTATTTATTTATTTGACAGAGAGAGATACAGCGAGAAAGGGAACACAAGCAGGGGGAGTGGGAGAGGGAGAAGCAGGCTTCCTGCTGAGCAGAGAGCCCGATGCGGGGCTCAATCCCAGGACCCTGGATCATGACCTGAGCCGAAGGCAGACGCTTAACGACTGAGCCACCCAGGCACCCCTTAAGATTTTATTTTTAAGTAATCTCTACACCCAACATGGGGCTCAAACTCACAACCCCAAGATCAAGAGTCACACACACCAGCAGCTGAGCCAGCCAGGTGCCCCAATTTCATGTTATATTTTAATGTATTATTCTGCCCCATTCTCACTATTTTTTTTTTAAAGATTTATTTATTTGTCAGATTGAGAGAGCACAAGCAGGGAGAGTGGCAGGCAAAGGGAGAAGCAGGCTCCCCGCTGGGCAGGGAGCCCATGCGGGACTCAATCCCAGGACCGTGGGACCATGACCTGATCTGAAGGCAGATGCTTAACCGACTAAGCCACCCAGGTGCTCCTGCCTGCCATCATTCTCACTATTAATCTACATTTCTGTAAAGAAAATTTACAGATTTTTTTCTCTTCCTAGATTTTTTTTTTTTTTTTGCCTGAATGAAGGGTTTTTCAAAGATAGGAATGTCAGAAAAATCAATGATGGCTGGATATATGGGCAATTGTAGAGAAAAAACTCTTCCCGTGCCCCCCTTCCCCAACACACACACTTTAAAAGCAGATCGCTTGTCCAGGTTGCAACCTGTGCTTCTGATCCATTAGCTATAGATCTGAGGTTCCATGACCCCCTCCTCAGGTTTGATTAATTTGCTAGAGTGGCTTATAGAACTCAAGAAGTTTACTTGCTATATTACCAATTTATTACAAAGGATATAAAAGGGTATATGTGAACAGTCAGATGAAGAGATACATGGGATGAAGTTCCAAAGGAGCGTCTGTCCCCTTGAGTTTGGGGTATACCACTCTTCCAGCATTCTTATCCACCAAATCAAAAGCCCTCCAGACTCTGTTCCTTTGGGTTTTTATGGAAGCTTCATTACATAAGCACGACTGATTAAATCATTAGCCATTGGTGATTGAATTCACTCTTCAGCTCCTGTCCCTTTCTTGGTCAGAAGCTGTGCCTGAAAGTTTCAACCCTCTAATCACTTGGTTGGTTTCCCTGGCAATCCAAAAGTCACCTCATTAATATAAACTCATGTCTGTTTGAAAGGGGCTTGTTAGGAATAACAAAAGACAACTTATAATTCTTATTACTTAGGAAGTTGCAAGGGTTTTTAGAAGTTCTGTGCCAAGAATGAGCAGGAAGACCAAATGTATATTTCTTATTATAAATCACAATATTATAGCAATATTTTTCCCAAGAGCTGAATATGCAAATTGAGCACAGGAAACATTTTCTGCCTGTCTGTTTTAAGAATTGAGTCCTCTTGGAAAAAAGATTCTTTTCTCCTAGAACAGCCCCAAGTTTGCCCTTTGACAGAGCTGGCTTAGAATCTGTAATTAGCCTCAGATAAGTTGGAGTCTCAAAAAATGGAGTAACTGTGTGGGGTGTTAAAAGATAAAATGAGGCCTGTTTAAAATTTTAAGAGTTTCTTTGAGTAAAAATCAATTCAAATCAAGCAGAGTCAAATCAAATGCGGTTATGAGCACTCCAATGACATGCCCTAGGGGCAAGACTTTTCTGGGGAAGACATGGAAGCAAAGGAAGGAAATTGATTGGCTACAATGTAAGCTGTTCCATTGTCTGGGAAAGGCTAGTTGGCTGTTTGTGATTGGTTGTCCATAGGTTTTAATTTCTTAACCTGGAGGTATTAACAGACTTAGCTTCTGGTTTGCTTATGTAGACTAAGAGCCATTAAAGTAACCTCAGCCTCCTTGTTTAATTAATTGAACAATTTCCCCCTTTTGGTCATCCTCTCAGTGCCACTCTCAGTCTCCATCAGAGACTTGTCTCATCATGAAACTAGTAGTTTATGACGTCAGGTCCAGGGAAGAATTGTTTTTGTTCATCTTATTGTTCATCTTATTTCTGTCTCTACAAGCATAGCATGACCGACCATCTAATGTTGGTCACTGTTGATGACTCTGATGACGTATTTAAGACCTTGGGAGAAGACATCAGGGAGACTGAAATGATGACTATCAAGAATGTAATCCCAAGACACTGAAGTGTGCTCCTTCGTCAGGGCCCCCATGAACCAAACTAGAATGAATCAAAGAATGTACCTCAAAGAGGTACCTGTTTTAGTGAGTGGCTTGTTTGTTCATTTCTTGTATTTGCTGCAATATCAGAGGTGCTGATCCAACAGGAGGTGTTGGCTATGGTACAGATTCCTCCTTGTCCAGACAATAAATAATCTTATTGTAATCCTTAAAGAACTGTCTACTTTAAGATGCTGTCTGATTCTGGGGAGGAACCTTCCTAGTTAATCTTAATATTAGATCTCCAGCTGGTGTGCAGTTCTAAGAATCTGGACGGGCCCTTTTCAGTTGGGAGATGTGCACGCCAAGATTTAAGACCTTAAGTTTAGTTGCCAACTAGACAGTGACCCGGTATGGTGTTTTGGAGCCTACCTTCTAAAAAGGTTCCAGGGTTGTACCTTTGTTCTTAGTGATTCCAAGTCAGAAGGGTGGGAGAAAATTGAAAATGTTAGCTCAGAGAGTCATAGATAAATATTTGAAGAAACCAGAAAAATTCAGGATCCAGTCTGATTTACAGGTAGATAACAAAACCTCAAAGACAAAGAACAAGAATAGAATTTAATACCCACAAGGCTATGCTAGCTTTCCATTGAAACATAATTTTTCTATCTGCAGGCACCCCTATTTCTAGCAAAGATAAACCAAATTCTAGAGGGAACAGGTAGGGAGAAAAACTAAATGTTTCAATTCTACTTAAAAAGGTATACTTTACCAGATTGCTGTAAATCATGGATAGCTTAAGAGAAAAGGGTTTCCTTAAACCTGGAAAACTAAAATATTAAGGAGCCAGCAATGTTTCAAAGCTAAAGTCATTAAAACTATGATTGTCCTCATCAGTTCGCTAAATCTCATGCTATTAATGTTACAGGACTTCTTTTACTTTAGTGCCCGTGGTTCTTGGTCACACTGCTTTAAAGAATGAAGAGGCAGACCGGACGAAGAGTGGTGGGCAGCCAAGCAAAGTTTATTGAGCCATAGTAAAGTTTATTGAGTGATAGTACAAAGCTCTTGAAGAGGGTGGGGCCCCAAGAGGCAGGTTAGATGTAAGGGTTTTTATGGACTTGTTAGCAGACTGTTTGAATCTGATTAACCCTCCATGCACCTGTCATCCAATCAGGTTTTTGTCATCTACCTATGACGTGGGAAAGGGTGGAGGGCTCCTTCCAGGATGGTGTAAAATCCTTTTAAGTGTGATTTCCTCTTAGAGTGGGGGCCCCTTTTCCCAGCCTGTCTTTCTTCCAACTATCCTTCATTATTAATTCTTGTTCTGCTTGAATCCAGCTTTTCCATTAGAGTTCTGAAAATTCTCACCCACTTCAGTGGTATGATCTCAGAGTGTCAGAAACCTGTATCATGGAGTACTTGTTAGAGGCCTTTCTATGATTCACTCTAAAGATAAAGCACTGTTACAAAAACATCAGTACAAAACAGTAATTGTCTATAAATGACAAAAAGACTTTAAAAATGGCCATGGCTAAAGATCTGATGAGAGATCATTTGATAAGGAAACTTAGTTATTTCCATGGCATACAATAATTTAAAACAATAATTGGACGATGAGGGTACTGACAAATTTCTATGAACTTCAACTTCTAGAATACCTATATTAGTGACATATATCCATACACATATTACCTAAGAAAGTTTATGATCACTTCTATCACTTCTTTTTTTCATAGTAGTATTAAATTTTTTAAAGTTTTAATTGAAGTATAGTTGACATACAATATTATATTAGTTTCAGGTGTACAATATAATGATTAAACATGTATATACATTATGAAATGCTCACCGTGGTAAGTGTAGTTACCATCTGGTCATCATACAAAGTTATTACATTATTATTGACTATATTCCCTATACTGTACTTTCCATCCCTGTGACTTATTTATTTTATAACTGGAAGTTTGTACCTCTCAATCCCCTTCATGTATTTTCCTCATCTCTCTACTCCTGTTCCCTCTGTCAGTCAAGAGTTTGTGCTGTGTGTTTATATCACCACTTCTTATGTGGCAACGCTTCCCACATATGTTAACATGCCAAATAGGCCTAATCAGTTTAACATCTTCACATGGTGAGTGACAAATCCTTCTTTCAGGGACCCCAGAGGAAATCTCAAAGTCAGTTTGAGGACAAAAAGATTTCATTTCAATTTGATTTTGGAAAGTTGTAAAGAATGCCAAAGTTTGATCAAATAGGATCACAGGTCGTTATGAAATTATACTTACCTACTTACCAAAAGTGTTCATGGAAGATTTTAAAGCCAAATACAGAAGGTTACATTGCTGTGAACAAAACTTAGCTCTTTTGAATATTGAGGAGATTCAGTTCTCCCATAATCAAAGACCTGATAAAGACAACATAAAGCACAGGAAATTATTTCGGTAAGACACAGAATCATTGCTTTCCAGGTAGATTACACAAAAAGATAAAGAAAAACGTTTCAAAATCTCTTCCAAGAAAACTGTCATCTTTACAGAGAGAAAACTAAATTCTATTTTTGCACCAGTGTACTTTTTGATATTAAGGCTCATTCTTTAAAAACTTAAATAAATCCATTCCAATCATAGCCAGTTTGACCACACATAAATTTTTTTTCCAGGATTCCTTTTCTACAAACCTTCTACAGTGTTTTTGCATCCATTTGGGTTTTGTCCTATATTTTTCCATTCTCAGTTTGGAACAACCAGTCATTCTACTTTAGGACAAAATGACTTTTTCTCTTAACAAAAGCATGCCTTCCCTTTCCTTATTCCAAAAACACATTTTATTTTCCTTACCTACCTTTCATACACAGTTTCCTTTCACTCTTATCATTCTAGTATTTTTAATTACATACACTGATCAGAATTCTTAACCCTTAGAAACCTTCGTTTCTAGTGAAAACTAAGAAATAAGCAATTATGGACTGTTTGTTATACCTGCATTCTGTGGATTGGGAAATGTATAAATACTTTTCATAATTTCTAGAAGTACATTCTTCCTCATAGTAAGTTTTTCAGTGTGACACAGACATTTTTACTAACAAACATCTTTAGTTCCTTTCTAATAAGAAGGCAAAAGTAGATAGACCTGTGTTCAGTAATTAACCTTTCAGAGTTTTATCTTATTTGGAAATGATCTAGATATTCAATGAATATCCATCCTTTAACTTAACAGTATCACTTTAAGCTTTCAAGTTACCAAAAAGATTTTGGAAACTATTTTTAAACAATTATGTTTAGATATCTCATGAAAATTTCACAAGACATTGAACAGTTATCTTCTTAAGTTATTCTTCTTGCTGGCAAATTCTGTAACAAGATAACAAGAGCTAATTAGACTTTTAGTAAAGCCAGGTAGGATAAAAGTTGTATGTCTGTATTGTATTTAATGTCAATAACTCTGAAGACATGCCAGTTTTTACTAAACTAGCAAAACAAAGTAGCTTTCATTTATAGAAGATTATCCTAGATCACTTGAACTTGAAAAATATTTGAGTTATTTTCCATATTTCTGAGAGAATAATTGATGTATATAAGCCCTTAATTTTACTTCAAGCTAATTAAAAAGAGCTCTTTTACAAATTAATTTTGGCAATACCAACTGGAGGTAGAAAAATCACAAATCTATACATACATAACTAGACATACATGAACATACAAACACAAACAAATCTTATAGCTTGTATTTAAAATTTTTAGCCATGAGACAGGTGCAGTAATGTAAAAATCACTAGTTCATAAAAGAAGAGATCCAAACTGTGTTTCTGGCAGAAGGGATAAGTTAAGTTTACTTGCTCATTTAGCTTAAGCTTTGTGCTAATATTTATGAGCAAGATTTTTTTAAAGATTTTATTTATTTATTTGACAGAAAGAGAGCATAAGCAGAAGTGGTAGGCAGAAGGAGAGGGAGAAGCAGGCTCCCCACAGAGCAGGGAGCCTGATGCAATGCAGGCAGATCCCAGGGCCCTGGGATTTGACCTGAGCCAAAGGCAGACGCTTAACCGACTGAGCCACCCAGGTGTCCTTATGAACAAGATTCTTAAGATTTTTTTCATATGCTTAATTTCCATATAGCTCCTTCTCCACCCCTCCCCCTTCTGATAAGAATTATCTCCCTGAAGTTTGCATTTCAAAGAGATGGCTCTGGGTTCCTACAGAAGACTGGGTCAAAAATTTACATCTCAAGGCACAGAGAAAGGATGTAAGTTTTCTCCAAGAAGGTGTTTTATTTCCAATAATCTGGATCTTTTACAATATCTGTAAGCCTTTTGAGATGAATAGGGAAGGTTTGAGGACTGTTAAAAAGGATTGGTAGTCTTTGAATTGCTTCTAATGTTACATTTCTATTATTATAAAACAAGCACAGTTTTTTGTATTTTTTTTTTTAATTCCTCAGAGAATTGGGTTGCAACCTGAAAGATATCGAGGGCCTGACCCACCCATCCAAATTGTTTCTCTCTATCAGGGAGAAGATTTCCAACAAAGATGGAAATCAAAAGATTTAGAGCTGCGTGTCTTGGGAATGTTTTAGTAAATCCTTCCACAATGGTTTCAGGATGTTTTCTTTCCTTCTGAATACATTGTCCCATGTGAGCTGAGGAGAGGAGGACTTAAAAAGAGTTCCTGTCAGGCTCTGAATATCAGCTTCCAAGTCGACCGATTTCTGACCATAGAGCTCATTAAAAAAATCCTTTCAAACATATTATTATCAAGTTTTAGCCAGGACAAACAGAAATATTGCTGGCTGTATTGCATTCCTTAAAAAAAATTTTTTTCTTTTAAACCAAAGATATATATTAAAATGATCCAAAACCAAAATCAATAAGCCTTTTATGGCTTAGTCACAGACATAAGAGGCATCCCCAAAGAGGGTGCAAATGACAGCCCTCTCAAGATGCAGAACCATTCACAAAGATAACCAAAAGAAAGGAAGACTTGGACAATTTTCTTAAGAGCTGACAACAGTCAGTAGGACATTACTGCAAAGTATTTTCTTTCTTTCTTTCTTTCTTTCTTTCTTTCTTTCTTTCTTTCTTT
>NW_023270504.1:21606618-21665646 GCF_011800145.1 Mirounga leonina
TTTCTTTCTTTCTTTCTTTCTTTCTTTCTTTCTTTCTTTCTTTCTTTCTTTCTTTCTTTCTTTCTTTCTTTCTTTCTAGAGCTCAAGTGCACAAGCAGGGGGAGCAGCAGGCAGAGGAAGAAGCAGGCTCCCCACTGAGCAGGAGCCTGATGCAGGACTCGATCCCAGGAGCCTGGGATCATGAGCTGAGCTGAAGGCAGATGCTTAACTGACTGAGCCACCCAGGTGTCTGAAACCTACATTTCTATCCCACCATATTCTTGTGGCCTCAAACCTGACTGTTAAGCTGCCTGCATGCACAAGGGCTGGCAACATGCATGCCCCAACAGAAGGAAAGCCAAGACAAGTTCTCAGGACAGAAAATGAAGCAAACAAGAAAAAAGTAGCTGTCCCTGGTAGGGAAAGGATTGATAACTAATGGGCACTGAAAAAACAATTCACAAGAATCTGAATTTGGAAAGGAAGAGATCAGTGAGATTTACCTTCCTCTCTTGACCAGGCACTACAGACAGAGATCCAGAAAGCTGACTTTGGTAAGAACTCTTGCCCTTTGCCAGCTTCTGTTAGTTTTCCCAGGATCCCATCTGCAGGTTCCAGAAGGAGTGGGGTGTCCCAGCAGGTCCCATCTGGATCATCAGAAACTGTAGGGGAGGAAAAATAATTTTTCCTCTACCCTTCTGAGTTCTTGGCTGAGACTTCTTTTTCTCTAGGGCACCTTATAAATGGATAAACTTATCTAGGTTACAAGTCTCCCACTTCCATTGTAATTCAAGACTATCTTTCATAAGGTTAACCCACTTGTCCAGACAAACATAAGTTCTGGGTTCATAATTTTTATACTTATAATTAGCTGGGGTCCTAGACTCTTTGGACTTGGAAGCACCCTTTTCTCTCTCTCTCTCTCTCTTTTTTTTCCTTAAAAGAAAATTTTATTTACCTAAGGTCTCACACTGGACCAGTCTGATTTAGGTCAGACCCAATCTGGTTTAAGTTGGACCCAGTCAGTCCAATAAAAGGAATTCTCAAATAAAGTTTGGGAGCTCATAATGCAAAAGCTGTAGAGCTCATATATCTTAGAGGGACTAATTTGTGACCCCCAGATGCAGCAAGAAAGCAATGAGCACAATGAACTCTGTGTGTACCTATGCCTGCTTATTGCTCATTGTTCTCAAGGGTGTGGGGGTGAGTGGGGGGGGAAGGGAATCCCACTACTGATTCCAGAATTGTAAAAAGATTAACAGAGGCATATTAACAATGTTAAGAGTTTATTTGAACAAAAATTGACTCAAATTGGCCAAACCAGAAATGATTAGGAGCACTCCACCAACAGGAACTAGGGTAAAGACTTTTATAGAGAAGACAGGAAGCAAAGCCAGGAAATTGATTGGCTATAGGTTTAGCAGTTGCATTATTTGGGAAAGCCTAGTTGGCTGTTGGTGATTGGTTGTCCTTAGGTTTTAATTTCTTAAACTTGAGGCATTACAAGCTTAGATTTTGGTTTGCTTACAAAGATTACTAAGGCATTAAAGCCACTTCAGTCTAATGGTCTCCTTGCTTAAATAATTTAACAGGGGATGGGGCGCCTGGGTGGCTCAGTCGTTAGACGTCTGCCTTCAGCTCAGGTCACGATACCAGGGTCCCGGGATCGAGTTCTGCATTGGGGTCCCTCCTCAGCAGGAAGCCTGCTTCTCCCTCTCCCATCCCCCTGTTTGTGCTCCCTCTCTCACTGTCTCTCTCTGTCAAATAAAGAAATAAAATCTTTAAAAAATTTAAAAAAAATCTGACAGGGGATTAGGACAGAAATACAGGGTCCATTGGTAGGAAGAAAGGTGAGTTGCTCACTCAAATCAAATCTTCAGCCAAACCTCCTCATCCTTAGAGGCACCATCTCCTTCCTTTACCTCTCACCCTTTTAGTCAGAATCTCCTGCTCACATTCATCCATGTTGAGGTTGTACCTCCCCCCACTTGCAAATTCCAGTGTATTTATTATTTCCCAAAATTCTTCCCCAAATACAGCACAGAAAGTTGTCCAGTGGAGAGAAATTATCTGGTAATAACTAATAACCCATTTTCTGAGAAGACTGTGTAAAGCTAATGCTATTTGATTCATGGGCACATAAAGTAGATCATAAGAAGGTTGAGTTAAGGGGCTATGAGTCAAGCAAAAGAAGTGTCAATTGCATGTGACCTCTACTGAGATGACAGTGACCTGATGGTGCTCCCTTGGGAACTTCAAAACACACCTTAGCCTTTCCTTCACAAGCACTCATTGTATAGTTAATCATGGAATGCTCATCTTCCTCAAAACACAATAAAAAAAAAAAGACTGAGCATCAACCCTAAACTGTAAACAGTTATCTTATAAATGTGTTTCTTCTGATGATGAGAGGGAAGATAGACACTTATGGAATACTTTCCATGTGACAGGTATTATTCTAAGAATTTTATATACATTATCTCATTAAATCATCACAAGTTTATAAAAGTAGTACTATTATTATCCCCATTTTACAGATAAGGAAACTTAAGTGAGGAGAAATAAACTTTCCCAAGGTTGCACAGCTTGTAAGATTAAAACTCAGGAAATATGGCTTCAGATCTCCATTCTTAACACTAGCATGCAGGTCAATGCTAGTCTCACTGTGGGGTCCACCGTTCTCCAGTCACAGGCTCTCAGTGGGTGCCACGGGCCCACCATACTGATGGCAGCTTAAAGCTGACGAAAATTTGGTGGGAGCACCAGATTTCACTCATCACAGAAGCTTGTTCTCAGGGAGACCTGGAGAAAGGAAAGGTAACCACCCCTTCCTATCTAAAACTCTGAAAAGTGACTGGCATTCAGAGACTTTACTTGCCATTTTTATCTCCCATCTACTCTTGCCTGATTTGGGCCAATCAACTGAAAAGGACAAGTTTTCCTAAACTCCACCTCCCTGCTGTGGAAGGAAACAGCTTTTTCTTCTTCCTCCTTTTTCACCAGCCTCTCTATTTGGGAGAAGTTTGGAAGGTGATGGAGTTCAGTCAGGTTAAGTTTTGCACAAGGACAGATGCTCTTTTCTCCTGGCCACACTTATGCTAAGCAGGTCAGCTCCACTTTTCCTCAGGCTTTGAGGGCAGGTTCCTTTATAACAAAGTCTATAAACTTCCTATAAATACAGTCAGCTTTCCCTAACTTTCTGGCAATACTTAGGAGGTTTGCTTGCTATATGCTCTGGATTTAAGCCCTTGGAACCAACTCTCAAGCATCTTCAACCATAGCTACTGACATATTTAATTGAGAACACTAGTGGCCTCCTCAGATTGACCTCCTTAGACATTTCATAGATCATGTTCTTTTTCTCAGCTCCTGCCATCTCAATATTAGCTTTATCAAGGGTAAAACTGTCTTTTCTCTTGGGAAGGAGATTGTATCTCCTAAAAACACTCTCATTTTCTGGTAATCATTTCCATCACAAGCTAAATGGCCTTTTCTTAGCTCTATCATCAGCTCCAACATGTTAAACCATGCCTCATATGGCAGGTCCAGGTTTGGAGAATAATTTTAACCTTGTACCAGGATTCTGACAATACTGCTCCTCCATCCCCAAGAAGTGGTTTAATTTTGGGGGCGCTTGGGTGGCTCAGTTCGTTAAGCGTCTGCCTTCGGCTCAGGTCATGATCCCAGGGTCCTGGGATCGAGCCCCACATCGGGTTCCCTGCTCAGTGGGGAGCCTGCTTCTCCCTCTCCCACTCCCCCTGCTTGTGTTCCCTCTCTCGCTGTGTCTCTCTCTGTCAAATAAATAAATAAAATCTTAAAAAAAAAGTGGTTTAATTTTTAAAATTTTCGTCTGAAATGAAAGTCTTATATTCATGACCCACCAAAGAGTATTCTTGAAACAACTGATGAGCAGAGTGGCATTTATCCTAATTTCTTTTATCTCCTTCTGGACAATGTTATATGTAGAATTGTGTAGTAATTTTCAAACTCTGTCTCATTATAGTCCACTAGACGCAAATCACCAGGGACTTCTGAAATTGCACACACAAGTATACACCAGAGTAATAAATAGGTTGATAATCATCTGATTTGCCTGGGACTGAGGCATTTCTCAGGAGGTGGGAATTTCACTGCTAAAATCTCAAAATAATTTGACTTTAGTGCTAGAAGTTATAATCTACCATAGCTCTGATATGGACCGCACAAATTAATTCCAGGGGCAGGTGGAGGTGAGGGAGGCGGTGCAGCAACATATAAGGATTAGGAGTCGTCCACATATTTAGGCGTGTTGGGGGGAAAGTCACATTATGTAATATTGAGAGTCCTGGTAGGAAAAAGATGGCATGATCAAAGGTAATTAATTGAGGAGGATTTAACAAAGAAACTACTTAAAAGTTATAGATAGGATTAAGGGAAATCAACTGGCAATAATATAGTACTCCCTCACTTCCCTCTTGCCCTCACCCCAGGCTAACAAGAATGGGGCAGTTTCTAAACTTTCCTTCCCCAGGTCTGAGGGGGCAAGGTGAAGAAATGGTTACTAGAACCCAACCCAGAGAGAGTAACTATAAAAGGCCACCAGGGTACCTGGGTGGCTCAGTTGTTAATTGTCTGCCTTCTGCTCAGGTCATGATCCCAGAGTCCTGGGATCAGGTCCAGCTTCAGGATCCCTGCTCAGCAGGGAGTCTCTTTCTCCCTCTCCCTCCGACCCTCCCCACTCTGCTCATGCTCTCTCTCTCTCAAATAAATAAATAAATAAATAAAATCTTTAAAAAAAAATAAGGCAGGGCCACCAGATGGGATCTGCTGCCTTCAGTAAAGGGATCCAGTTAACCCACAAGGAGGGATCCTTGGAAAAAAATACCCCAATTCATTCCTCTTCCTCTGATCTCCTGCCAGTGCCTCCCAATGGCTGGACACAACTGGAATCCAGGGGCAAAGATGTCTACAGAAGCTGCCCAGAAAGGTTAGCCCCCTGCGACACAGAACGGGGAAAAGGAAGGTGGAGAATGGATCTAAGGGACAAACAAAACTATAAGTAATCTGATTTGAAGAACCTATCCCATCAAAGTTGTAAGAAATTTAGTCATTAGTGGAATTCATACAGAAGTTCATACATTAATCTGCTTTCCCTTCCCTCCCCTGTCCATCCCACCTAAGACCTTTACTACATAAGGCAAACTAGTCTACATTATATTCATGGTTGCTGCTGAGATGGACATTATCCAAGCTTGCAAGAATGTCCAACCCCTGTGGCTGAGTTACAGCATTCATGGGAGTTTTTACCAGAGTTGAGAACACAGAAGAACATGATGCTACCCAAATGTGCCCACCATGCAGACAGCCTCTGCACTACAAAGTCCTTCCAGGGGGTGCTAGAGGGAGCAGATCCCAGTTCCAGTTACCCACAGTACACTATTGTCCCCTTCCCAGGCTTGAGAATCTTCTTGCCTTGGCTCCTGTTTTTGCATATCTTTTTACAAGGACACTAGCTCTTTTCCCTTTCCACTCAAAACACCTTCACATATTATCTTTAGTGGATTTTGGTTTTCATAATATAAAGAGAGGGAGGGCTTCTTGAGTCAGCTTCTGTTGTCAGTCTTACAAACTACTAACTACCAAAATCTTAGCTTTCTTCTTGAAACAAGGAATAAGAATACCCCAGAAAAAAACCCAGTTAGTCAGAATTCTGATTCTTCTATTGCAACATTAGTAACATACAGCTTGACTTATATAAATCATACTGGAAATTTAAATTTTGGTGGGGTACTATAGCCAAAGGGGAAATTGAGATTAAGCCTAGCATGTAAGACAGAACCCAGGAAAAGATATGTAAAAAAAGGAAATCAGTATATAAAAAGACAGAAAAGCAGCCATAGCCTAGTCACTGAGTTCACTCCTCATATATTCTTTCCCCCTCCTCATTTTGCGTCCATGTGTCTGAGCCTCTGAGTGTGATAGAAATGCAGGGATGTGGGATGATAAAAGCAACGATATAGTGAGGCTTCATGTACCATTTTCAAACAAACTTGCTTCTCTGGATGAATGTTAGATTACTTTCTGGACCTAGTAGCCTGACATAATCTACACGGGTAAGAGCTAGAGGGAACATCGCTGCAGAGTTGAGGAGATGGTTCTGGCTTTAGACCTTGAAAGACCTGAGTTTGAATCTCTGTTCTATGATCCACTGGCTCTATGACCACTCTAAGTTCTGATATCTTCATCTTCAAAATTAGGATAACAATACCAACCTTGCAGAGCTGGTGCAAGGATTAGAAATGATAAATATGAGGCCCCTGTTTAGTTCTTAGACCATGATAGATAGCAAATAAATGATGCCTTTTATTAGTATTCAAGTAATTGTGCCACCCTATCTATATTGATAGATAACAAATGAAAGATCTGAGAGTTTGATGGATTCAAAAATGAACTGGGCTAGAGGTAAGAACAAATGAAATTATAAGAATGGCAAAAGGAGGGTCACCTTGGTGGCTCGGTCGGTTAAGCTCTGCCTTTGGCTCGGGTCATGATCTCAGGGTCCTGGGATGGAACCCTATGTCGGGCTCCCTGCTCCACGGGGAGTCTGCTTCTCCCTCTCCTCCTGCTTTCTCTCACTCTCTCTCTCTCAAATAAACAAATAAAATCTTAAAACAAAACAAAACAAAAAACAACTTACTCTCAATATGAGTTTGGTCCCCATCTGGAGGAATAGGCATCAATAATCCCAATTCAGCATTTTCTTGACAGACTTGTATTTCAAACAACACTGTAGCCTATTTCTGAAGGTATGTACAGCTTGCTTAAGAGTTTCAGCCATAATAGAGGTCAAGAAAGTGCCAAGTAATCTTAAGGGACCAGAATACATTGAGATCAGAAACTAAGGTTAAGGTGTGCCCAGTTAATACCTGTTGAGCAGCCATAATGAATCTTATTTCCTGAGCTATGATGAAGAGTCGGGTGATGGAATGAAGTGTGCATCACCCTCCAGAACAGACTCCCGCTCCTGTCAAATCCGGGTAATAAAATACCAATTAAACACAACCCTGTGAATCTTTGAGGAAGACACGGTCGCAGCTACAGCAGAGGTTTGGACGCCCTGCTCCTGCTCCTGACTCACCGCTGTTCGCTCTCAGGGGGGAACAGTCAGTCAGGAAGGCGCTCTGCAGCCATGGCTTTTAAAGACACCGGGAAGACACCCGTGGAACCGGAGGTGGCGATTCACCGAATTAGAATTACTCTCACCAGCTGCAACGTAAAATCTTTGGAAAAGGTATGTGCTGACTTGATCAGAGGTGCAAAGGAAAAGAATCTCCAAGTGAAAGGACCAGTTCGGATGCCTACCAACACTCTGAGAATCACTACAAGAAAAACTCCTTGTGGTGAAGGTTCTAAAACTTGGGATCGTTTTCAGATGAGGATCCACAAGCGACTCATTGATTCGCACAGTCCTTCTGAGATTGTTAAACAGATTACTTCCATCAGTATTGAGCCAGGAGTTGAGGTTGAAGTCACCATTGCAGATGCCTAAATCAACCTTTTTAATAAATTGATTATCAGTTGTTAAAAAAAAACACAAAAAACCCACAACCCTATGGGCCTTTCACAGTAAGTCAAGACTCTATCCAACCACCAAGCAACCTCCTGCCACAAAGATTGTCTTTGGAACCCTCCCAAAGGAAACCTCAAAGTCATTTTGTCATGTGATGAATTTCTCACCATCTCAGGGTTAGATGCTATTAAACTGAGTTCCTTCTTGGTACAATTTCACTTGTGTTCTTTTGGTTGACTCTTGTTAGAGATAACAAAATAGCTGGCTCGCATTTTTTTATTTTTTTTATTTTTTATTTTTTTAAAGATTTTATTTATTTATTTGAGACAGAGAATGAGATAGAGAGAGCATGAGAGGGGGGAGGGTCAGAGGGAGAAGCAGACTCCCCGCTGAGCAGGGAGTCCGATGCGGGACTCGATCCCTGGACTCCAGGATCATGACCCAAGCCGAAGGCAGTTGCCCAACAACCAACTGAGCCACCCAGGCGCCCCTGGCTTGCATTTTTATACATTAGTAAAAATCAAATAAAATGCCATTTTTCTATTTTGTGCCCTGATAGTGGGTTCTTTTAGAAGTCAGGTTCCATACTTTAGCTTTAGAACAACATTTAATTTCATTATAGTTCTAGATTATGAACCTTGAATCTGAATAGAAACTCCTAAAATTAAGATACAGAATAGGAGTAGCCATAGCTAAACAGCATAATATATGTCTTTATGATAACATAACTTCTTCACATTGACAATCATCTCGAAGACATGTTTTTAGCTTAGTGGCATTTTTTTTTCACAATAGCAGAATAAAAGTAATTAGAATACACGCACACACATGCACACACACACACAGACCATCACCCCCAACCACCACCAAAACAAAGCAACCTGCTCAGAAAACAAACGAAATCACTCCACTTAATTCTTGCAATCTTGGTTTTAAAAATTAGCCTGCCTGAATTTAAGTTTTTCCTGTTGATATTTCATAAGTCTGAGTTTTTTTCGTTTTCTATATAAACTCTCACTGTGAGGACTCCTAGTGTGGTATAACTTTAAATTCAAAAACTTCTGCTTTAAAACTTCATCTTTATTATTTTAACTTTTTAATTAAAGATTATTTATTTATCTATTTGACAGAGAGAGACACAGCGAGAGAGGGAACACAAGCAGGGGCAGTGGGAGAGGGAGAAGCAGGCTTCCCACGGAGCAGGGAGCCAGACGTGGGGCTCGATCCCAGGACCCTGGGACCATGACCTGAGCCAAAGGCAGACGTTTAACCAACTGAGCCACCCAGGTGCCCCAAAACTTCACCTTCAAAAACTCTAAAATTGCAGGATGCCTGGGTGGCTCAGTCAGTTAAGCAACTGACTTGATTTTGGCTCAGGTCAGGATCTCAGGGTGTGAGATCGAGCATTGCCTGGGGCTCCCACTCAGTGGGGAGTCTGCTTAAGATATTCCCTCTTCCTCTCCCTCTGCCCCCTCCCCCCGCTCTTGCGTGTGTGCTCTCTCTCTCACAAAATAAATAAATGAAATCTTCAAAACAATTTTTCAAAAACTTCTAAAATTGCTGCAACCTTTTTAAAATTGATTTTTATTTATTTATTTTAAAGATTTTACTTATTTATTTGAGAGAGAGCGAGAGAGATCACAGAGGGAGAGGGAGAACCAGACTCACCGCTGAGCAGGGAGCCCAATGGGGGCTGGATCCCAGGACCCTGGGATCATGACCTGAGCTGAAGGCAGACGCTTAACCGGCTGAGCCACCCAGGAGCCCCTTAAACCAGGACATTTATCGTGTGACTAATCCTTGAAATCCTTAAGATAAACGGGATGCTGCAACAGCTGCCCTCTTGGGTTTAGGTGTTGTTCCTTCCTGGAATTCAGGTCTGAATCTGCAGTACATGATTTTTAGGTGCCTCAGTCCACCGGTCCAGTGGTATTTTAGCTTTGGCACTCCAGTTATCCTCTCTCTTCCTCTTGCCAGGATAGCCGCGTTTGCCACAGTTGACTTTTGAAGATGACAGGCCTTAGAGTCACAGTGGTGACACAGTGAGGGCGTCTTATTGTGATGCTTTCCAAATGATGAAGTCTCCTTCGTCCTCTCATTTCTGCCGCCGAGACCAAAGACTAAAATTGCTCCATCTTTACCAACGAAACTACTCTTTTAGGAATTACTCCTTTTCAAGTTAAATGGCATAATAAGTCAAGGAGAAGAAAAACTGGCTTGAGAGTCAAGATGTTGAAAATCACTGTAAGTTGCCTAACCAGGAATACAACGAAAGGAAAGATTATTTTACTAAAACAATGTTTGAAAATATATTTCATGTCTCAAAACAAAACAACATTAGGTGGATGTGTTTCTGGAAACTTGCAACAAGCTTGTATGTAACTGTAAAGTGTAGTAAAATACAATCTAGTTAGGACACAGTTATCCTATCATAATACTTATTTTTGTTCAAACTCAATCGTGACAAAATGACTGTCAGTTATCTCTATTTGGGAAGGTTCCAAAGGCAATCTTTGTGGGCAGGAAGTTGGTGGTGGGATAGAGTCCTGACTTATTGGGAAAGACCCAGTGGGATGTGCATAACTGATATTCTATTACTAGGATTTGACAGGAGCAGAAGTCTGCTCTGGAGGGTGATGCACACTTCACTCCATCACTCGACTCCTTGTTATAGTTCAAATTCAAATTCCCCAACATCCCATATTTAGACCAATAGTGACAGGTGCAAAGAATTCAGGTAAAGGCAGAATAAAAAGAGGACTAGATGGGGCACCTGGCTGGCTCAGTTTAGGTAGAGCATGTAACTCTTGATCTTGGGGTTGAGCGTTTGAGCTCCACATTGGGTGTAGAGATTACTTGAAAAAAAAAAAAAAGAGGACTAAAAATAGTTTGTTCAGAGTGCAGTAAGATTCCTGGAGATCTAAACACTTGAAAGAGGTCAATATTACTCTCTTTGTCTATGTTTACTTCATAGTATCAAAATAAGTACACACTCATATTACACTAGCAAATATTGCTACTTTATAGTAATTTTTTTCTTCAATATTGTGCACTTATGGAAGTCAAATGTCTGATGGTGCTTAATTAATATTAATCTTTGTCTCTTGCAGTTTTATTAGGAGCTAGTTTTTTCCTTACCCTTACAAATTTTCTCATTTTCAGTTTCTACTCCAAAGTTCCCATGTTGGGGGAGTATCACAATCAAATTAAACAGGTGTCTCCAAAATCAAAATAGATCACTACAGGAAGCAGTTAGAGACGCTAATCAAGTCTGACCAAGAGGAAGAGTTCATATTAAAGAGGAGAGGAGAAAGAATTTTGAAGTGCAAACATTGACGAAGAGATCTATTGGATGTTTTCCCTTTTTTCTCTTGCTGGTTGAGGATTTATTTCCCAGAATTATCAGATCCAAGAAAGAAAGAGAAAAAGAAAGAGAAAAAAGAAAACCCCGTAAGGCATTAGATCTCCCAGACAAGAGTTTGGATTAGATATCCAATTAGATTTAATTTTTGAAAAAGTAAAGATATAAAGGGAAGTACTGAAGAAGATGAAAAGGAATAGAGAAAGTGGATTGGAACAGGAAAAAAAAAAGGAAAAGTAATCTGTGTAGAAAGAGACAGAAGAAAAAGCTTTTTCAGGAAGAAGAGAATATATTTTATGCATTGTTTTAGAGAGTTAGTTCCAAATGCTATAAACTAAAATTGCACACAGATGTTTGGTTTCCTCTCCAGGGGTCCTCATTGGGAAGATGAACATTGTCTAGTGGCCAGAGGGCCTTGCACAGTTGATTCTTTTTTTTTTTTCCTTTTTAAGGTAAGCTCCACACCCATCATGGGGCATGTACTTGCAATGGGGAGATCCAGAATTGTATGCTTTACTGACTGAGCAGCCAGGTGCCCCATCAGTTGATTCTATTTCTGAGGTGAGTTCAGAGTGTTTACAGATTTCTATGCATGTTTCTTACATTTTACCAGATTCCAATTCTTTTTTTTTTAAAAGATTTTATTTATTTATTTGACAGAGAGAGACACAGTGAGAGAGGGAACACAAGCAGGGGGAGTGGGAGAGGGAGAAGCAGGCTTCCCACCTAGCAGGGAGCCTGATGTGGGGCTCCATCCCAGGGTCCTGGGATCATGACCTGAGCGGAAGGCAGACGCTTAACCAACTGAGCCACCCAGGCACCCCAACCAGATTCCAATTCTTATATGCTTAATCAAAGAGGAGAGTTGAAACACCACTAGACTCAATGTCAGAGCAATGGGGATTTTTTCAACTAGAATTGTATAGAAGAAAGAGCACTTGATTGAGTATAAGGAGATTCAGGTTTTGATTTTAGCTTTTCCACTAATTAGATGAGTTAGTTTGAGAAAGCCGATTAATCTCTGATTCTCATTTGTAAAATGAGTGGGGTTGAAATGGATAATTTCTAGTACGTCTTTCCAGTTCTTATTTACCTATCAGACAACCTTTTAAGTTCTTCAACCAAAAGTATACCAATTTGCTAATCTTTAGAGCAACATTAAAAAAAAACTTAACAATGAAAGAATAGTTAAGAAAAAAAAATAGAAGCAAAACAAACACAACAAAGTCTTTGAGAAGCTGTAACTTTTCTATAAAATAAAAAAAAAGGAAACAATCAGGTTTTTTTAAACCTGCTTTTTAAATTTCTTAGTAATTGCTTCTCCTCTCTCAGCGGTCTCAGATCTAGAAGTGCAGTGTTTTCCAAATCCTAAATCCAGTCTCGCATAGGAGAGGGTTAAGTCACAGTCAATCCCTTACCCTACCCTTAGTTCTCTTAATGAAAAGGAAGACAGCCTAGACTACATCCTCACCTTGGTATGACGATATATGTTTAAAGAGTTGTATATCTGCACAAGCAGTGTTGGCAAGGAATGGATATTGTAAATTAACTTCATTTACATGCTGTAGAATTTATCAGTGACATTGTCATACAACTATTCAGAATCATGGAATTATGACTCATGTGATTTCTTTGGGTATTATATGTCATAGGGAAGCTCAAGTGAGCCGGACAGGTAACCTTATCTTAATAGGTTACCACAGACAGATGTGTGGTTTAGATTTCAAGGCCAGGAATTTTTCACAATGGGCTTGTGGAGAATTATTCAGGTTAAACTTCTTGTCTAGGAGCACCTCGCTGGCTTAGTTGAAAGAGCATGTGACTCTTGAGCTCAGGGTTGTGAGTTTGAGCCCCACGTTGGGTGTAGAGATTACTAAAAAAAAAAAAAAAAAAAAAGCTTAAAAAAATTAAACTTCTCCTTGTCTAGAAGATTTGTACAACTCGATCTGGTAGCCGCTAACCACACTGAGCACTTTAAATGTGGCAAGTCCAATGAGAGGTGCTGTAAGTTTAAAATACACACCAGAGTTTAAAAACAGTATCAAAAGAAAAAAAATAATGTAAAATAGATAATAACTTTGTATTGGTTAAATGTTGAAATGATAATACATATTTTGGACATATCAGGTTAAGGAAAATGTATTAAAATCAGTTTAATCTGTTTCTTTTTACTTGTTTATTGTGGCTGGCAGAAATTTTAAAATTACATATATGTCTCCTATTTGGGGCTCAAGTTATATTTCAGTTATGCAGTCCTGGTCTGGACCAATAGCTCCTTTAATACAGGGAACATTCTGGTCTTGATTTGCATGATATCCTTAGCACCTAATATGAATGGCCAATAAATGTGTTGAATGCATTATTAGTGAATGCCAAACAGAGACTTATAGTCAGGCTATCTCCTCTCCTGAAGGAGAAGAACATTGTTGGAGACCATGACAAATCTTTTGCTTATTCCTGTACTTTTTTATTCCAAACAGACCATTTTCCCCCCCCGTCCGTTGTTTTAGCATCAATCAGGTTTAGAAGAGCACTGTTTTTCAGTCTCAGATATGCTAATATACCAATGCTTACATACTTTGAAGCTCTAGTTTCTTGAATGGCTTAAACTCCCCTTAATCTCCTTTAGTCAATTGTTATTTTCCTCCCTAGGGTGATATGCTGCATAGTCTCTGGCAACTCAGCATCATCCTTAGCCTCCTCAAAGGCAGCACTATATTTCCCAGAATTTCCTTCCCTGTATGGTTCCAGGTTGGAATCTGTCAATGAGACTGGTTCAAGATTTAGTTCAAGATTTAGAAGGCAGAAGAGAAGGATGTCATTGTTTTCCAGTTAGTTACAGGAAGATGCATGGACAGATGGAGGTTCAAAGCTGCTTACAGATAAACTTCTTGAGGAACTCTAGCATCTATGTTGCTGATTAAGATAGCTGGTATGGGGTGGACACATGTGGACACATGTAAGCTAAGGGAGTTTAGACTTAAGGGGCTTCTTTCCTGCATGGGCCCTTTCAAGACTGCGAGAGTGGCATTAGTAATTTTGTATTCATTATTTTTTTCTTAAAGAGAGGCGTCTAAATTGCATAAGCTTTAAGTCTTCCCAAACGCGGCTGTAGCCCAGAATGGTTGAGTCTCCTAGAGATCCTGCAACTCTAGTGGCTTTGGGAGGGTTCTCAAGAACCACTGGCTGGATTTGTTATCTTCAATGGAGCTTCTTGGATTTTCTCTCTCACCCCCCCCAACCCCCCAGCCTTTCCGGAAGTTGTGGAAGCTCTAAGTCCCTTCATACTAGGAACAGAGTGGCTTTTATTTTCATGATCGAGTCAGTCATTGCTTAAAAATGTTTGCTGCCAACAATTAGATTACAATTCGTTTTTTGTTTGTTCCACTTAATCTCAAATTTAAGAAGTGACATTTTCTTTTCTTTTTTTTTTAGAAATGACATTTTCTTACAAAGGAAATGATAGTGAAAAAAAGTATTTAACATCACATGAAAAAAAAAAAAACCCAAAAACGTTAGTGCAAACTTCATTTTGGTCCACACTGGGAACTCATAGTGTAGCACTTTGTCTGGTACATAGTGTGTGCTTAGTAAATACATGCTAAGTGAGTGTGTGAATTAATGAGTGAAGGAAGGGAAGACTTTATGGGCATCTGTATCCAAGTTACTCTCTAGTTATGATAAATAAAACAACATAGATCTTGGGGCGCCTGGGTGGCTCAGTCGCTTAAACGTCCAACTCTTGATTTCGGTTCTGGTCATTATCTCAGGGTCGTGAGATAGAGCCCTAGTTTGGGCTCCGGGCTCAGCGCGGAGTCTGCTTGAGATTCTCTCTCTCTCTCTCCCTCTGCCCCTCCTGCTTTTGCATGCACACTCTCTCTAAAATAAATAAAAATCTTAAAAAAAAAATAAAACAACATAGATCTTGTTTGTTCTAAATAATTCTCTCTAGATTTATTTAGCACAATACCAAGAATTACAAGCTGCTCACTGCTTTTTCTTGGATGAAAATGAGGAGTAGTTTTGGGAGCCATTCCAGCACAAAATTCTAGGAAATTCCAGGATGCATCTGTAAGTATTTTAGGATATTCCAGAGGTTGGAGACCCCACCTGTTAATTAGGAATTATTTTCCAAGGGTAAATATGTATACAGGTTTCCCCCACTATTGTTATGTAGAGTGTTTCCATGAACCCGAAATGTCATAAAAACACAATTACCATTTATTTATACGGAAAAAGTTTTGAGCATTCCCAGACCCAAAAAGTAACCTCTCTTGGGCTCTTATGATACCTTAGGACACATCTTGCTAACAGATGCACAAAATAAATCAAGATAAAATGCAGATGCTCACGGAAACAGTTCAAGGCTATGGCAGCTTGAGACTGAGATGCTTGAGTGTGGCTCCTGGGGAAGGAGCCTGGCAGGGCCATGCTCGCTGCTCAGGGTGCACTCTTCTCTATGATGACTTGCCACAAAGCAAATGCTGAACACTATCTTCACTTTTCGTCTTTTTTTCATAGAAGCGAAATCCTCTTTGGATTTCTTTCTGTTAGTTGAAAACAGGTACTAATGGAGGTCTTTTGTGAAAGTGGAATGGCTTAACATGAATTTTTGAAAAGCAGGGTATACCTGCATATATTTTTAAAAAGGGCTTGACTATTAGAATAGGGTTTGAAGAGTTCAAGCCCTCTCTCTCTCTTTTTTTTTTTTTTTAAAGATTTTATTTATTTATTTGAGAGAGAGAGAGCGAGTACATGAGAGGGGGGAGGGTCAGAGGGAGAAGTAGACTCCCTGCCGAGCAGGGAGCCTGATGCAGGACTCGATCCTGTGACTCCAGGATCGTGACCTGAGCCGAAGGCAGTCGCTTAACCAACTGAGCCATCCAGGCGCCCAAGCCCTCTCTTTTCTTGCAATCCAATTCTACATGGTAAACAGCACTGGTAATAATTTTGTTGGATACGAAAGTCAATGGCCGGTCCTTGCCAGAATCAATCATGCTTATCATGTAAAGACTAGCATCTTTAAAATTAAGAAATACTTTAATCATTCTAAGTATTTGACCAGGATTTTTAAAAATACCCACATTAACATTACCACATGCTCCATATTGAAGTCAAACTAAAATATGAATTTAACATTTAGGTGTTTGTAATTTTTAAAACATAGAAGTACATGGGAAAGTAAAAAAAAATTCCATATTTTGCTATTTTTTTCTAAGAATTTATTTTCTTTAATTTGTATTTTTTCATCAATGGAGGAAGAAAGTAATAAAGCTGGATAGTTAACACTTGATAATGAGTGTGTTGATAAGTTTGGAAAATTTTGGTCTTTTTGTTCATTTGTTTTCATTTAGTAAACATTTACTGTGTTCTAGCTCTATGCTAGGTACTGTGTTAGCCAGTGAGGATACAATGGTGAATTACACTTGATAGCACCCCTCTTGATGTAGCCACAAAACAGGCAATTCCAGGGGAGAACAATAGGTAAATGATTCAGGAGACTAGGAAATGAAGAAAATGAGCTTTTGTTGGACAAAAGCTGGAGTTAACATATGATAATCTCATCTCCTTTCCACGGTGCCTTTGAGAAACTTTAAAAGGAGGAAACACCCTCTGTGACGCTGCACACCATTGAACTCTCTCAATAAAGAGCAAAACTAGAATTTATACCTAGGTCTGTCTGGACCGTATAGGTAAAGAACACCACATACCCCTAAATTCCAAATAGGCGCTGGGTGCAGGTCATACGTAGTCCCTCTGGCCATGTGTCTAGCATAGTCCAGGGCCTTCTCTAAAGGCCATGTGGACACTTCAAACTGGGAATATGTTTACCGGGTGATCTGTTTCTCTGTACCCCCATCCCTGAAGCTAAGCGGGCTCAGTTGCTTAAGCTTTCACCAGCAGTGAGCTACAACTGGAGCAGAAGGTAGGATGTGAATTTATTCTCTGACGTTTCCACTTCGATTTCCTTACCTGTGGGTTATAGATAAGATTATCCGTAAGTTATCGCTTAGGAATAAGCAGTCAAGCAGAGTTAAGATTTTGTTTCATTCTTAATTGTTTTGTCAGAAATAGTTTCTGGCACTTCATAAACGTCGAACGAATAAACATAAAGGGCTTAAAAACCGTGCTTGGGAGAGAAGCCCCGCGTAATTTGGATGCCCTGTTTTCCTCCGCCCAAAGGTCAGTCTCAAGGTGTCAAGATGCCGCGAGGAAGGGGCCCCGCTACCCCGCTCCAACTAAGGGCCAGCAGCGCGTGCTCCTCAGCGAACCCCAGACTGCGACGCAGAGCTCCCCCAGGCTTCCCGCCGACTCTCCAACTCGGCCCCTGCGCCCCGGGCCCGGGCGGACTGGTGGCTTGGAAAGGGCACCGGGCGCCTTTAAATGCTAATGAGGTCGTGCCCGGCTCGGAAGCCGAGTTTCCCCACCCTCTTCCCTGCCCGCCCTTCCCTCCCCGGCCGGTGCGCCGCCTGGAAAAACTTGTGCGGGGCCATTTTTGGGGCAGTAAGATCGAGCGAGGAGCCCGAGCGCGAGCGCGCAGCCCGAGAGCTCGAGCCGCCTCCGCCGCGAGAGCCGCACCGGCCTCCCCGAGAGCGAGCCCCGGCCGCCGCGCCCCAGCCGCGCTAACCGCCGACCAACCGCCACCCAGGTGCCCGACTGAGAGCAGAGGCGGCGGCATGAGCGAGGCGGGCGAGGCCACCACCACCACCCCCCCCCTCCCGCAGGCTCCGGCGGAGGCGGCCGCCGCGGCCCCCCAGGACCCCGCGCCCAAGAGCCCGGTGGGCGGCGGCGCGCCCCCGGCCGCGGCCCCGGCGCCCGCCGCCCTCGTCGCGGGAAGCCCCGGCGGGGACGCGGCCCCCGCGGCCCCCGGCACCGCGGCCGCCGCCTCTTCGGCCCCCGCCGGCAGCGAAGACGCGGAGAAGAAAGTTCTCGGTGAGTCAGGCCGCGGGGGGGGGGCTGCTCCGAGGGGGGCCGCCCCGCTGCATTTCGCGCCCGGGCGGCAGAGTGACGGTGGCGTCCCCAGCGCTGGTGGCCGCAGCCGGGCGGCCCTGCAGAGGCTCCCGCGGGAGCGCGCGGCGCCCGGCGCGCCTGGCTGTCCCGTGCGCGCCTCTCCCGGCCCCGGGCGGCAGGTTGGGGTCCTAACTTCTGTCACTTAGGCGCGAGCCCTGCCACACCTTCCCGTAGTGGCGAGTACTTCGGTCCAAAGAGGAAGGGAGCGACGGTCTGGGAGGGGGACCCAGGGTAGGGATGGGTGTGGATGCGGGGGAGGGACAGACACGTGGGACGGGGACTGTGCAGTCCTCGCTTGGGATCTGGGAGAGGTGAGGATGTCCCTCCGGGAAAGGTGGGGGCTAGGGGCCCACGGAGGGCAAGGTGGAGAGGCTTCTTGCTGAGAAGGCTCAGCTGTCTGTCCCGGACGCCCTTCCCACATGGGCGCGGGAAAGACGCCATGCTTCTGTCGGCCACATGCCGGCTAAGAGGTGTTGCAATCCTCTGCGGGAAACTTGGGTCTCGGTCCCACGTCCTCCTCCCTCCCTCTGCCCACTGCTGAAAAGAACCATTCAGGGTTTACCAGTCGCTTACGCGTTTTCTTCTTCCCGGACTGTGGGAATGCACTTGGTGCAGCAGCTGAAAAAACTTCGTCCATAGGGTGGGTATGACGTTTGTTCAGAACATCCTTATCTTGGGACTTGTAACTTACGAAAACAGATGGGAAGATGAGACGTTCAGGTTGGTGGGGCAGAGCAGCAGAAAGGGTTTCTGTTGTCATTGTTGGTTTTGTCGCCTATTTCAGCGTTCTCGAGGCTGAACGAATGCCCTGTGTGAGGCTTTAAAGCGGGTTTACAAAGCAGGTGGGTGGTGAATAAACTCTGAAGGGTGTGTGCATATGTCATGCACTCTTTTTATTTATTTATTTTATTTTATTTTATTTATTTGAGTGAGAATGAGAGAGCATGAGAGGGGGAGGGTCAGAGGGAGAAGCAGACTCCCTGCCGAGCAGGGAGCCCGATGCGGGACTCGATCCCGGGACTCCAGGATCATGACCTGAGCTGAAGGCAGTCGCTTAACCGACTGAGCCACCCAGGCGCCCCAATGCACTCTTTTTAAACGGGAAAGTTAGGAGAGGGTGTAGGATGCTTCAGAGCAATTTCCAATATGTGGGGTGGGGCCTGTTTGATCTCTCTGAGCCTTGCCTACTCAATTTCCTAGGAAGAAAATTGAAGGAATAAGGTGAAGAAAGTAATACAATTCCATGTCTCCCCCCCCCCCCAAGGCCTGTTTTCTTGTTCTTCCAGAGCTTTTACTCAGTTACTGGGGGACAACATGCTAAATGTAACCTGTGTAGGTTAAGAAACAAAATTGCCCTCCTTTTGCTGGACTAAAAGTTACTTCAGTCTAGTCACTGTTGTATTGGGATGTTGTTTCCAACAAGTGTTTCTTGGAACATTTCCATGCAAAATGTCTGAGAGAGACAACCTTGTCTTAACCAAAGCAGTGTTAAGGTATATTCTTAATACTCATTTTTGTATACAGGAAAGCTTTCAGGTTTTCACTTGATCCTTGTACCCTTCTGGATCTAAACTAAACTGCTGGATTTTAAACTGAAGCAGAGGGGTACCTGGGTGGCTCAGTCGATAAGCGTCTGCCTTTGGCTCAGGTCATGATCCCAGGACCCTGGGATCAAGCCCTGCATCTGGCTCCCTGCTCAGCGGGAAGCCTGCTTTTCTCTCTCCCACTCCCCCTACTTGTGTTCCCTCTCTCACTGTGTCTCTCTCTGTCAAATAAATAAATAAATAAAAATCTTAAAAAAAAAAAATAGAATCTTAAATTAAAAAAAAAAGAAACTGAAGCAGATATCTTTAAAGATGAAAGGAACAGATAAATTAACTTTTCACCAACTGCTGTTAAGCCTCTACCACATCCCAGGTGATGATTCTGGAGGTCTTTCATCTTTCCACTGTAACTCCAACTCTTAAAATGAAGGACAGCCTTCTACATGACATTTCGACACTGTTTGTCCCTGTCCAGTGTGTTCTGCCATCTTCTTTCCTTTGCCAGGCAAACACATGGGTGCCTAAAATGTGCAAGGCACAGTGCTGACTGAAGTGGAATTCTGCTTTTGGATTCTCCCATTCTGGTTCCTGCAAACAGTCCTTAACTTCAGTGGATAACCATAGGCCACAGATAGTTTACCTGAGTGAAAGAAAACTTTCCTAATAAACATCCTAGAAGCCATATGGTCTTCCTCTGAACTACCCCATCCCCTTCCTCCTTTGGGTATGTGAAGTGAGTTTATGGTTTTAAAGCAAGAGGTGTGCATGAAAATTCGATCCTGTAACATTGTTGGAGATATTTGTGGAATTAGGACATTTTAAAAAACTACTTTGGGGAGTAAAAATGGCCTTCAGCCTGGATTGAAGTTAGACTTAAAAATTTCATCTTTTTTCCTATTAGTGTTGCCTTTCTAATCAAGATTATTCCTTTGACAGTGCTAGACGTTAACTGTATGGAAATGAATCAAAGAGTTCCTATCTTTATATTATCCCAGGTCATTAATTTTGGATCAAATGAAAGGAGGCACAAAAAGCCTATCATTTGAAATAATGTTTGACTAAAAAGCATATGATTTATCAAAAATGAGCCTCTTCTGTGTACATTTAGATCTAATACAGGTTTTTTTTTTTTTTCTTCTTCTTTGACCTGTTGCTCTGATTAGAATGGCCTAAAACTGAAGATTCCAATGGTTCAATCTCTTCATTGGAGAGATCTTTGTTACTTGGACATAGAGCTGGAGATTGCTTAGTCAGTGGTGGGCTGAATGACTTTAGAGGCATAATGAGTTCTTTTTTTTTTTTTCTTTTTTTCTTTTTACAGAGAGCTAAAATACTTCCTTAGGCATATCAGTATAGCAAAACAGTGGAAAGCATCTGCCCACAACCAAGCATGTGTTAATTACTATTTTAGTCTTGAATTTAAAAACTGAATCCTTATTGTTTATCCTTGAAGTTATCAACTTTGTATCTCATAGAGAGGCAGCATGGATTAATTTGTTACTTTCATTCTCTACTAAGTCTTTTTTTTTTTTTTTTAACCTTACTCTTATTGTCATATTTCCTGTTTCATTGAGTCTTGATAATTGCTTTATGTGTTTCCTGAATTTAGATGTAGGCGTTTCCTAGAGGTTCTGAATTTAGCATTCACAGTTGATTCAAAGGAGTCTTCTCAAATCATGCTTAATGGCTGACATATGAATCTCTGAAGTGCAAGTTAATATGACCATATTATGTAGATTCCTTCTCTTGGATTCTGTTGAAGTCTGGTGTTGTACAGAAATTGTCCTACTCATGATGGAACGTTGAGACAATCAGGTTAAAGAGGGGGATTTTGTAAAAAATGCTGAGTTTGACTCTCACCAACTGCAGGGAGTAGGATAAACAATGAAACAGAAGCCCAAATTCATCACTACGGTTTGGAAAGGCCTGTTACATCATGCCTAGGGGTGGTGAGTACAAACTGGGATTGAGACAGCATCAGTTCTATTATTACTCTTTGACTCCTCTGATAGGCCCCCATCTGGCAACTAGACAAGTTACTTTATGTCTTTGTAGATTAGCTACAAAACAGTAGCTTTGTAGGAGCTACTATTTCACTTACTAAAGTTTGCCTTATATGTCAGAGTGTGAAAGTGATGTGTTAGGGTCATTGGTACTTTGTTCATCTATCTACCGTCTCTTTCATTGTGACCCTTCTTTTGTACTTAGAAAATTTTTCAGCATTAAAACTTTGATCTTAAAGAGTATTTTTTGTTTGTTTTTTTCCTTAAACAGTGTTTCCCAATTTTAATTATTGCAGAATTGTATAGACTTACGACCACTCCTTTTCTTATGACTTTACTGAAAAGTTTAACAAGGAAGAGAAGTTTCGTCTTCTGAAAAGTATTTTCCTATGATATCTTCCCTTGCTCCATTTTCTTTTCCGAATATATTTTAGAATTAAGCCTTTAATGGTTTCCTCAGGTATGTTTAGGCTTTAAATAATGCTATCAAGACCTTATTGATACGAGCTTTATCTCTTTGTAGGTCAGATACTAATTTATCTGCTTAATCTTATTTTAGCCACCAAAGTCCTTGGCACTGTCAAATGGTTCAACGTCAGAAATGGATATGGATTTATAAATCGGTATGTGTGTGTATCTCCGTATATGTTTTAAATGCATGCTTACTTTATGGCACCAGAAGTTTGTAAATCCTTTACCATACTTTTTAAATGGCTTATGTAAGTTTTTTGTTTGTTTGTTTGTTTGTTTTGTTTTTAATTGATGTCTGGAGTAAGTTTTAAGATTTGTAAGCACTGTCAACATTCTCATTTCTAAGCTACTGGTGTTAAATGTTAATTAAAATACATTTCCAGAATACTGATAAATAACGTATTTTATAAAATTCAGTCATTAAAAGAGAAAAGGTGAGGGAGATGAATGAGAAATGGGAAGGGCCTTAGGATAATTGGGACCATATCCCTAATTTCACAGATGGAGAAATGGAATCTTAGACTGGTTAAGCAACTTTCCTAAGGTCACACAACTAGTGAGTAATTGAGCTGGATCTGTAACCCAGGTCTGTCCCAAGTCCTGTGTAGAAAGTGTAGTGTTTTCTTTAAAAATGGTAACTTCGGGACGCCTGGGTGGCTCAGTCGTTAAGCGGCTGCCTTCGGCTCAGGTCATGACCCCCAGGGTCCTGGGATCGAGTCCCACATCTGGCTCCTTGCTCAGTGGGGAGCCTGCTTCTCCCTCTTCTGCTCCCCCTGCTTGTGCTCTCTCTCTTTGACAAATAAATAAAATCTCAAAAAAATAAAAATAAACAATGGTAACTTCTAGCCATGTAAAAACAAGAACACAACTGTAGGCTGTTGGGAGTATGATGAAGTTTTTACATGATATTGTCATTTTCTTTGCCCCCCGCCCCCTTAAAAATGCCTTAATTTCTTCCTTATCTGATTTGGTGGGGTGGGGGGTGAGTTAGGGCAGGAAGGAATGGGGGTGGTGGTGGTGCTGTTTTAGGTTTCAGTGTAAGGAGAGCCTAGTTCACAGCTGTGCCCTGTCCTTTTAACTGTCTTACTTTGCTTTTACTGGGAGGGAAATCTCAGGCTCTGATTACATTCCACATGATTTAGGAGGAGATGAGAGGGAAGGGATATTTCTGTAGAATCTGTACACTTGGATCTAAGCACTCCGGTAATATGGAGGGGTAAGACAGGTATCTTGCAGGTTTGGAAGTTTTTCACAAGGACTGATTCCAGGCATCTGAATTAAGTTGAGAGGATAAACAAAAATTTATGTTGTCTTTTTGAAGTCTTGGGATCTAAACTCATAAAAGCATCTGTTCTTTTAAGTTTTTCCATATACCTAGTACTTTTATTTATGAACTTTTTTGTCTCCCAACAGAAATGACACCAAAGAAGATGTATTTGTACATCAGGTAAGAGGGATAATAAATGTTACATTTCTTATGTGAGGAGGGGGGTGTCTGTAATCTGCTGTTGTCTCTTTTCGAAAATGAAGTCCTATATACTATTATTCTACTCTGAACTCTTATTGTGATTTTTATTTTTGCAGGGGCGCTCATGTCCACATTTTAAGATTGGCAGATAAACTCTTCTGTCCCATCATATTAACTGTTTTGAGTTTTTACGTTTGCAGTAATATTCAAATGGAGTAATAATCAGTTAGACCAGGTTCTAATTTTTAGAGCCTTTGAGGCCTTAACAAAATTTTGTTTCCATGTTAGCATCTTATTTTCCTGACTTTGTGGTTCCTCCTTAGTGTTTGGCTGGAACTGATCTGGCTTTTGCCTGGGTGGGTCTTGGTTAAAGCCCTTCTACCAGAGTAACTCTGACTTGAGGTAAATAAAGCACAGCGAAGCAGATGGTTAAGAGTCTGTGTATCCAAGACATGAGAAAACTCCCCAATTCCCAGGATAGTCCTCATTCCTGTTAAAATGAGGCATGGTTAGCACATGTCCAGGTCAAAAGGTCCACGTTCCCTTGGATTCGAAGGAAATGTAGAAAACGGGTAAAATATGGGAAACATAGGCTTGTCTGCTCCTGGGATCTCTGTCTTCACTTTCCTGGCCTGGGATGCTATTTATTTCATTGTGTATCCTGGACTTGTTTTACAATATTGGTTAAAAGAAGAAATGCTTCCCCTTGTTATTTTTGTGTATTTAAGTTTCATTGAGTTGTCTCAAATATGTGGGGAGCTCTTAGTGCACAGCAGGGAAGTATGGAGCCAGGTCCTAACACCAGTACGTTTACCTGCAGGGCTCTGTCAAGCCTCTGGTTTTCTGCGTTTTTGTCTCCTCCTGGTTAGGATTGTGAATTTGAGGTGGGTGTGGTGACTGGAGCTGGTGATGTCGAGGATTAAGCTCTGTAGTTGTGGTTTCTCTTGTTTACATTTCTGCTTGACTGGATGTGTATCAGTTCTACCTAGATACTCTGAATAGATTTTTTTGTCGTTGTTGAGATACAATGACTTTTAAAGTCGTAACAGACTGAAAGAAAGTGTTGCTTATAATACCTAGAAGTTAATAGACCTTTTGGGTAAAGAACTCTGTTTGGTGACAGCTGCAGTGAAAGGACCTCACAAGTTTCTGTACTGGTCGCCAGCATCACTAGCCTGCAAGTATATGACCTGATTCCAGTCCCTATGAGGTTGTGTGGTGAGTCACCTCAATGTGTTGAGGCCTGCCCAGTTCAACAGGAAAAAGGGAACGAGCCGGCAGGGAGGGGCTGCTTTTGGAATGGCTGACTGTTCTAACTGCGGGAGCATATATCCTGTCCTGAGCTGCCTTTCTTCCTCTGTGGGTCCGGTCTCTGTGCTATTGGCTCATTTTTTTCCCTCCTCCCTCCCACTCAGAGTAAGGGAAGGGCTGGATTACACATGCTTAATCGCTTTATAAAATAAGGTTGACCTAGTTCCACAGAAACTTGGAGCCCCTTTAACTATTTAGAGATACCAACTAAAGAAATGGAAATTCATTGCAGAAATTATTGTCTCCCTTCCACTGACTGAGAAAGGGAAGCTTTTTCATAGGCAGATATTTAGGTGCACGTGTCTCATGCAGCATAATATCTTCTCAACCTTTCAGTGCATCATCAGGGAATGTGTAGGGAAGAGTGAGAGATGAATGGTGTGATGGGGAAAATATTAAATAAATATCATAGATACAGTGCAGGGGTATGAATTTCTCCTACCCACTCCCTGTACTTTCCCCACCAGGCTGTATCTTTAGGTCTTCAGCTAAATCACTAACCAGCCTCATGTTTCCTTATGCATAAAATGGGGGGAGGTGGGGAAGAGGCCAGATTATGATTATCAGTAATGTTTCATTCCTGAGATAATTTTGTGTATTCCGTCAGAAAATATCCTTCTTGGGGCGGCTGGGTGATAGACATTGGGGAGGGTATGTGCTATGGTGAGCGCTGTGAATTGTGTAAGACTTGAATCACAGACCTGTACCGCTGAAACAAATAATACGTTATATGTTAAAAAAAAAAAAAAAAAAAAAGATAGTAGGAAGGGAGAAATGAAGGGGGGGAAATCGGTGGGGGAGACGAACCATGAGAGACTGTGGACTCTGAGAAACAAACTGAGGGTTCTAGAGGGGAGGGGGTTGGGGGGTGAGTGGGCCCGATGATGGGTATTAAAGAGGGCACGTACTGAATGGAGCACTGGGTGTTATATGCAAACAATGAATCATGGAACACTACATCAAAAACTAATGATGTAATGTGTGGTGATTAACATAACATAATAAAAAAGAAGTATCCTTCTGGCACTTTTAAATTCCTTTTTTTCTATTCTTCATCATCCTTCCACTCCTTCCTATATTTTACAATTCCTCTTGAGGTTAGCAGTTTCTCTTGTCCATAGAAACCTCTCTATGTGAAATGTGTATTTGTGTATTTACGTAAGATTTCATGAAGGCATTGCCCCCCCACCACTGATGGAGGTCCAGTCTGAATCTTAGGTACTTAATAGTTTGAGGGAACTAATAGTATCCAATATTATGATCAGGTTGTAACAAAACTGTGTATTAACTAAACATTCTGTTTAATCCACCTATCAAGAAGAATTGCAAAAGATAACATGAATCAAGAAAATAATGTGGAACATAGTTTTACAGTGTTTTTTGTTTGTTTTGGAAATCCAGGTTAGTGGGAGAATGATACTTTTAAAAAGTAATATGTACAATAAACTTGAAAGATGAAATCTGTGGCCAATATTGATGTATACTTCATTTAGAATTTTCTGTTCTCTCGACAGACTGCCATCAAGAAGAATAACCCACGGAAATATCTGCGCAGTGTAGGAGATGGAGAAACTGTAGAGTTTGATGTGGTTGAAGGAGAGAAGGTGAGAGACTGTTGTGGTTGGGTATCAAAGTGTGCAGGCACATGGTTTTCTTGCATAATAAATGGTTTCTCGGCCCCTTTTGAATTAATGTTACTTTGGATTTTTGACAGGAAGAAGTGACTTTTTTAAGGAGAAAATTTTTGATTATTGAATATCATTATAAACATTCTTTGATATGTTATAAAAGGGCATTTTAATTTCTCAATAAATGCTGAACCCTGTTCAACTATGGAGGGAGAAGCTAATTTTTCAAAATTTAAAGGAGATACTTTATTTTGGTACCAAATATATATTCAAGTGTAGATTAAAATTTAACTTTTGTAGTATTTTTTTTTTTTTTTAAATCAAGAGTCGGCTGCTCAACCGACTGAGCCACCCAGGGGCCCACGGTTGCCTTATACTGTTTATTTTATTTATTTATTTATTTTTAAAGGTTTTATTTATTCATTTGACAGAGAGAGAGAGATAGTGAGAGCAGGAACACAAGCCGGGGAGTGGGAGAGAGAGAAGCAGGCTTCCCGTAGAGCAGGGAGCCTGACGCGGGGCTCGATCCCAGGACCCTGGGATCATGACCTGAGCCGAAGGCAGACGCTTAACGACTGAGCCACCAAGGCGCCCCTGTAGTATTTTTTTTAAAGTCATCTCTGTGTCCAACACGGGGCTCGAACTCACGACCCCAAGATCAAGAGTTACATGCTTTACCAGCTGAGCCAGCCAGGCACCCATGACTTTCATAGTATTAAAAATAGATAAAAGTTGCTTTGGGGAAGATTTCCTTTTTATAAGCATAAAATTTTCATGCTGTGATTTGTAAGCACTTCTGCACAAATAATATACATTAAAGAATGTTTTAACCTCAATAAAGGATTCAAAAAAAATTTTTTTTTTTTTTTAAAGATTTTATTTATTTATTTGAGAGACAGAGCATGAGAGGGGGGAGGGTCAGAGGGAGAAGCAGACTCCCTGCAGAGCGGGGAGCCGGATGTAGGACCTGATCCAGGGACTCCAGCATCATGAACTGAGCCGAAGGCAGTCGCTTAACCAACTGAGCCACCCAGGCGCCCCAAAATTCTTTTTAAAAGATTTACTTAGGGGCGCCTGGGTGGCTCAGTCGTTAAGCGTCTGCCTTTGGCTCAGGTCATGATCCCAGGGTCCTGGGATCGAGTCCCACATCGGGCTCCCTGCTCGGCGGGAAGCCTGCTTCTCCCTCTCCCACTCCCCCTGCTTGTGTTCCTGCTCTCGCTGTCTCTCTCTCTCTGTCAAATAAATAAATAAAATCTTAAAAAATAAAAAAATAAAAAAATAAAAGATTTATTTATTTGAGAGAGAGAGAGAGTGCACATGAACACACAGAGGGAGAGGGAGAAACAGACTCCCCACTGAGCGGGGAGCTTGATACAGGGTTTGATCCTAGGACCCTGGGATCATGACCTGAGCCGAAGGAAGGTGCTTAACCAACTGAGCCACACAGGCGCCCCAAGAAGATTCAAATTTTTTAAAAAGATTTATTTATTTATTTGAGAGAAAGAGCACGTGTGTGTGCACGCACTTGGGGGGGGGCGGGGGCAAGGCAGCGGGGTTGGGGGGAGGGGAGGAGAGAATCTCAGAGACTCCCTGCTGAGCATGGAGCCCATTGCGGGGCTCAGTCTCATACCCTGAGATTGTGTCCTGAGCCGAAATCAATAGTCAGACTCTTGACCAACTGAGCCACCCGGGCACCCCAAAAGAAGATTCAAATTTAACGTAATCATTGTATTTTCTCCTTGGCTTGGATTTTGGAAAGCCAGGGGCATCTTCATAGACTGCGTAACAACTTTGTTCAGATGAAGAACAATACAAGAAGCTAATGGATCATCTTGTAATATATCTACAGAACTTTTGTTTTACACTGTTATATATTTATTCCAACATTAGTAATGTCCTTCATGCTTTGTTTTTAATCAATAGTCTGTTATAGATATCAATAAAACAATCTAGAATAAGAATAAAAACATTTAAAAACCATATATGATATAACTGCCGTAGAAGCTGTGGCAGCTGAACTAGAAACTGAGTGCATGACTGACTGACTACTGTGCATGTGCTCTTGGCACATACATGCACACCATTCCGTGGTCCACGTTCTTGATAGCTCTCAAGCTGTTCTGTTAAGAGAGAAAAAGTCACTGCATTCAATATAAAAATTTAAATGATTTCTTTACCAATGTGGTCCCTAGGCTGTCTTGCAAATCTGGAGTTTGAAATCATCCACCAGCAAATGCTGACCTGTAATGGTTTCTGTTATCCCATTGAACCCTTTAAATTTTGTGTTGCCAGGTTATTTTTGCCTCTGTATGTTTTCAGAACTTGAGGTTTTACAAATTGGTATAGAGTGTGATATAGACTCTTGAGTATCTTGTCTGAATTTTTTATATTTTTGAAGCATTATTTTACCTGTCCACATGAGGATAAGAATGGTAAGTCTGTTTCAAGGATAATAAGAAGGTCTAAAGTGGCACTACATTTGTGGAAACCTATGTCTTGCTAAATCAAGGACCTTCTTTTCTGTTGTTGCCAAGTTGGGAGGTTTCCTTCTCAATAACTCTGTGCCGGACGGAGCCACTTGAGCCTGTGAATAGCTCTTCTCTTAGTGTCCCTTAGAATCATACAGGTTTCAACATTTTTCTTTTTTTCATTTTTTATTTGTTTATTTATTTTTTATTATTATGTTAATCACCATAATATTATGTTAATCATCATCATTAGTTTTAGATGTAGTGTTCCATGATTCATTGTTTGTGTATAACACCCAGTGCTCCATGCAGAACGTGCCCTCTTTTTTTTTTTTTTTTTTAAGATTTTATTTATTTGACAGAGACACAGCGAAGAGAGGGAACACAAGCAGGGGGAGTGGGAGAGGGAGAAGCAGGCTTCCCGCCGAGCAGGGAGCCTGATGCGGGGCTCGATCCCAGGGCCATGGGACCATGACCTGAGCCGAAGGCAGACGCTTAACCAACTGAGCCACCCAGGTGCCCCAGAACATGCCCTCTTTAATACCCATCACCAGGCTAACCCATCCTCCCACCCCCCTCCCCTCTAGAACCCTCACTTTGTTTTTCAGAGTCCATCGTCTCTCATGGTTCATCTCCCCCTCCGATTTTCCCCCTTCATTCTTCCTTTTTTTAATAAAGATTTTATTTGAGACACAGAGAGAGAGAGAGCACAAGCAGGGGGAGGGGCAGAGAGAGAGGGAGAAGCAGGCGCCCCCACTGAGCAGGGAGCCAGACTCAGGCTCAACCCCAGAACCCTGGGATCATGACCTGAGCTGAAGGCAGACGCTTAACTGACTGAGCGACCCAGGCATCCAGTTTCAACATTATTCTAAGAAGATAACATCTTCTTAGACGTTATTTTCCACTGAGGAACATTCTTCCTGGTCTAGCATTATTTTATAATCGCATATTTACCAGTTTATGTTCTTAAAGAGGTACATCCTGCTCTTGAACTTAGTATAACCAAACAAGAAGGAAAAGTTTAGGTTGTATGAGCAAAGAAACTACATTCTAATCAGTACACCAAGCACCTCACTCACCTTTTTAATACCTGGGTGTATCTTTGAGGTCACGATAGGAATTGTGAGTACATTCTGCCAGTCTTTAACATTCTGACTGTCCAAGACTGGGTTTTTTGGGGGTGGGGTGGGGGGGTTAGTTCAGCTTCTTTTAATTTTGAGGCCATCTTTGTTCATTTTCTTTCCCAGGGTGCAGAAGCAGCCAATGTGACTGGACCAGATGGAGTCCCAGTAGAAGGGAGCCGTTATGCTGCTGATCGGCGCCGTTACAGACGTGGCTATTATGGCAGACGCCGTGGACCGCCCCGTAATGTATGTTGTCTCTCTTCCTAAACAGCGATTGAAAAAATTGTCACGTTTAAAATTAAGTGTACATACTTGGAGCAGATAGATGTATCTTCTCTTGGAGGCACAAGATGATTTTTTTTTTTGGATGGAAAATTTTTAGTGTCCAGCATTTTTCTATTGCTAAAAGTCTCTCTGGACACTTGCCATTCAGAAGTTGTATCAGTTTGTACAAATTTGGCTGCAAGTAACAGACAATTATCTTTCAACAAGAAGGCTTAATTAAGATAGGCTGTGCCAGGGTTGTCAAAAGGGCTTTCTCTTTATTTGGCTCTTTTATCTGGCCAGAACCTAGTCATGTGGCATTCACTGGCAAAGGGGACTGGGATTTCCATGATTGGTATAAACCTGTTGTTCATCTCTTGGCACTAGCTCTGTTGACCTCTAAGAAAATAAGGGTTTGGTTGGCAAGGGAGAACGAGGAATAGCTTGGGAATAGGCAAAAAATAGTACTGACCACAGAAATATTAATTTACCTTGACTAAGTAACTATTTTATTTAGCATAGCATTTTCCCATTATTTTAAAGTAAAGAAGCAGTAAGTAATTCTCCAGATTTTTAGTTTTTTAGATTGGTAGCAATCCAGGTGGAAGGGTTTACAACCAAGTCTGTCTTACAGCTTACTTAGAAGGCTCAATTTAAAGTACTCTCAAGGCACCTAAAAAGAATCCCATTCATTTGCGGTCATGAGGATCCCATTAAATTTGAGTCATTTTTTGATGTTTCTAGAATTAGTACTTGGGATTGGCACCATAGAATAAAACTGAAGATGCTTTGTGAGCACTAGATTGTGGTTATGTGTATTATCCAAGGAAACCTTTTGAAAAATCTCACCAGAATAAAATGTCTGCAGAATGAGAATGATTTATCCCTATGCTTTGGTAGGTTTATATCTTTCTGCTTACCTTAATGCTTTCCCTCTTCATTCTGTCATCTTAACACCCTGCCCAAATTGGTTTTTATCAGATACCTGTTGACATTTTATTTTTGTTTCTGTATTTTTCTTTTCTCTCTTTTTTAAAATTTTATTGGTCTCTATTTTTATTTTTTTAAAGTTTTTAATTCCCAGTTAGTTAACATACAGTGTTATATAAGTTTCAGGTGTATAATACAGTAATTCAACACTTCCATACATCACCCAGTGCTCAACATGGCAAGTGCAGTCCTTAATCCCCATCGTCTATTTCATCCATCCTCCCCACCCCCCTCCCCTAGTTCTATTATTTTTTACCCATATTTTGCTTATCCTATTCGATTTTTAATAAAAACCTGTGCAGGGGGTGGGGAGTAGGAATGAGCTACTGTAACATTTATTATATCAAGTTAATGTTGTCAAATTCATCACATTCACAGAACTCTAGTTTTGATGGCAGTTGACTCTTGGATAATATATGTTTGAATTGTGTAGGTGCCCTTAACCTGCAGATTTTTTTGGTGAATACAGTGCAGTAATGTAAATATATTTCCCTTATGATTTTCTTAAAAACATTATCTTTTCCATAGCTTACTTTACTGTAAGAATGTAGTATATCATATATATAACATATAAAGTGGGTGTTGATTGACTCTGTGTTATTATTAGGCTTCCAGGCAACCATAGGCCTTTAGTTAAGTTTTTGGGAAGTTAAAAGTTACACATGGATTTTTGACTGCATGGGGGTTAGCACCCCTAACCTTCACATTGTTCAAGGGCCAACTGTATTTTGATTACTAGGTTAATTCAGAAGTAAAAGTGGTAGAAAAACTTTAGTGAGAAATTTTTCTTTTTTTTTTTTAAGATTTTATTTATTTATTTGTCAGAGAGAGATAGAGAGCGAACACACACGCAGGCAGAGGGAGAAGCAGGATCCCCGCTGAGTAAGGAGCCCGATGTCCAGGACTCTGGGATCATGACCTGAGCTGAAGGCAGACACTTAACCGACTGAGCCACCCAGGCGCCCCAAGAAATTTTTCTTTAAAGACTTTTCTCCTTAGCTGGAAAGAGCATGTTTGGCAATGGCAGTGCCATTATTCTTATTTTATAAAACTCTTAATGATTTGGCTGTATAAAACTCAAAAAAGATACAGAAAAGCCTAATAAGAATAATTTATGCAGTCTCACACTTACTATTTTGGTGTATATTTTCTATGCTAATATGTTCTTATGTAGTTGGACATTGTGTCTGATGCAGGTTTTATGAAGTGTAGAATGGCTTGATTGTTTTGAAATTAGTCTAGTTGAGGCTATAGTTGAAACTTTTCCTCTTTTGGGAATTTAGTTGCCCATGTGGTGGTTGGTTCTGGAGGGTTCTAAATCTTAAATATCCTCACTTCCAAAGGAAATAGGTCATTATTTTATTAGTTTTTAATTCATTCATTTTTGAAAACTATAGTTACTTCTCTTGACTACCTTTGGCATTTGCATATCTATATCCTTTAAGATTTGATATAAATTCTTTGAGGGATGTTTGGATGTTTTTTTTTTTTTTTTTTAAAGATTTTATTTATTTATTTGACAGAGACAGAGATAGTGAGAGCAGGAACACAAGCCCCGGGAGTGGGAGAGGGAGAGCAGGCTTCCCGCCGAGGAGGGAACCCGATGTGGGACTTGATCCCAGGACCCTGGGATCATGACCTGAACTGAAGGCAGACGCTTAATGACTGAGCCACCCAGGCACCCTGGATGTTTGTTTTTTAATATAAAATATTAGTATGTGATAATGGTAGCTAAAATACAGGAAAAAATCTAAGGCCGGTAGTTTCCTTTGTTAATAAGGCCTATATTTAGAAACTGCCTGTTATCTTTAACTTACTACTATAAAAGTGCAATTAAAACTTTATTCCAAAACATATGAAAAGAATCATGCCATAAGTCAGTGGTTCTCAAACTTTTGGTTTTTGGACCCATTGATATGCTTAAATTTTTTTAAAAAAGGTTTTATTTATTTATTTATTTGACAGAGAGAGAGAGAGAGAGAGAAGAAGCAGGGGGAGAGGAAGAGGGAGAGGGAGAAGCTGGCTCCCCACTGAGCAGGGAGCCCCACATGGGGCTTGATCCCAGGACCCTGGGATCATGACCCGAGCCAGAGGCAGAGGCTTAACTGACGGAGCCACCCAGGTGCCCCTATATGCTTAAATGTTATTGACGATCCCAGAGTTTTTGTTTATGTGTGTTTATATCTATTAATATTATATTAGCAATGAGAGCAGCCATTTAAAAGGTATTTAATTAATTTAAAATAAGCTTATTACACAAATATAAGTAATGTTTTTTAATGAAAACTGTGTTTTTAAATTGAGTGAGAAGAGATGTTGCTTTCTATTTTTGCAAATCTCTGATATTTGGTTTAATAGGAGCCAGCTGGATTTTCATATCTCATTCTGCATTTAGTCAGCTAAGAGGCTACGTGTCCTTGTAGCTTTTGGCGCCCCTCCACATACCCATGAGAGAATAAGAGGGAAAAAAGGCAAATATTGTCTTAGTAACGTTACAAGAATGTTTGAATTTCAGTACCAGCCCCCCACTCGGAAAGGTTTTCCAAGACCCTGTGCACACTTTGAGCACTGCTCCTGGAAGGTTGAACTCTTAGGACAAACATGTTGAGAACACCACAAAGTATTTTTTTTTTTCTTGTTTTGTCCTGACTTTGCCCCCAGTGGATGGCAGATGTTGGGAGATACACATTTGGCGGAGCTAACTAATACCAACCTTGTATTTGGGTTTTTTTTGGGTGGTTGATCAACAGATAGTCACCAGTTCTAATTAGATGACTACTAAATTCATTATAGATTGATTGCTCTTGCTTCTCTGCTTCTTGATATTTTATCTGCACAGATCTACTTTGATCTTAATGTAGTTTATCCCAGGTAATCACATGATAACCTGGGTTAGATGCATTCTGTCTGTATGATAGAAGGGATTATTCTTTTTGGGGAGGTTTTTTTGTTTTGTTTTGTTTTCTTTTCTTTTGGGGATAGTCCTCCTAAGCGGTATTCTTTGGTTCTGTCCTTGCTGAAACTTCTTCTGAATCTCTGTTTCTTTGCTTGCTAGTACGCTGGGGAGGAGGAGGAGGAAGGGAGCGGCAGCAGTGAAGGATTTGAGCCCCCTGCCACTGACGGGCAGTTCTCTGGGGCCCGGAGTCAGCTGCGCCGCCCCCAGTATCGCCCTCAGTACCGGAGGCGGTTCCCGCCTTACCACGTGGGACAGACCTTTGACCGCCGCTCCCGGGTCTTTCCCCATCCCAACAGAATGCAGGTAAAATTGCACCTGGGACTTGTCGTCTTCAGCAGTCCTCACCCCTCCGTCCTTCCTCTGCCTTCTCTTCCTCCTCCTCCTCCAACACCAGCCGCCGGGAGTCAAACCTTGCCTGTGGCTTCCTGATGCTACAGAAGCTGAGGCAAGGCCTTTAGTTAGGGTGCTTTTTCTGAGCAGCCATTCTCATAACAGAACCAGAAGCATAACCACAGGAGCCATGCCTGTAATTGGGCACCCTGGTGAATAGCATACCATTTAAAGCAGAGAGACAGATGGTTATGCATTAAGAGCTAGAACTCTGAAGTTAGCAGACCCGGATTTGAATCTTGCCTCTGCTACTTGAATCTGTGAGCTTTCGAGAAAACCAATTTAATCCTCATCCATTAACTGGGGGATAATAGGAAGGTATCTCACCCATGGATCTATGATGATTAAATTGAGGGTGAAGATTTTAGCACGCTCCTCAGGATAGATAAAATCTCTATTAAGTCTTTAATTTTTATGAGATGGCAATGATTATTCAGAAAACCTAATGTAGACGTGGTGATGGTTGATTAGTTACTGATTCTCCTTTTTTCCTGAAAAATACTGATATAGCTATTGTGAACTTGACCTATAATTAATAAACTTGTACCAACTTCACAATTCCCAGGAAACTTGGAAGACTTGGGATAGGATATCAGTTTTGTTGTCACTAGCTATAAATTTTTCCTCTTCGTGTCCTTGGTTTTTGTTTTCTGTTTTTCCACTAAGTGTTTTGACTGAACACTATGTTCAGTCTGTTCGTTGCTACCCATCTCCTATCCCATCACGCATGACTGTGTTCTTTCTACATTGCTTCTTGTTATTTCCCTTCCACTCTTTAACAGCTGTCCCTGACGAATGTGCTAAAAATAACAAGAAGACTTGCATATATAGAGAGATTGGGTCTATGAGGCATAGTAGGTTTCTTTAGGGCAGCATTCTGGGCTTCTAGGAAATGAGAGCAGGAAGAATCAGTGAGATTGTAATACACATTTATTTTTAGGGCATTAGTTGTACTTTCCTGAAATAATCTCTCTTAGTATTTATTTAGCATGTCCGTACGTATCATTTTTTTAGAACATGATGATTCTTTTTTCTATGTTTTTAAAATAAATTCTATTTCATCTTAGGAATTGAAGGTTCAGAGCAAAATGATTCTTCAGTGCTCTGTAGAGTGGCATTTGCACAAGCTGGTTGAAAGCTAATTTTGAGAAACATACGCTTATTCTGATAATTGCATGGAGTTGTTTTAACTTGAGCTGAATCTCTTACCCATTCCATATATGAAATAAAAGGTGTCCTTAGATTCCTTCAACATTTTTTCCTTACAATCTTTCTAATACATACCATGTTTGGATGTCCAGTGATTAAAGAAATCTGCTTAAGGCAATCAAGAGCATCAAATGAAAATCCCTAAGACTCATCCTTCATACAGCTAGGCTACTTCAAGGTTGTTAGTGTAATGGCTTAAAAGTATAGAGAGATCTCTAGGATATTAAAATTACTGAGGTCAAATAGAGAAGTCTTTGCAAACATTTTCTACTACATAAATACTAAAATTTATTGAACACCACGGGGAAAAAATTATGATACAGGACAATAGTATTTCCCTTATGTACAAGGGACATATATAGCATAATACGTCAGTGACCAAGTGGTTTCTATTTTTTTAAAGATAATATTCTAGCTTAATTTTAATTTAGTTTTCACTTGCAAATTAAGTAGAACTGGTTACTGAGCTAATAGCCACTATTTGCATTCTTTGAGAAAAGAGGTATATGATAGAGAAGAGGGAGTATAAAATATTTGGCACTGACCAAGTGGCAGATGTTTGAAATCAGTGCTCATCCAGTCTTCCCTGTAGCTTTAGAAAATTGGCAGTGATTTCCATATTTTTGTTGGTGTTACAAATGAAGAGATTTGAGTATTTTTAAAAACTGGCAAACTTTTACCTGAGGTTGCGTGGGCAGGAATTTGGGGAGCTTGATTTAAACTCAATCTCTTGCCGATGCTCTTCCCCTCTTACCATTCTAGTAAATTCTCATCCTTCATACATGTCAATTGCTGTTTCTGTCTGCTTTTTGTGAATCAAAGTTCCTGGGGAAGAGGCAACTTGGCTTGTTTAGAGCACTAAAGGGAGGCTTGTGTGGTTGGGACGGCTGTGAGCGAGGCTGCAAGGGGCCGGAGGTGCGATTAGGGTGGTATCTTAGAGCAGATCCAACCTGCCTGGTAGACTGGTAAGGACTGCTGACCTGCTCTAAATGTGACAGAAAGCCAGTAAAGGGATATAAACAGGGAAGACACATATTTAAGAGCTCATGGGACTATTTATGGAAGCTAGACCACAGGAGGCAGGGGTGGAAGTAGGGAGACCAGCTGCTGTAATCTCCCCATGTGGAGCTGGTCATGGCGTGGATGAGAATGCTAGCAGTGGAGGTGTGCTAAGTGGCCAGATTTAAAAATGTTTTAAACCTAGAAGTGATGGCATTTGATAATGGAGTGAATGTGTGGTGTGAGGAGTAAAGGATACCTCTGTGGTTTTTTATTTAAACAAATACAGTAAGACTGAAGAAAGATCGGGTTTGGGGGAAAGGTGGAAATCATCTGGAAATCTGCCCCCCCCCCCTTAAATTTTACCTGGAGATGTGAAGTAGGCAGAAAAATAAAGCACAGTTGAGAGGGAGAACGTGGCTTGAGTTAGGAAGGTGTCATTTTAGGTAAGGTGGTTGACAAAGTCTTTGGGGTCATATTTGAAAAGATACCTAAATGAAGTGAGGGAGAGAATCTTTCAGGCACTGGGAAAGGCCAGGAACAGCAGAGGGAATGGCAGGGATAGAGGCCCAAGGGAGTCTGGGGAGGTGGGGGGTGGGGATGAGACTAGGTGGAACTTTGGGGTCATAAGGACAAATTAAAAGGCCTGGCAGGGGATGGGATTAACTATAAAATGAGTGTAGGTTGAAAATTGATCCTAGGACTGAGTCACTGATCCTAGGGCACACTGACAATGCAAGATGAAGATGAAGAAGGACCAGATAGGGAGAAGGTATTTCTTTCTTTTTTTTTTTTTTTTTTTTAAAGATTTTATTTATTTGACAGAGAGAGAGATAGCGAGAGCAGGAACACAAGCAGGTGGAGTGGGAGAGGGAGAAGCAGGCTTCCTGCCAAGCAGGGAGCCCGATGTGGGACTCGATCCCAGGACCCTGGGATCATGACCTGAGCCGAAGGCAGACGCTTAACGAATGAGCCACCCAGGCGCCCCAGGGAGAAGGTATTTCAAAAAGGAAATGCTGTGTTAAATGCTGTTAAGCACAGGAAGTTGGGCTGAGAATTGATTACTGGATTTAATAACTTGGAGGTTTGTGGTCTGGTTAGAATGAATTCAAGAGAGCAAAGGGTGAGGAAGAAAAGGTATTATATTCTCCCTTAAGGTTTCTGTGGTGGTAGTGGTGGTGGTTTTCTTTTATATGTATGTCTGTAGAGGAACTCAAATGGGGCAGTAGCTGGAGGAGGATATGGGGTCAGGGCAAGGTTTTTGTTTGCTTTGATTTTGTTTTGACATTTAGTGAATTCTCTCCTGGCCTCCCTAACCTTTCCCTCCCCAACAACTTACTCCTAAAGGCATTATGGAGGGGCAAGTCAAATGTGCTCTCCATTCAGACCCCCATAGGCACATGTGTATATGTGTAACTCACACTGTAGATGTATAGATATATATTAGCGTGTGTGTGTGTGCCTTATTTCTGTCTACAGAAATGGCCTGGAAACAGACACTCCTTGATAACATTGAGCATACCTGGTCCCCAATTTTTCATTCCTAAATACCATGCTCCAATAAAAAGAAGCTCTCTTGGAGAAATGGCTGATTTCAGAGCTGGGCCAGAGAAAGTACAATGTGAGCCTGGAACATCTTGTTGTGCCAAAAAGCAAGAAAGTACTCAAAGAATGTTAGAGACATGTCAGGGACACGAGCCAGCTTGAAAGGGTTCCCATTGGCCAGTAATGATAGTAACAGATTATAACTCATTGAATAAAATAGAAAACCATGAGTCTATACAGATACAAATACATAAATGAATATATTGAGAATTTGATGAGAAGAGAAATATTTACAGACTTTGAAAGTATTCTCAAGATCCTCATTAATGACAAAGAGGGAAAGAGTAAATTTACAGCGAAGTAGCCTTGGCAGAGACCACCTTAACTACTGACAGTGCACATTGTCAGTAACGATACAAACTGAAACCATATGCCATCCGACAGGATGCGATGAGAAGAATGCAGTGTGACTTTTGTGGCTTCTTTGCCAAAGATGCATAAGCTAAATCATGAGGAAACACCAAACAGCCCCAAATTGAATAAAATAACTGGCCTGTAATCTTTAAAAGTGTCAAGGTCATGAAAACCAAGTAAAGATCGAAGAACCGTTCCGGGCAAAGAGACAGCTAAATTCAGTGCATGTTCTGCATGGGTCTTTTTGCTGTCAAGGACATTATTGAACAACTGGTGAAGCTTGAACGGGGCCTGAGGATTAGGTTCTGTCCTTCCAACTTTTCTGTAAGTAAAGGATGGGTGCTATTTCAGCCTGTTTGTATGCCTGGATGGAAACGAAGGTGTAGAGAAGAGGGAAAACTACAATGAGGGGGAGGAGGGGGATCGCAAGTCAGAGTGTTTGAGGAGGTGACAGAGGAGTTGGCTTTGGATGTGAGCATGGACCACTCACCCAAGGTTAGGAGAGAGGAGAAAATTACAGCAAACGCAGGTATCTGGGCAGATTTGAGCGTGAAAGAACGTGGAAATTCTTTGCTGGCTGCTTCTCTTTTCTTAGTGAAATAGGGAGAAGTAAGTAAGGGTTGTTAGTGTTGAGAAAAAGAAAGTTGAGATGTGGCTGTTTTATAAAGAATTTTGGAGATGTGTCTTGTGGGTTTTGTTACTAGTTTTTAGTCACTTCTTTCTCTGGAAGTTCCACAATAAATGAATTTTATATCCCCAACTTAAAATAAATTTATCATCAGGAAAGTGTAATTTTATTATTTTTTAAAGGTTATACTTAAATAATGCAAAGAGATGAAAGGAAGACACCAGAGGTGAAGGTGTAGTTAGGAGGTGTGGGAAAATCTTTGAATGTAGAAACCATTAATGGTTGAAGGGATACCCTGTTCGTAGATTGAATCAGTGGGTCTGAGTTTGAAATGTGGAAAAGATTCTCATTGCTCAAATGTAATATATCATCGTATTTCCTTTTACAATGTAGGGTTTTTTTTGGTAAGAGACGAGTGGAACACTTCAAAATGTTAAGTTAGTATTATAAAATAAGGTGCTCTGTGATAGGCAAAAGACTGTTCTAGTGGAAATAAGTTTTTCTTTGCTATCACTCATGAAGACCTGTATCAGTACACAGTTCCCTGTTAAAGTTGACGGTTCTTGGCTTTATAATGAAGCATCTTTTTACTTAAAAATTCTGAATGCAACTATGGGCTCTATGTCTCTTATATCTGGTAGTATGACATTCATTTTCAGCTCTCACTGCCTTCTTGTAGGCTGGTGAGATTGGAGAGATGAAGGAGGGAGTCCCAGAGGGGGCACAACTTCAGGGACCGGTTCATCGAAATCCAACTTACCGCCCAAGGTACCGGAGGTAGGTGACATTTTTCACTAACGACCACGTGAAGCACTTGTGAGCAATAGTACAGTGGATGAGACTATTGTGGGCCTGTTTTATGGATCTGTAATAATAATTAGAAGAAGTGGCTGCATCCTAAGTTTTGGGGGACCTCTGCAGTATGCTTTCAGATGGCCGTGGGATATTTTCCTCCCACCTAACAAAATACTTAGGTATCTCTGTACCAAACTATTATTTGTATTTATTAACTGTCATATGGTGTGAATTAATATTTAATTTTTTATTATAAATATTTAATGAAATAGTAAATTAATTGATGGGTAATTCAGTGGTAGAGCAACAAACGGAGGAAGAAGTGAGTGCCAAGAAGGTATTTGGGATACTGAATTGCGAAAACCAAAGGCAGTGTAGGTGGTAAGTCAGGCTACAGATCAGATTGTGTTTAAATTCCCACCTTGTACCTGTGTCTCCTTTTGGAGGTTCCTGGACTGTCAGACTTAAGTTACCAGGTCTCTAAGATGGACACTGAAGAGTATTTTACAATTTTTAAAAGTACTAATGAATCTAAGATAATGGTACCTGGTATAGTCTGCCCTCAGTAAACACGAGACATTATTACTACCAGTGATGTTCATATTAGTGAAGGAATAGGTTATTTGTGCTTTATCCCTTGTGAAGACTGAATTGGGCTAGACTCCATAAGATCCTTTTAAAGCTCTTGATATCATAAGCCTTTCTGTTCCTCTTCCTGGTCCTTGATGTAAGTGAAAAAAGTAGACCTTCACTATTGAAAGGAGGGTAAGTCTATTATTTTGGGAAAGGATTTGTACCACTTTGTGTCCTTTTTCCTCACAAGATTCATTCCAGTTTTAGACATAATCACTCCTAATGATTAATTACTAAGGACTTTCAAAAATAAGACACTTCATAGAAATGTCTTAATGAAAACAGAAAGGGGAGAGTGGTATATGTAGATTCCAGCTCCGTCAATCCCTGGCTGCACGATCATGGGAAAATTATATTTGATCTTTGTTGACCTGTAAAAAGCAGAGTTCCCCGTGGTTCAACCAAATACTTAGCGTCTCTACACTACTCTTGGTTTTCTCACTATAAATCCGACTTCCAGAGTTAGCATGGAAATGAAATGTTTGACACAAAAACATCCTGGCACAGGCTCTGGCACATAGTAGTGTTAGTTTTCCCCTATGTTTCATCCCCCTGCCCCCACTAAACTGCTTGAGGAGAGCAGATACCAGACAAAACTTTTCTTTTTCAATCTTCCTATCCTTGGTGCCTGGCAGGTGCCTAGCAGGATCATGCTATGTGTCCAGTGTATGTTTGTTCACTACAAGTAGGTATTCAGCTGGAGAGGGGAAAATAGTGGAAAGATAAGTTTGTTGGTTGGTTGGTTTTTCACAAAAATCTCCCTTCCATTTGCTGCATTAGCCTGTGTGTAATTCTAGCGATCAATACCGATCGCTTGATCTTAAAAAATAAAGATTATTCTGAGGCCCCCTGGCCTGTTGCACTTGTGCTCTTTTCTTTCGTCGCGTTCTCTGCCCTAGAGGCCCTCCTCGCCCCCGACCTGCCCCAGCTGTTGGCGAGGCTGAAGACAAAGAGAACCAACAAGCGGCCAGCGGTCCAAACCAGCCACCTGCTCGCCGCGGGTACCGGCGACCATACAACTATCGGCGTCGCCCCCGTCCTCCGAATGCTCCTTCACAGGACGGCAAAGAGGTAAATGCAGACACAGAGCGGGATGTTGCCGGATCACCCTTAATCATGTCAGACCCTGTTCAGTGTTCATCCTGAGAGTGCTTAGATAACCTGGTAACTGACAGTGATAGAGCATTTTATATAAAACGTTATTTATAATGACCTTCATAGCTATTTTATATCTAATACGATGTATTTCATATAAATGATAATGTTTTTAATATATAATATTTTGCTTAAGATCTATATCTATATATGTTATGGAGAGAGAGAATCCCCTGTACATAACACAAACCCAATATTTGAATTCAACTAATTAACATTCTCTGAAAGAATTATGCATACTAACGGAGATTCAGAATTAAAATGTTTAGGGCTCTCTGAACAAAGGACGGCATTTAGAGGGGAGCCTCTCTAAGCGCGTATTGAAAGCAGTTGGGTATCAGAGACTTTTTGTTATGGAGAGTGGTGCTGTTTAGTTGCCATTTATGGGCCTTTCTTCTGTGGTACTAAATTTTGACTCCTACTTAAGAATAGTTAATTTTGCACAGTGATTTACCTTCATAAGCAGCAAGTTCTAACTTTTGAGACCTTTTAGTCTTGAACTTTCCATTGTCATCTGGATCAGTTTCTGATTTGTGGTTTTGTTGCGTGTTTTAGACCAAGGCAGGCGATGCGCCATCTGAGAACCCCGCTCCAGCCACCGAGCAGAGCGGTGCTGAGTAACACCAGGCTCCCCAGGCACCTTCACCATCACCAGGTAAGAGCTCCCCAGGCTCGAGTTGATATTTTAAGTATTGTTGACTTCTAACCTGAACTAGTTCTGTGGTTCCTCTGGGCCGACCTTTCATCTCTTTTCGGATCCTCGAGAGAGAGTAGTTTTAGTGCTTAAGTATGGGATTTGACCTTATTTTGCTAGGCTTTTGGGGGCGTAAACATCAGATTTTTTTCTAGACAATTTTTAATACTAATACCTCTTAAGAAAACTTTGAAAGTTTTACTTTTGTGACACCTAGTGGCCAGTTTGAACGAGTTTGCTGTACAGAATAAACTTATGAGAGTTTTTTTCTTCCCTTTGATAACCAACAGAATTTATTTTGAGGCAGTGCAGCATAATGTGTGAGAGCCAAGAGGTTTCTGTACTCAGTGCAGGATCTCCTACTCATTTGCTGGATGCTATCTAGTGGTTTGTTTATCCTCTACTTCAGCAATGTCTGCTGTTGATAAAACAGGGATACCAACTAGACTACCTCACTAGGGTTGGTGTAGAGATTTATGAGAGAACAGGTATGAAGTGCTTGAACAGGGCATGGTAAAGCGCAACCTCTGGGTAAAGGTCAGCTTGCTGTCTTTATTGGTGTTGGTAAATTTATGTAGGTAAAATATAACTAGAAGGACTGACCCAATTGTGAAGCCACTTATATAGGAATTTAGAAGCCATAGTTGTTTTCATTCTGGGTTTTTTAGCTAGTAACTCCTGGGACTTAAATTTTTGAGTATTTCTTGGTTGTTGCCCTTTTCATTAAAGAATTAGCTTTTCGTTAAAAGTGTTTGTTAAACCCATAGCCTTCGGTCAGGTAGACATTTGCTATGCTGGGAATATTGTATTTTATCTCTGGGTTTTGTGGACAATATATCATAGAATTAAGCTCCCTATTTAAATTTGCCTGCATTAACTGAGAATTGTTTGAATCATTTGGCTATAACCTTCTACTTAGTAACATTATTTCTAGGTCTCCTAAGGAAATAATCCAAAATACAGGGAAACAAATATTTCTACTATCTATAATCTAACATTGGGAAAGGGCTCGATTTGGGGGTATATTCATGTTAGGAAATATTGTGCAGCCACTAACATGATTATGAAGAATTAGTGATGCTGTAGTCTCATTTATTTGAGAAGGCTTCACGATGGTAATTTTATATAGTTTTATAAAATTTTTACTACCACGTACTGAATGTTCTGGTTTATGATAAAAATGTTTTATTAAATGTATAGTTTACAAATCTATAGATGCAAGGATAGATTCCATTTCGAGCTTCTGAAATACCGTATTTTGAATTAACATTTTTGCCTTTTTATTCTTTAACTTTTGGTCATTTTGTCACTCTTGGTTTTAATTTTTTTCCAGGTGACCTAAAAAATTAATGACCATTAAAAAAAATAAAGCGTAAAGCAGACCATGACCTTAACCAACACCAAAGAAACATCCAAGCAATAATGTGGAAGACTCATAACCAAGATGCGGACATTAGAATGTTTACTATTATTCTTTATGAAACAGACAACTGCAAAAGGAAAAAGTCAGCCAATTTTTCTAGCAAGCTGAGATCCCGGGAATGCCTGCACAAAAGACAAGAGAGCAACCTCCCCAGTTTCAGCAACCACTAGGTTTATATTTTTTTCCTGGTTTTTACTGTTTTGGTAATATGAATTGAAAGAAGAAATATTAATACCACATGGGGAGAACCCCAACCAAAGAAATCTGAAATATATAGTAAATGCTTTTTTTTCCTTTTTTGTTCATTTTGGATGCTGGTGCTAAACTTCCAAGTGTCGTGATTTAAAAAGAAATTTTATGCCCTTATTTATTTCTAGGATGAGGGGAGGATAACATTTTTGCTTTCTTATGTGACTCTTTAAAAATGTGCAGTATGAAGTTCCTCAAAAATAAAATTTTTACCCTTGAAAGGAAAAGGTGTATGACTGGAGTATGTTTTCCTATCTTAGCATATGTTTTATCTTTTCACACCACTTTATTCACAAAATAGTAAACTCAGAGCCAATGTAAAGGTGCATTAGTGCTATTTGATAAATGTAGGCATATGAGCTTGAGACCATGGGATTCCTCCTGGAAGGAACAAGTTCTTGTCTGAGTTCGGCAGTAGGCATGCTTCGTTCCTACTCTCTCTCTCTCGAATAATCTTTGTTGAGGTGTTATGATGGCATTTAGATTAGTTTTCTTTATATAAATGAAGGAGTTAAGAGTTCTGACCTTCTTGAATCTCCAGCCTGAGGTTTTCAACACCAACTGCCATGTTGTATATTTACATGTGTGTCTTTCAGAAAAGAGGAAGAGGAGGGGCCCCTTTCCATCCGCACTTAGAAATTTCTTACCCCCCCGGGAAGATGGTGCCTTCAAATTGAGAAATGTTACAGTATATGTCAATGCTATGTAGTTACTTCTCAGATACACTGCACCTTTCAAATTTATCCTTTAAATCAGGTACATGTTGAGCCCTAGGTTTGTGCCAAGCATTATTCTGGTGGCTAGGAGGGAACAAACCAACAAAAGACTCTAGTCCCAGTGAGCTTGCATTTTAGTGAGTGAATATGGAGAATAAACAAATATGTAAACAAGTGTGAAATGTAATGTCAGAGGGCAATAAATATTATAAAAGAAAAAACATGGTAAAGGGATAAAGATTGGCATAATTGCAGGAGGTACATTTATTTTAAATGGGGGGGGCGGTCTCTAAATGATAACAGAATATATAAATGGATTCATGAGGTGGGAGATCAATAACCGTTTGAATTTCTAGAGAGAAGAACATTCAAAGCAGGGAGAGCAGATGCAAAGACTGCAGGGAGGGAACGTGTGTACTTGGCCTGTTTAAGAAATGGCAAGCAAGGGAAAGGATTGTTCAAGAACTTGTATTGCCTTGCAAGTTCAAAAAAAACCAAAGTTGCACAAGGCAAAAAATATTCAAAGGTATAAAGTATTTTATGAAGAAATGTCATCTTAGCTCTGATTTCCTTAAGGCAACCAGGTAGTATGTTTTTTTTAAAAAAAGATCTATTTCAAATCTTTTACGTTCATGGGGGTTTGTGTGTGTTTGGCAAACTGATGCAACTCAGGGAGGGGGAAGGGGTTTTAACTGTTATTCTAACAACAAACATTAGATCTGTTTTTAAAATGCCATGGGTAAGTTTACTGCCCAGCTGGTGTTCTAAGTGCCCCCCACCCCTTCCTGCTCATTTTAAACAATTTTATTGTGGAGTCTTTCAAACTTTTTTTTGAATGTCTTAACACTATATACACTGGCATTGACATTTTTTGCCCATCTAATTATCTTTATTGTTACTCCATTATCAAGCGTAGGTAGAGTCCTCTCATCATTTGTACCGGCTGCACAACATTTCAGTTATATAGCTGTCCATAATTTTGTCAGCCCACTTACTGGATATTGAGGCTTTTTTAAAAATTGCAATTATAAACACTTTATGTCATAGTTCCAACATCCTTACCTCTAAATACTATCCATCTGTTTCCAGGTTTACTGTTAATCTATTTCTAGAGAAAAAACAATAACACAATGCATGCAAAGAGTTGGGGGGAAAATCTTTGGTAGTGGGTATAAGTATAATCCTAAAACACTGGTTTGAAGGTACAGAAGAAAGAATTGGATTTGATGTGAGGATGGGCCCGAAATAAGTTTTTTGTTGTTGTTTTCCTTTTACAGCAAGGGATCAGGGACTTGAATTGCTTTATCAAGATACAGAGGCTATCTGGGTGGGAACATAGCTGGAGATTAACTAGAAGGCTGTCATCTGCTGATCACACATTAGCTGTGATTGGTTAGTAAGCTCGTGAATTTTGCATGTGTGATGGAACAGCACCTGTAGAGAAAACCTACAGAACTCGAAATATTTGCATGCCTACTATTTGCCAAGAGGGATGCTTGGTGCTCTTGTATCACAAATAGCTCAACTGACAACAGTATTCTAAGGGGCTCCTGCATTGCAAAGGTGCAATTTTTCAAAGTACTTTAGCTCTTGGTGGAATGGAAAAATGTATTTAAACACAAATACTTTGAGATTTTGAAGTAATAAAGTTCTTTAAATCTTAGAGCTGATGCAGATTGAAACTTCTGGGAAGCTAGTACTTGGTTTCAGTTGAAAAGAGGAGAAAATAAATGTAATCTCTTGACTCCAGAGGAGTGATTTGGTATATCATGGCATAGATGTCTTTCTTGTTTAATAGAAGTCTAGAAAGGAAACAGGCTGTTATAAATCTCTAAAAACTAGGTAATCTTGTTCAGCAAAGGTGATACTATATTAGTTTTGTCATTTTCTTAGGGTGAAAGCATTTCATCTGACAATCTAGCTCCAGAACCACCCAGATTTTCACAAAGGGATGGCAAGCTGTAATGGAGCTGAAGTCCACACTGGTAACGTGACAGAGGTTGCTTAGCTTGTCGATCCCTCCCCACACTTCTGTGTTTTGCCCAGTATTCTATTAAGAGGGCTGTAGAATGGAGGCGTGTGATAGAAGAGATGAGAAATCACTCTATGTTATTACCATAGTTTTTTTTCGTGCATTGATCTCACTGTTTAATTCAAAGGGGACTTCATATGTGGGGTTCAAAATGACTCTTGAGCCTACTGCATGGACATGGCACCATGGGTAAAAGTCCCTTTGATCAGTTGAGAACAGAACTTCTCAACCAATAAAATTATTGGGAATTGTGTGTGTGTGTGTGTGTGTGTGTGATTATGAAATTCCTAAACCATTTTCTAAAATGGCTGTTATGGCTGAATTGTGTCCCTCCTAAATTCACGTTGAAGTCCTAACCCCCACTACCTCAGAATGTTAACCATATTTGGAGATTAGGTCTTTGAGGAAGTGATTAAGTTAAAAGGAGGCCCTGATCCGATAGAACTGCTACTGTTACAAAATGAGGGAGATGCAGACACCGGGGGCTCACATGCACAGAGGGATGACCACATGAAGAGGCAGCGAGAGGGCAGCCGTCCGCAAGCCACAAGAGGCCTCAGGAGAAGCCAGAACTGCCATCTTGATCTTGGACTTCCGGCTCCAGAACTGTAAGAAAATAAATTTCTGTTGTTTAAGCCACTCAGTCTGTGGTGTTTTGTTGCGGCAACCTTAGCAAACTAATACATATCATTTTAATCTGCAGCAGCAATGTATGAGCGTCCCTACATCCTTGTGAGCATTTGGTATTGTCACTTTCAAAATTTGAGCTCTTCTGTGTCTGGTGATATTTATTGTGGTTTTAATCCACATTTCCCTAATAGCTGATGATGTTGAATATATTTTCCCGTGCCTGTTTGCTGTGTATTTTTCCTTTCTGGTAAAATGTCCATTCATGGCTTTTATAATTTTTTTATTGGACTTTATTTTGTTTTTGGCTTCAACTATTTAAATTTTGAGCATTCTTTATGTAATCTTGATATGAGTCTTTTGTCAACTATTTGCAAATACTCTTTCTTCAGTTTGTGAGGTGTCTTTTCATCCTCTTTAACACTGCCTTTTTTAGAGTGAAAGTTTTTCATTCTGATGATGTCTGATTTATTATTTTTTCTTTAGGGATTGTGGTATTGGTTTCATGTCTAAGAACTCTTCACCTAGCCTAAATCTTAAAGATTTTCTTCTGTTTTCCTCTCAGATAATTTTTGTATGAGATGTAAGATTTAGGGTGGGTTTCAATTTTTTGCCTATGGATTTCCAGTCATCCTAGAACCATTTCTTTTTTTTTTTTTTAAAGATTTTTTATTTATTTATTTGAGAGAGAGAATGAGAGAGAGAGAGAGAGAGCACATGAGAGGGGGGAGGGTCAGAGGGAGAAGCAGACTCCCTGCCGAGCAGGGAGCCCGACGCGGGACTCGATCCAGGGACTCCAGGATCATGACCTGAGCAGAAGGCAGTCGCTTAACCAACTGAGCCACCCAGGCGCCCTAGAACCATTTCTTGAAAAGACTATAATTCTTACTTAATTGCACTGCTTTTATACCTTTGCTAAAATCCAGTTGGCCGTACTCAATGTGGGTTTATTTCTGGGGTCTTCATTCTGTTCCATTGGTCTAGTTTGTCTATCCCTCCACCAATAACACATTGTCTTGAGTACTGTAAGTCTTAAAATCAGGTAGAATGATTCCTCCCACTTTATTTTTTCAAAATTATTTTAGCTATTCTAGTTTTTTTGCCTTTTCATGTACATTTTGGGATAAGCTTGTTGATTTCTACAAAAAGTCTTGCTGGGATTTTGATAGGAAATGTATTAAATCCGCACATCAATTTGAAGAGGATTGACATCGAGTCTTCTAATCCATGAACATGGCATGTGTCTATTTCTTCAAATCTTTGATTTTTTTCATCAGTATTTTGGTTTTTAGCATACAAGTCCTGTACATGTTTTGTTAGATCAATACCAAAGTATTTCATTTTGTTTTTAGGAATTGCAAATGGTATTGTTTTTAATATCAGCTTCCTCTTGCTCATCACTAGTATATAGAAATACAATAGATTTTTATATGTAGACCTTGTATCCTACAAATGCAATGAACTTATTTGTCAGTTCCAGGATTGATTGATTGATTGATTGATTGATTGTAGATTCTTTGGGCTTTTCTATGTTGTTAGGAACAGGATTTTCATTATATTATTTGCAAATATAGGCATTTTATTTCTTCCTCTCTAATGTGTGTCCCCTTTATTTACTTTTTTTTGCCTTACTGTACTGGCTTGCTAGGACCTCCCATACTATACTGACTAAGAATGGTGAGAGTGAATATTCTTGCCTTGTTTCCAATATTAGAGGGGGAGAGCGTTCAGTCTTTGAACATTAAGTATCATATTAGCTGTAGGTATTTTTTTAGATGCTCTCTATCAAGTTGAGGAAGATCACTCTATTCCTAGTTTGCTGGGAGCTTTTATTCTGACTGGGTGTTGAATTTTGTCTAATACTTTTTCTGCATCAGCTGATATGATCATGATTTTTTCTCTTTAGCCTGTTAGTATGGTGGATTACACTGGTTGCTTTTCAAATACTGAACCAGCCTAGTATCCCTGGAATAAATGCACTCAGTCGTGGCTGTGTTCTGAATGTTTGTATCCCTCCAAAAGTAATACATTGGGGCACCTGGGTGGCTCAGTTGGTTAAGCGACTGCCTTCGGCTCAGGTCATGATCCTGGAGTCCCGGGATCCAGTCCCGCATCGGGCTCCCTGCTCGGCAGGGAGTCTGCTTCTCCCTCTGACCCTCCTCCCTCTCATGCTCTCTGTCTCTCATTCTGTCTCAAATAAATAAATAAAATCTTTAAAAAAAAAAAAAGTAATACGTTGAAATTCTAATGCCAGTGTGATGGTATCAGGAGGTGGGGACTTTGGGAGCTGCTTAGATCATGACGGTGGAGCGTTTTTCTAAAAGAGACATCACAGAGATCTCTAGCCCATTACCTTGTATGAGGACGCAGTGGGAATAAGACACTGGCCAAAAGCCAGGAAGAGGGCCTTCACCAGAACTTGACCCTGCAGGCACCTTAATCTTGAACTCTCAACCTCCAGAATTATTGGAAATCAATTCCTAACCTACCCAGCTTGGGGTATTTTGTTATAGGATCCTGAACAGACTAAGACTCTCATACTGTATAAATTTTTAAATATAATATTAGATTTAATTTGCTAATATGTTGTTCAGGATTTTTACATTTCTGTGCATGAGGGATATTGGTATGTAGTTTTCTTTTTGTACTATTCTTCTGGTTGTGCTATCAGGGTAATACTGGCCTTATAAAATGAGCCGGGAAAGTCTCCTTCCTCTTTTATTTTCTGGAAGACAGTGTAGAGTTGTTAATTTTTCTTCAAACATTTGGTAGAATTCTTCAGTGAAACCATCTGAGTCTAGAGATTTCTTTTTTGAGAAATTTTAACTCCGAATTTAATTTAGTAGTAATGGGCCTATCCAAATTCTTTCATATTGGATGAGTTGTGGTAGTTTGTGTTTTTTGAAGAATTGGTCCGTTTTATCTAAGTCATCAAATGTATGTGTGAAGAGTTATTAAGGTATTTCTTTATTGTCCTATGTCTCCAGAAGTGGTAGTGATATGTTTCATTCCTGATATTTATAGTTTTCTTCTTTTTTCTTTTTTTGTTAGTCTCACCGGAGGCTTTCAAATTTTTTTTTTTATTTAAGATTTTATTTATTTATTTGAGAGAGAGAGAGAGACACAGATAGTGAAAGAGAGCAGCAGGAGTGTGGAGGAGAGGGAGAAGCAGGCTTCCCGCTGAGCAGGGAGCCTGATGCGGGGCTCGATCCCAGGACCCTAGGATCATGACCTGAGCCAAAGGCAGATGCTTAACTGACTGAGCCACCCAGGTGCCCCAGGTTTTCAACTTTAATGATCTTTTCAAAAACTAGCTTTTTGTTTTATTGATTTTTTTCCCTGGTTTTCTATTTTTTTATTTCATTGACTTCTCTTTATTATTTTCTTCTTTTGTCTTGCTTTGGGTTTATTTTGTTCTTATTTTTCTAACTTCTTCAGATTATTGATTTGAGACTTTTCTTGTATTTTTTTTTTTTTTTTCATGTAGGCTCCACACCCAGTGTGGAGACCAATGAGGGGCTTGAACTCATGACTCTGAGATCAAGACCTGAGCTGAGATTGAGTCACATGCTTAACGGACTGAGCCACCCAAGCATCTGCTCTCCTATTCTAATATAAGCATTTAATGCTATAAATTTCCCTCTCAGCACTGCTTTACCTGTACCTCACAAATTTCAAATGTATTTACATTTTCATACAGTTTAATGTATTTTTAAATTTCTCTTGAGACTTTCTCATTGACCCATTTAGAAGTGTGATGTTTAATTTCCAAGTTCTTAGTGATCTCTTTCTGTTATCTTTCTGATATTAATTTCTAATTTTATCCATTACAGTCAGAGTATGTACTGTGTGATTTTAATACTTTAAAATTTGTTGAGTATTATTTTGGTTTACAGCCTAAGATATAGCCTATCTTAGTGAATGTTTTATGGCTTTCTAAAAAGAATTTTGTTATTTTTGGGTAGAGTGTTCTGTAAATGTCAGCTAGATCCTGTTGATTGATGGTGTCGTTAAGTTTTTCTATATTCTTGCACGGTTGGGGGGGGTATCTAACTGTCTGGGCCCAGTGGTCTCTGTTCCATGAACATGATACTGCTAAGTTTTGGGGGAGGGGGAGACAAGAGAAATCTGGGGCCTTATACTGACTGAGTTTGTTGAAAGACCTAGTTTGAGCCAGCCCATGTGAAGCAAGGGCAAGATCTTAGCACCTCTCCCATTTTGAAACCTCTTTTGTAGACTCCTATAGACCTAACTTAAACCTATCTTAACTCCTTCAAACGTTTAAGGAATTGGGTAGGACAAAATACAAGATTATAAAAATTTTGTGGAAAAAAAACCGTAAGAAATTATGGTATCATGAACTTAGAAACTTTAAAGTTTCTTGTACAAATGAAGAATACATTAAGTACCAATGTGGTTTTTTGTTGTTTTTTTTTTGACAAAGAAAGCAGTGAGAGGGGCACCTGGGTGGCTCAGTCGGTTGAGTGTCTGCCTTCGGCTCGGGTCATGGTTCCAGGGTCCTGGAATCGAGCCCCGCATCAGGCTCCCTGCTCAGCGGGGAGCCCGCTTCTCCCTCCCCCTCTGCTGTTCCCCCTGCTTGTGTGCTCTCTCTCTGTCATATAAATAAATAAAATATATATATATAAAAAAAAGACACTGAGAGAGGGAACACAAGCAGCGGGGAGCTGGAGAGGGAGAAGCAGGCTTCCCACTGAGCAGGGAGCCCAACGCGGGACTCGATACCAGGACCCTTGGATCATGACCCGACTGAAGGCAGATGCTTAACGACTGAGCCACCCAGGTGCCCCTGAGTACCAATGTTCTTATTGCTTTAGATCTTCACAACAATCATGGCTAGTTTTTTTGTTGTTGTTGTTTTGTTTTGTTTTGGTTTTTTTAAGTAGGCTCCATGCCTAAGGTGGGTCTTGAACTCTTGAGCCTGAGATCAAGAGTGACATGCTCTACTGACTGAACCAGTCAGATGCCCCCTGGCTAGCACATTTTGTTGCCATTTAGTAAGTAAGGGCGTTGTGGATCCAGGTAACACAAGTTTATTATAAGGCTCAAACCCACAGAAATAGAGGCCATAGGGAGAAAAGCCTGGAAATGAGTAGATCTAGGTTCAAGTCCAAATCTTTCACAATTTTTAACCTCAAGATACTCAACATCATGGTCTCAATGTCTTTGCCTGAAAGGAAAGGATTGTAGCAATTATTTTTTTTTAAAGATTTTATTTATTTATTAGAGAGAGAGAGATTGAGAGAACAGGTGGGAGGAGGGGCAGAGAGAGAAGCAGACTCCCTGCGAGCCCAACGTGGGATTTGACCCCAGGACCGTGAGATCATGACCTGAGCTGAAGGCAGACGCTTAACCAACTGAGCTACCCAGGTGCCCTGAATCAGTGGTTTTCAACTGGTGGTCAGAGTGAAGTCATTTCAGAATTATCCTCAGCCTTCCCTCCACTCTAATATGCCATTGTCCTTTGTGTGTTACTCTGTCAAGGTCACACCTAGGCATGGCACCATAATTTCTTACGTTTTTTTTTCTGGAGCTAATTTATATAGCTCTCACTAAAGTAACCTTGGTACCAAGCATTGTAAATATATTATCTTCTACCTTTACTGCAAGACATACTACTTCCCTTTTACTGATGTGGAAACCAGTGGCTCTGAAAAATTAGTATGCTTGCATTCCTCGGGGTAATTAATGTGAGCTGCTGTAACAACCAATCTTAAATTTCTGTGGCTTAATAGAATACTTTTTTTTTTCTTACAGACATGTTTGGTTAGGTGGCTCCCCTGGGCAGTTTTCCTTCCAGGGGCTACTTAGGAATAATCTTCCATTCTGTGGCTCTGTCATCTTGAATGTGTGCTCTCAGCTTGTCCTGCTGCCATCCAGCCAGTAGATGGGGCAATGAGACAGCAAGTCTGTTTCAGACTATGAAGGACGTATTGCTAATGCTCATAGTCCATGGGCAAGAGATAGTTACATGGCAGTACCTAGATTTAAGGGGGCCGAGCAAGCCCTTAATTGCACCTGGAGAGAAGAAATAAGTTAAGTGAGCAGAATCTCCCACAGTCTGCCACAATTCCAAAGCATGAAGTGTTAAGAGGTGAATCTGGGTTTCATTCACGGTCTGATTGGCTCTAGGATCTATGTTTTTCTCTTTATGCCACATTGTAGTGCAAGGCAAAGGAAGGACCTACAAAAAGACTAGTCCGTTCTTCATGCTGCACTTGGTAGGGGCATGGTCATGATGAAACCAGGTCCTCAGCTTTGCTCACTTATAAACTTTCTATTTGTTAGCTCACCAAGGATTGTTTATTGCTATGTTTACAAAAAATGATTGGTTAGAAATGACATCTTAATAATATAAACTTGAACTCACAACCCCAAGATCAAGAGTCGCACACTCTACCAACTGAGCCAGCCAGGTGCCTTATGAGGTATGTAGAAATTTTTTAATAGTTTTTTTTTTTTTTAAATCAACTTGCAGTTGACCATGTCTCAATAATATAGCCAGAAAAGTGTAAGTCAGAGATTGATTCAGGATTATCTTTAATGTTTTGCCTGAAGAGGGCTGAAATAAATAAGATATAATTAAAAAAAATAAGTGTACAACCCATCACAGATTGCACAGAGGTTAATAATAATCTAGATTGTTATTATCAATAGTATCAGATAATAATATGGCAGTTAACAGTTATATAGTGCTTTTGATTTTTGAATACTTTCAAGTATATTTTCTTACATGAACTACTCAACAACCTGATGAGATAGATATTTTTCACCTCCATTTTACAAATAAATTGCAGGTTAGTGAAGCTAACTTAGTATGAGGAATAATTTTCTAGTTAGCAGAGCTGTTATGGATGGAATGAGGGGCCTGGTAGCAGCTCCTCATATTGAGGAAGTTTAGACAGAACTGGATGAATACCTGCCAGAGATGTCCTGTGGGAAAGGCATCAGTGGGCAAGAATTTGGAGCAGAGGAGTTTTTTGTGTTCAAGGGTTAGGGAATCATGGGATGCAAAACTTGACAAAAACTTGGAGCTAATTTACTCCATCCTCTTCATTTCATGAATGAGAAAACTGAGACCCAGAAAAGTCAACCTGTCTTAGTTGGCATAAGCTGCGGAAACTAGCTGTAGGTCACTGATCTCTAAACTACACTGAATGATTCTATGAGAATCTTGGGAATCTTGGGAGAAAAAGGCAAGGAAGAAATAAGTGGAGCATATGGTTGGCATAATGCCTCAAATCATCACATTTTCCCCCATGGGGAATATGAATACTCTTTCCCAGAATAAAAGTGGTTGGCAAGTGAGATACTCCTTTTGTGGTCAACAACACTTATGATCTCTCACTATTTGCAGGAAACAGTACAAAGAGGTATGAGATATGGACCTTATGCTAAAGTCTCGTCCAAGGAATGTGTGGTAGGCATAAAAACTGCCCCCCCCCACCCAGAGTTCATAATCTAATCCTCAGAAGCTGTGATTATGTCATCTTCCACAACAGAAGGGACTCTACAGATGTGACTAAGATTATAGACTTTTTAGATGGGAAATTGTCCTGTGGGCCCAATCTAAACAAAACATGAGTCCTTACAAGTAAAGAACTTTCTCAATTGTGGTCAGAGACAGAGAGATAATGATAGAATAGGGGTCAGAGAAACACACATGTGATGTGGGAAGGACTAGACTGGCCATTGCTGGCTCAACTGAGAAATGTGGGAGGTCTAGAAGTTGGGAAAGCCAAGGAAACAGATTTTCTGTAAAAGCCTCCAGAAAGGAACACAGCCCTGCCAATACCTTGATGTTAGCCTAGAGAGATGAGTGTTCCACTTCTGGCCTAGAGAACTGTAAAATAATTTTGTATTGTGTTAGCCACTGGGTTTGTGGTAATTTGCTGCCTCAGCAACAGAAAAAGAAACAATGTATACATGCAAAGTTAAATACCCATAATCCACATTCCCTAGGACACACCAACCTGGGTTAAACATGAGGTCATACTGATACGTTCTTTTGGTCTTTGTCTTTCGTTAGTTGCAGGACCTCAGAATTATTTCAAAAACCAGTTCCTCAACTGGCCCTGGGAGTCCTCAGGGCAGTGGAATACCTTGTAAATTTTCGCCATTCCAAATCCCGGCTCCTACGTGGAGTCTACCAGTTTCCTTCTCTGCCTTAGATTCACTCTGCTGATGTCTACTGTCCTTTCGAGCCCTGAGAAGCCCCAGTTAGGTGCCAGGCATTGCTGCAGAGACTCTATTGCTGACTCCATTTACAGCCTCCCGTCAGGATCGCTCTGTTTCTCTGTGCGGCCAAGCCTTCCAGGTAGGCTTCAGCATCCTGCTGCCCTCCCATGGTGAAGCTGGGCTGCATTTTCAGATAAAGTCGGAGAATCTGTCTGCCTCACTTCTGTGTTAAATGCCTTTGAAACAGTTCCAAAGCAACACTACCCAGGTTCTAATATAGTTTGTTGATGTTGTTGCTTTGTGAAATAACTCTACTAGTTACAGTTACAGTCTCCTTTCCTTAGGACTCAGTTGTAAGTCCTGCCCCGACTCTCTTTTTCCTTATAATTAATGATTTCCCAGGGGTTTCTCCAGGCCTCACGTAAATAGATTTCAGGAGTATCCACCGCACCAGATTCCAAGCAGGGATCCCTCACAAGTGCAGGAATCGCACAAGAGAGAATGTGCTAAGTAACACATGAACGGATGGCTGTTGCAGGACGTCCGAGGAGAGCAGAATATAGCGAAGGCACGTCTGGAGTAAACTGCAGAATGAAGTCTCCGGTGGATATTTCAGTGTAAATTCCTACAGTTCAACACTTCACATGAGCAGAGCAGATAATGAGCACTCAAACCAACGCTTAATGAATTAATTGTGGGGCAGAAATAACCACCTGGCAGGAATGGTGGGACGGAAGCATTGCTGAAAATGAGTCAGAGGGCCAGACATTTGAGAAAGAGGCAATAATTGAAATTATAAGGGAATGAACACTTGGAGAGAAAAAAAGAAGTAACAGATATCTAGCCACTATTCATGAGTATAAACGTGAGACCTTCTGTTTATACCTTGTTTAGCTAGCACTGTATCTAGTATGTACTTAGGTGTTTCTGTGTCTGAGCATTGCTATTTCCAGAATTTTCTCTATCTCAGAAATTTAAAAAATTTTCATCTTTTATTTGAATTGCTCAATAAAATTGGAGAGTAAATTCTGGCCTCTTCCTCTTTATTATATTTTGCTTTTTAAAAAAATCCCTATGTCCTAGAGGTTATAACTTCTATCACTGTAATAGTTCCTTCACAGTAATGAGATTTTTAAACAAAATTCTGTAAATTAGAATGGGGATGGAGCAGTCTAATAGGGTGCTGCACGAATTACAAATATGAGCAAGCTACAGCCTCTGCCTCAGGAGATTCTGATGCTTGGGAAAGCAGAGCAGGAGATTGCATAATATGAGGCTCAGATCAGTTCACTCGGCTTTTATTAATCAATCATGACCTAAAAGATGGGAAGAACAGTTGGCTGATGAGATTTCATCCTTTTTTAAAAAAATTAATGTAATATTCATATAACAAAGTTACCCATTAACCATTTTAAATGTGCAATTCAGTGACATTTAGTATAGTTCATCTAATTTTTAAAAAAAGATTTTATTTATTTATTTGACAGAGAGAGGGAGAGACAGAGAGAGCACAAGCAGGGGGGGAACAACAGAGGGAGAGGGAGAGGGAGAAGCAGGCTCCTCGCTGAGCAGAGGGAGCCCGACTCGGGACTCGATCCCAAGACCCCAGGATCATGACCTGAGCCGAAGGCAGTCACTTAACTAACTGACCCAACCAGGTGCCCCAGTTCATCCAATTTTAAAAGAGCTCTGAAGGAAGAAAAATTTCAATAGAGAAGGCTCTAGAGAATTAAAGTACCTCAGTCTCTAAATACTCCGCATTACACTGTGCCCCAATTCTTTCTGTTCTAAATAGGTGCTTCTTTGGTATGCTATCAGTGCTGAGCAAACTGGTCCCCTATTTAAGTTATCTGTGACCCGCATTTCTTTAATAGAACTTGTATTAAGTGTTAGTATCTAATATGGAGTTCTTTCAGCCCTGTATTTTCTTCCGTGTTTCCTCTGATTGTAAATTCCATGTGGGCAGGTAATAGACCTACTTTTGTTTATGCTATAACCCTAGAGGAGAGCCCAGAATGTATTTAGAAAGCATATGTTAATGACTGATTACCTACTACTGATACTTTTATTTCCATTTATTCCTTAGCGATTCCCCAGCAAAGCCTGGAGGTTGCGATTATCCCAGGAGAGGACTCATCAAGCTAAATCCTGATCAAATCCGGACCTTTTAGAGCACCGATGAAGGCTGCTGCTATAAGGTCGGGCATGAGGTGGCGCTGTTGCGCTTTATAATGACTTTCCATTTTTCACTTGGACTCAAGTCTCCTTTATACCTGACCATGTAGCAATCACTAGAGGAGGAACTCAGTAAGTAGATCGGTAACAGGTGCAGCTTTTACAGTTTCAGCAGAGGTTTCCTGCTGGCTAGTGTGTGGTGAGTCCCGGAAGCCTCCGTCCCCACAGACTTCCCTTTGTGGGGAGCCCGCCCAAACTCCATCCTTTGCTGGCAGCCACGCCCCACCAGTGGGAAGGAGGGACTGAAAAGCATTTCCTTGAGGCCAGCTCGCCTTGTCGTATCCAAAGCGATCATTTTTTACCCTCTGGCTGAGCCAGTTGCACCTGAAATCAGAGTGGCCGGAGGAGGGACACGGTAGTGAACTGGGGTTGGGGGGCAGGAAGGGTGGGCGCCGGATGGCAGGGATGCAGCTAGGGGTGGACCTGGACGTTTGGGAAGAAAAGAGTGAGGACCAGAGTGGGACGGTTGTGAGCGGCGGTTCGAATTTTATGTGAACGAACAATAATCACCAGGTGAATGAACCTGTATTTCTTTGGAAGGAACATCTTACGGGTTTTGTCTTTTATATGTTTATGACTGTACAGTGTGATAAGCCATTCCTTCGTGACCGAATTTCTGTTTTCTTCTTAATTTGTCTTCTCTTTTTCTGTGCCTCTTTCCCTTCTCCCTGTCAACCTCGTCCCCATTTTGTCTGCTTTCTTTCCCTTTCATTTAGGTGACCGTGGCCTCTTTCTGTTAGGAATCCTCTTGCCATCTGAGTTTCTCATACATTTCAGACCAAGCTTTCTTCCTGCTACTTAGCGAGAGCCATCAGCGGTTGTGGAAATCAAGCACTCAGGCTCCTGTAAGGTGCAGCACGCACACACTGAGATGCACCTGAGAACCGTGCCCTCCACCTGACTGACCCTCCTCAGTACTCCTCCCCCCCCCCCCCCCCCCCCCCCCCCCCCCCCCCCCCCC
>NW_023270504.1:21665746-21694384 GCF_011800145.1 Mirounga leonina
CCCCCCCCCCCCCCCCCCCCCCCCCCCCCCCCGCCTCCCCCCTCCCCCCGGGAGGGGCCAGCCTGGTCTTTTAGTGAGAGGTACAGTTGCCCCAGGAACAACCTGGGTTTGAGTTGTGTGGGTCTACTTATACATGGATTTTTAAAAATAAATTCAGAACAGTGCTGTAAATGTAGTTTCTCTTATGATTTTTAAGTGTTTTCTGTAACTTACTTTATTATAAGAGTACAGTATATAGTACATATAATCTACAAAATAAGTGTTGCTCGATTGTTTATGTTAATGGTAAGACTTCCAGTCAACAGGCTAGTAGTAGTTCAGTTTTTGGGGAATCAAAAGGTATGTGCTTATTTGCTGCTGCTCAGGGGGTCGGTGTCCCTAAACCCTGCATTGTTCAAGGGCCAACTGTTGGGGCAGACTTCAGAGATATTGCGGGTTTGGTTTCAGACCACTGCAATAAAGCGAACATTGTAATGAAGGGAGTCAAATGAAATGTTTGATTCCAGTACAAATAAAAGTTGTGTTTACACTGTACTGTAGTCCATTAAATGTGCAACAGCATTATGTGTAAAAAAACAATGTGCATACCTTGATTAGAAGTACTTTATTGCTCGGGAGCCTGGGTGGTACGGTTCGTTAAAGTGCCAGGCTCTTGCTTTCTGCTCAGGTTGTGATCTCAGGGTCTTGAGATAGAGCCCAGCACCAGGCTCCATGTTCAGTGTGGAGTCTGCTTAAGACTCTCTTTCCTGGACGCCTGGGTGGCTCTGTTGGTTAAGGGTCTGCCTTCGGCTCAGGTCATGATCCTGGGATCGAGACCCACATCGGACTCCCTGCTCAGTGGGGAGCCTGCTTCTCCCTCTGCCTGCCGCTCCCCCTGCTTGTGCTCTTTCTCTCTCTTTGACAAATAAATAAATAAAATCTTAAAAAAAAATTATCAGGGGCATCTGGGTGGCTCAAGCGGTTGCGCATCTGCCTTTGGATCGGTCATGATCCCGGGGTCCTAGGATCCAGCCCCATGCTGGGCTCCCTGCTCAGCGGGGAACCTGCTTCTCCCTCTCCTCCTCACCTGTGCTCTCTCTCACTATCTCTGTCACTATCTATGTCTCTCTCTCTCAAATAAATAAATAAATAAAATCTTAGAAAAAAATTATCATTTTTTTTTTTTAAAGACTCTCCCTAGGGGTGTCTGGGTAGCTCAGTGGGTTAATCATCTGCCGTGGGCTCAGGTTGTGATCCTGGGGTCCTTTGATGGGGATCCAGCCCTGCCTCGGGCTCCCTGCCAAGCGGGGAGTCTGTTTGTCCCTCTCCCTCTGCCCCTCCCCACAGCTCCTGCTTGCTCTCTCTCATGCGCATGCCTTCTCTCTCTCAAAGAAATAAATAAGATCTTGGGGTGCCTGGGTGGTTCAGTCGGTTAAGCATCTGCCTTAGACTCAGGTCATGATCCCAGGGTCCTAGGATTGAGTCCTGCATTCGGCTCCTTGCTCATCGGGGAGCCTGTTTCTCCCTCTGCCTGCAGCTCTCCCTGTTTGTTCTCTCTCTCTCTCTCTCTGACAAACAAATAAAATCTTAAAAATAAATAAATAAATAAAATCTTTAAAAAAAAGTTGCTGGACTGGGGGGTGGGGGGTAGGGATGGGGTGACTGGGTGATGGACACTGGGGAGGGTATGTGCTCTGGTAAGCGCTGTGAATTGTGCAAGACTGTTGAATCTCAGATCTGTACCTCTGAAACAAATAATGCAATATATGTTAAGAAAGAAAAAAAAAAGAAGAAGAATGTAGCAGGAGGGGAAGAATGAAGGGGGGAAATCGGAGGGGTAGACGAACCATGAGAGACGATGGACTCTGAAAAACAAAGTGAGGGTTCTAGAGGGGAGGGGGTGGGGGGATGGGTTAGCCTGGTGATGGGTATTAAAGAGGGCACGTTCTGCGTGGAGCACTGGGTGTTATGCACAACCAGTGAATCATGGAACACTACATCTAAAACTAATGATGTAATGTATGGGGATTAACATAACAATAAAAATTTTAAAAAAAAAGACTCTTTCCCTCCCCCCCAATATAAATAAATCAATCCTTTAAAAAAACTTCATTGCTAAAAGCATGTTAACTGTTACCTGAGCTTTCAGCGAGTCATAATCACTGAATGCAGACCACGGTAACAAATAAAATAATAATTTAAAAAGTTTGAAATGTGAGAATAACCAAAATGTGACACAGAGACACAAAGTGAGCAAATGTTGTTGAAAAAATGCAAGGTTGCCACAGACCTGCAGTTTGTAAAAAACACAGTATCTGTGAACCTCAAGAAAGCAAAATTCAATAGGACCGCACACCTGTTTTGCTTCAGTGAAAATCGTACACCCTTTCTTCAGTGCCTTTATCACGGTGTTAGTTTGCTGGGGCTGCTCTAACCAACCACAAGCTGAGTGGCTTGAGCAATAGGAATTTAGTGTCTCATAGTTCTGGAGGCCAGAAGTCTGAAGTCAAGCTGTTGGCAGTGTTGGTTCTTTCTGAGCGCTGGGAGGGAAAGATTTGTCCCAGGCCTTTTTCTTTCGCTTGTAGATAGATGGCCGTCTTTATGTTCATACAGCATCCTTCCTGCATATGTGTCTTCAAATTTCCCCCTTTTAAGAGGACACCAGTTGGGGCGCCTGGGTGGCTCAGTCGTTAAGCGCCTGCCTTTGGCTCGGGTCATGATCCCAGGATCCTGGGATCGAACCCCGCATCGGGCTCCCTGCTGGGTGGGAAGCCTGCTTCTCCCTCTCCCACTCCCCCTGCTTGCGTTCCCTCTCTCGCTGCGTCTCTCTGTCAAATAAATAAATAAAATCTTTAAAAATAAATAAATAAAAGGACACCAGTTATATTGGATTAGGGCCCACTTTAATGACCTCCTCTTAGCTCAATTACCTCTGTAATGACAATTGCCAAATAAGGTCACATCCTGTGGTACTGGAAGCTAGGACTTCAACATGTGAATTTCGGGGTGCCACACTTCAACCCGTAACAGTTCCTTGTTCTTGAATTACGTACACACTCCAAGTTAGTTGAGCACATGTATTTCAGTTGTCTTCTGCAGAAACTTTGTTTTCCCACCTTTTCCAACTCTCGGCAACCAGCTCCTGGGAGCATGTGCTCCAAACTCCTACAGGGACTTTTGTGATTCTGCAGCTCTGTTTTAAACTGAGTGTGTTGGTTTCCTTTTTTATTTTATTTTATTTTTTTAAAGAAGAGAGAGAGGGAGAGAGTATGTGCGCTGAGCAGGGGGTGGGTGGTGAGGGTAGGGGCAGGGGCAGAGGGAGAGGGAGAGGGAGAATCTTAAGCAGGCTCCGAGCCCAGTGCAGAGCCTGACACGGGGCTCGATCCCACGACCTTGAGAGCATGACCTGAGCCTAGATTAAGAGTCAGACGCTTAACCAACTGAGCGCCCCAGGTGCCCCGAGTGTGTTAGTTTCCTACTGCTTCTGTAACAAATCAGCACACATTTGGTGGTTTAAACCAACACAGATTTTTATCTTACAGTTCTGGAAGTCGGAAGTCTAAGATGGGTAGACAGGTCTGCATTGCTTCTGGAGGCTCTAGGGGAGCATCCTTTTCCTTGCCTTTTTTCAGCTTCTAAAGACTGCTTGCATTCCTCGGCTTGTGACTCTTCCATCTGCAAAGCCATGTCGTTTTTCTCACACTCCTCATGCCGGCAGTGATACTCGGGCCTTTTTCTTCCACATTCAGGGTCTTTGTGATTACATCAGACTTGCAGGATAATCCAGAATAATCTCCCTGTTTTAAGGTCAGTTGCTTAATTCCATCTGCAATCTTTATTCCCTTTTGCTATGTTAACACTATTAAAAACTAACATATTCGTAGTTCTGGAGATTTGGACATAGATGTCTTTGAGGGGCTGTTATCTGCCAGCCACACTGAGCTTTCAATGACTGGGTTTTCTTTATTGGGTTTATTGTCCTATTTTCACTCTGATGGATCAATGTTTTGCTTGCTATGTGTAGCAAAGAACTTTATATCCCTTTTATAGAGAAAACCAGTGTCCTGCCTAATGATAGAACTAAAAATGTGTTCCCACTGAGCAGAGAGCTGGCTACCCTGATACTTCCTATCTAACACTGTTAGAAACGAGTTCCCAGCCCTATTTGTACTTTTAGCATTACAATTAAATTCTTTATACCCAGTTTATTTGTAGTGGTTATTTTTCTATAAAAATTTCTTTTGGATCCAATGCTATTTTTATATTTTAATTTTTTAAAGATTTATTTATTTATTTTAGAGAGAGAGAGAGAGAATGGGAGGGGAGGTGCTGAGGGAGAGGGAGAGAATTTCAGGTGCACTCTCTGCCAAGTGGGGAGCCTGATGAGGGACTTGATCCCACAACCCGGAGATCATGACCTGAGCTGAAATCAGGAGTCAGATGCTTAACTGACTGCACCACCCAGGCGTCCCTCAATGTTATAGGTGAAGTTAGCTATTTTTTTATTGAGCAAACATATGATTTTGGTATGTGTCAGACACTGGTCTAGTGGAAGGGATACAGTAATGAAGAAAGAAAGTAGACGAAGTCCTGAAATTCTTGTTCTCATGAAGGTGTCTGTCTCTCTCACTTCATTCTTGTCCTTCCCACCAGGCTAGGTTTAGTCAGTCTCAATTGCCCACCGTACTTCTGACTTTAGATGTGGCTACTGCCCTCTGCCTACTTCTGGGCTGTGCTAATGAAGGACCTAAAGAAGCTGACCAGGCCCTCCAGGAAATTAACATCTGGTTGGGAAGAGCAAGATAATAACAGATGAATCAATTAAGCACTAAGTAAGCAAGTTGAGTATTCGATGCTCTATATTAGCATATCATCTCTTGGACCCAGTTTCTAACAGGGAAAATGAAAGTAGAAGGGGATGAGTGCACCCACCCACCCACAAAACAGCTCCTTGCACAAACATCCATGTAGAGTGGAAAGAGTCCAGTCCTGAGTGCAGGGACCTGAAATCTGTTTTAAGCTCTGGCACTTTTTTTGTGCTCACTCTTTTATTATGATTTACCTCAATGTCCTTCATTATCTCATATGTTTCCCCCTCTCTTAGCGAATGAAGGGTTGAGGTAGACTGGGAAACCTCAGGGGAATCTTCCCAGGTTAAAAAAAAATGAGTCTTTTATTTTTGAATTTCTCACAATTTCTCTGAGTTTCCTAACTAGGAAAATAATGAGGGGATAGGTTAGAATTTAGCTGGGGTGACAGTCACCTCTGGGCAAGAAAGGAAAGTGGGGATGGGGTGAAGGGCTTCCCACCGGTCCCTTGACTTCAGCCTCTTTTCCTGAGGTTACTACTCTTACCCCCTCAGCTCAGATGCCCTTCTCTACTTTCTCCTGCTTAGAACGCCAGCTGAGTTGGGCACTGTAGATTCCAGCTATATCATGTTGTGAATGCGACTTGTAAGGGTGAGTTTTCAGGGAACGGAAGAATCTCCCGATGCTCCTGCCTTCTTTAGCCCTCATCAGTCTCTGTCGCGTCCCAACTTCTAAGAACTGTCTCCACCTGCAACTCAGTCTGTGTCCTCAGTTATAATTGCAATCTTTCTGGCGGTAGCCACTTATCCATATAGCTAATTCTTCATAATGGCCGTGATCAAATCAACTTGAAGATAGTGATTACATTTTTCAAACCTGCACTTGCAGATTGTTATGGACTAAATTATTGGCAAGAATTATAAATGAAAAGAAAGCCTGTTTTAATTTTCCTGCTATGGCTGTTAACATCGTATAGCCTCAACCACAGTAAACGGCAGTGGTGCTTAATGTCAGGTTACAAAAGACAGAAATGTGGTGCTATTTCTAGGACACTGGCCTAAATTAAAATTATTATATGTATATAGTTCTAGGCTATGTTAGAATTCTACTAAGAACAAATCGTAGCAGATTCTAAAGGTTAAGAAAAAACTGTTTCAAAGTATATGTTATGGCCATAGGTCAATCTCAATAATGAACATATAATGCTCATATTTTAAGCCAATTTGCTTTCTGGAGAAACCTTCAAAATTATTAGCTTTTGTCTCATCAGTTTTGAATGATTTAACCAAATGTACTGTGTTGGGTAAATGCAAAGTTTTGTGTTGAAGAACTCCAGGAGACACTATGTATGTTATATTCATATTATGCTATCAACTGAATGATGAAAAACATTTGTGAAAGGTGATAATTTGGAGTTTGGAGAAATTGATCCTAAGCATATTTTTCTTTTCTCTTTTTTTAAAAGATTTTTAAAAATTTATTTATTTGAGAGAGAGAGCATGAGCGGGCAGAGGGGGGCGGTGCAGAGAGAGAGGGAGAAGCAGGCTCCCCGCTGAGCAGGGAGTCCGATGCGGGACTCGATCCCAGACCCTGGGATCATGACCTGAGCTGAAGGCAGACGCTTAACTGACTGAGCCACCCCAGCACCCCCTAAGCACGTTTTTCTGATAGTACTCAACTATCAGGGCCAGTTGTATGTTAAAGCCACCCCTAGTTTGTATCCTTTGGGTCAACTTCTCCAAAGTCCCTCTTAAGCCAGATGGGACTGGCTTGGCCCAGGCAAGAAAAGCTCCTGTTGGCCCTTGCCCACGTGCTCAGTCTGGGCCCCAGCGTAGTGCTCCTTCTGGCTGGTTAGAGGCTAAGGCAGCAGGAAAGGGCTTGTTTATCTGAGTAGTAGAAGTGACAGGCTTGCTTGTGGTTCAAGGAAAGAGGAGGAAGGCTAAAAGAATGCTAAATATTTATCTCCATTGCCTTATTTTCCATCAGATTTATAAGCAGATTCCACAAATCAAGCCAGTCTGGCCTGCAGCTGCCCTGCCTCCTACCTCTGTGGTCTTTACCCACAGGTCTCAACGCCCGATCCCTTTAGTGTTCTGGGGGGGCTGCTATCTTAGTATGAGTCAAAATGAGTTCTGGCAGAGGAAGAAGAAGGAAATACAGTATCCACTAGAGTATTCTGAAAGCCCTGCAGTGCCCGCAATGAAAACACAACTGGAATGCGAAGTCTCTAGTCTTCAACCTTGGAGATGTATGGGGTAGATTTTCTGAGCCTGGTCCAGACACTAAACAGCCCAAAGATCCAGCAGGCAGAAGAAACCATGAAAGTATATTGCATTAGGAATTCTAGAAACTAGGATCCTTTTCCTTATCCTCACTGCTACAAAACTTAACTGAATAACTACAAGGGGTCAAATCTCCAGCCAGCCTTACGCATGGTAGAGAATGGTAGTGAAAGAGCACGAGGCAGAGATTCGAGACACACAATGGTAGCCCTGGCTTGAGTGCTTGCTGTTGGAGGACGCCTCTCTCGTGTGCCCGAGTTTCCTCACTGGTAGGCTGTGGACGTGAGGTTTTCCCGTGGCTTTCAGAGGGCTCGGCTGGTTGTTCAGGATTCTGCGCATTTGTGGAGAGTGCGTTGTACTTCACAGCTGGCTCAGCAGGCAGAGTAAGAGATGGAAGGCAGGGCTGCTCTTTCCATTGTTTCTTTAGCAGGGAGGTGTGGCTATAGCAGGCCAGAAGGCACGGCAGTGGTTACTACATTTACAGCACGGGAATAGAATGGCTTTTGGATACTGAGAGTTGAACCTGTCATATCTGCATCCGCTCTTGAAGCCCAAGCATCTCCCGTATCACCGGGTGACTTGGGTTTCACTCCCTGTCCTTCTTGTCGTCACCTACATTCCATTCTTAGGACGGTCTAATCTGGAATTCTAGATCGGGAGCTTTCACATCTGATTAGATCTTCTGACCTCGCCAGGTGACCTGATCACTCAGACCTTGGTTTCCATGTATGAAGTTGTTAAGACAGCCGTGGAGTATTCTGAAGTGGCTTTCTCTTATAAAAATGAAGATAGCTTTGAGGAATATTCCAATTCTGTAGGACTGGGAAAAAAGAAATATAAATAAATCAAATGTGATCTTATAATTATCTATAAAGCACCACCCCTTTACCACCACATTTATCTTTCCAGGTCTGCTCTTCTTGGGCTGATATTAAAATTGATTATTTTTAATCCACTGAGTTAGCATTGACTGGGGAATGGAGGCAAGCTGACTTAAAAACGGAAGTATGAGCTTACCTTAGCTACAAACAGATGGCCAATAAAGATTTGATAGTATCCACAAGGCCACAGATTGTGGGTTTATAGATATTCAGATAGCGTGTGAGATAATTCACTCACAAAAAGAAGTGCATTGAACCCTGGGATAGAACTCTCTGTGCTAGATGGAAATCCTTATATTTTTATACCTGAGTTATAATTTAACAGTGATATTGGGGGCTGCTCTTTTGTGGCTTTTATTTAAACCTCAGTCAAACATATTTTGGGTGCCCAGGGAGCAGTGTTCTCCGTAGATTAGATATGAAGAAGTATTTATGTTGATAGAAATTTAGAGATGTCATTCTTTGGATACCATCTCTAATCCTACCAATTTGTGGCAACCTGAGAAATTAGACGAACTCAGGCTCATCCAAGAAAATACACTGGGTTCTGACACTAAGAGCTGCACAATATGGTGCTCTATGGTCTGTGCATTTATCCAAATATGAGAAGGATCAGTAGTGGCCTTTTAGTATGCTATGGTATTAGCTATAGATAGCATGTCTGGCCAGCCTCTAAGAGGCATGTATTGACCAACCTGTTCTAGAATGGATTTTCTCAGAGACAGAACATTCTGTGATATCACCAAGTCATACACAAATTCTGGCTTAACCTTTAGAGGCCACAGAACTGTAAATGTTAGCATCGACAACAAATGAGGGTTGCCCACTGAAAACTACAAAATATCATTGAAAAAAATTAAAGATCTAAATAGATCAAAAGACATCCTGTGTTCTCAGGTAGGAAGACTTAATATTGTTAAGATGGCAGTACTCCCCAAGTTGATCTATATAGTCAGTGTAATCTACTCAAATTCCAGATGGCTTTTTTTTACAGGAATGATCAAGCTGATTCTAAAATTCACATTGGAATGTAAGGGTCTTAAAATATCCAAAACAATCATCAAAAAGAGAACAAAGTTGGAGGACTCATATTTAATGATTTTAAAACTCACTGCAAAGCTAAATAATTAAGACTGTGAACTGTTGGCATAAGGATAGCCATATAGACCAGTGGAACAGAGTTGAGAGTCTCCAACTCATACCTGTGGCCATTTGATTTTCCACACAGTGTCAAAACAATTAATTGTTCGGACACACTGGATATTCACATACAACACAGAAACACTGAAATTGTGCTGAAACAATGGATATTCACATGCAAAAGAATGAAATTGAATGCTTACCTCACAACATATGCAGAAATTAACTCAAAATAGGTCAAAAACTTAAATTTAAGAATTAAAACCATTATTCAGCCACAAAAAAGAATGAAGTACTGATTTTTTTTTAAAGATTTTATTTATTTATTTAAGAGAGAGAATGAGAGAGAGAGAGAGCACATGAGAGGGGGGAGGGTCAGAGGGAGAAGCAGACTCCCTGCCGAGCAGGGAGCCCGATGTGGGACTCGATCCAGGGACTCCAGGATCATGACCTGAGCCGAAGGCAGTCGCTTAACCAACTGAGCCACCCAGGCGCCCCTGAAGTACTGATTTATGCTACAACATGGATGTGATGGTTAGGAGGCAGAGTTCAGATGGTGGAGAAGTAGGGGGACCTGGGGCTTTCCTCGACCCTCAACACAGCTGTACTGAGGTCAGATCACTTGGAACACCCAGGAGATCGATCTGAGGATTGGAAGAAGGATTTCCACAGTTAAGGGAGACAACGTGGCAGGTGCGAGGTGCGTGGAAGTGAATTGGGGGAGAGAAAAGGGAGAGAGGGAGAGACAGGTTGAGAGAGCGTGGCATCAGTTTGCACAAAAAGAAAACTGCTCAGACCACAGACTGTGCTGGTTAATTTTATGTGTCAATTTGACTGAGCTGAGGAATGCCTAGATAGCTGGGAAACATTATTTCTGGGTGTCTCTGTGAAGACGTTTCTGGAAAGGATTAGCATTTGAATCAATGGACTGAATAAAGACCTGCCCTCACCAGTGTGGGTTGGCATCATCCATCCTGCCAAGGGCCCGAATACAGCAAAAAAGGTGGAGGAAGGGTGACTTTCTCTCTTGAGATGGGACATCTATCTTTTCCTGCCCTCCAACATTGGAGCTCCTGATCCTCTGGCCTTCAGACTGTGGGATTTACACCAGTGGTCCTCAGTTCTCAGGGCTTCAGCCTCACTCTGAATTGTACCACCAGCTTTCCTGACTTTCCAGCTTGCCGACAGTGGACTGTGGAACTTCTTGGCCTCCATAAATTCATGAGCCAATTCCTGTAATAAATCTCCTCTTACATATCTGCATATTTTATTGGTTCTATTTCTCTAGAGAACCCTACTATAATCGGTGACCTTAAAAACATGCTAAGTGAAAGGAACCAGACACAAAGCTACAGATTGTATGATTCGATTCATATAAAATGTTCAAAATGGGCACATCCATAGAGACAGCGAATAGGTTAGTGATTGCCAGGGGCTGGGGGGAGTGGGCATTGGGGAGCGACTGCTATTGGTACAGATTTCTTTTGGGGGATGATGGAAATATTCTATTTTTTTTTTAAAGATTTTATTTATTTATTTGACAGAGAGAGACACAGCAAGAGAGGGAACACAAGCAGGGGGAGAGGGAGAGGAAGAAGCAGGCTTCTCACTGAGCAGGGAGCCCGATGCGGGGCTCAATCCCAGGACCCTGGGATCATGACCTGAGCTGAAGGCAGACGCTTAACGACTGAGCCACCCAGGCGCCCCATGATGGAAATATTCTAAAATTAGATAGCAGTGATGGTTGTACAACTTTGTGAATATAAAAACCACTGAATTATACACTTTAAAAAGGATGAGTTTTATGGTATGTGAATTATATCTTGGTCAAAAAGAAAGCAATATTGAAGCAAAAAAGAAAGGAAAAAAGAAAAGAGAAAATATTTTCAAGAATCTGCTAGGAAGATGGTATAATGTAAGAAAACGGATTCCGAAGCCACACAACCTGGGAATTCCAAATCCCTGTTACTAGCTGTGTGATCTGGAGCAAGTTACTTAATCTCTCTGTGGCCCAGTTTCTTCATCTATATGTAAAGTGCTTAGAACAGTGCCTAACACATGGGGAGCACTATTTGAATGTTTGTCATTGTAACTACATGCCATAAAATGTGCTAGGATATAGCGGGAAGCAAAAACCAGTATTAAGGAAGCTATGCTACCCATAAATGACAGTTAAGGAGGAGCAGAGCAGGGCAGAGTACAAAACAGATTGCTTCACTTGGTTTATTGTCTGAACTCTGCTCCATGTTGACTCACGGAAAGAAACTGAGTTTGTGGGAAAGGAGGGAGAGATAATATGGGTCCAGGATACAATATCTATATTTAACCTTTCCTGGGTCCTGAAAAGATCTAAAACTGTGTTAGGAGAGACATACAGAGGAGGGAACCAGAGCAAGGGATGGTGAAAAGTACTTAATAAATTTTTGTTGTTCAATTTAAATAAATATTAGGCAAAAATTTTGAGGGTTTTCCTCTGGATTTAGATAATAAAGTTATGATCTTTGTTCTCTTCCTATCTCTATTGGGATCTTGTTACCTCTTTCATTTCAAAATAAAATCAAACAAATCTTTAAAGATTTTTTTCATTCATTTATTTATTTAGAGAGCATGAGTGGGGGGGAGGGGCAGAGAGAGAGGGAGAGAGAAGCTCAAGCAGAGTCTGCACTGAGCGCAGAGCCTGTCGTGGGACTCGATTTCACAACCCTAAGATCATGATCTGAGCTGAAATCATGAGTCGGATGCTTAGCCAACTGAGCCACCCAGGCACCCCCAAGCAAATCTTTAAAGTTCATGTCACTGCCACATTTTTATTCCCAAGACAAATCAAGAAGCCAGGACGGTGGCAGGTATTTCTAACAATATTCACATCCCTTTGTTTTAAACTGCTTTCTGCATCCTTGTAGGGTGCATTTACTATTCCTAACTTTTCTGTAGATCTGATTCTTTCTGTCAACATGTGGCAAAGAAGGACTAGATTACATAGCCATTTTGAGGGGATGGTAGAAGGTATTACATGTCTTACTTAAAAGGATAGAGACAAACTCTGTTGTCCACCTTTCCTCTGGTTTTACACTTCTGAATTCTCTTCTAAGTGAATGTATGTTATATAGCTTTGGTTTTATCATAGTTTTGCTTTCTTGGGTACTAAATAAAAATAATTATAATGCCTTATATTTTTACTCTGTATATTTCATGATGCTTTATATACAAACCTTTGACAAAGATATGTTAATTGACTTACTTAAGGTCACACACAAGGTTGTGCTAACCCAGGGACATAACTGAGATCTCATATCCCCTTTGCCTGTATTAGGAGAGAATTTTTTAAAAATATTTTTATTCATTTATTTGAGAGAAAGAGAGCACGCGCACACAGATGCAGAGGGAGAGGGAGAAGCAGAATCCCTGCTGAGCAGAGAGCTTGATGTGGGGCTGGATCCCAGGACCCTGGGATCATTACCTGAGCTGAAGGCAGACGCTTAACTGACTGAGCCACCCAGGCACCCTGAGATTCTTTTCATTCTTCATTTCTCCTAGAACTTTCTATTAAATAATCTAGGTGAGGAAAATATGACCAATTCTAGGGCAGAAGGCAGCTGAAGCCAAAGTAAAGATTAATGCCAGAGCCTCATTATACTTGAATCCATGCTAGTATAGAAATAGTATTATTTAACGTTCATTTGAGCTCAGGTTTTTCTCTTAGTGCATCTCATATCTGCATCAATCTGTCTTCCTAAAAATTATTGGTATTGATATATGAGAGGAGAAAACATATGATCAAAAAATGATGGAATAATGAGTAGAATTGGCCTGAAATTCTCTGAAATACCAAAGCCTTAACAGCAGCTTAACAGATCTTCAAATCATTTACTATTGAAAAGCTTTAACTGTGGGCAGCAAGGATACTTCAGAAGAGAGGGCAGTAGGCATGCGGGGGCAGGGGAAAGGGGGAACATGATAATTCTACTTTGGATTTCTGAAATCCATAAAATTCTTTTAGTCTAAAATTTTAAAGTCCTGTCATATGTTATTTGTCTTGCCAGAACGTCTCTGACTAGGCAGTTGAAGGATTATGATCTGTTATTTTATGAATTAGGAATTAAAACCCAGGGATGTGATAAAACTTGCCCAAAATGACAGTCAGAAAGAGAGAGACAGAGATAATGTTAAAGCATGGCTGCCAATATAGACCTTTATTAAACTAGAGCCTGATGAATTTTAAATCTGACTATATTACTTTACCTACTAACATAAAAAAATTATTAAAAACGTTAACTGAATATAAAATTGAACATAAAATTAATGAACTTGAACATAAAATTAATATATTTATAGTATTCCATTGCATAGCTGTATAAAAATTTGACATCCCTCTTTGTATTAGTTAGGATTTTCCAGAAAAATAGAGCCAACAGAATGTTTGTTTGTCTGTCTATGTATCTATGTATCCGTTGAGATTTATTTTAAAGAATCTGTGGATAGTTGGGAAGTCCAAAATCTTCAGGGTAGGCAAGCAGGCTGGAGACCCGGTTTAAGTCCAACATGCTGGCAGAATTTCCTCTTCTTCTGGGGACGTCAGTCTTTTTCTATTAAGACTGTCAACTGATTGGATGAGGTATACCCACATTATGGAGGGTAATCTGCTTTACTCAGAGTTCACCGACTTAGATGTTAATCTCATAAAAAAAATTCCTTCACAGAAACATCTAGAATAACATTTGATCAATTATATTGGTACCATGGCCTAGCCAAGTTGACGCATAAAATTAACCATCCCACTTTTCCTGATGAAAATTTATTTCCACTTTTCATTTTTTTATTGTAGAGAATTTCAAGTATATACAAAAGCAGGCAAATGGGTAGGATGGTAGGTTGACTACCTATGTATTCATAGCCCAAATTTAACAATTTTCAACACATGGCCAATCGTGTTTCATTTATATCCTCCACTCAATTCCATTGCTCAAGTCCTGGGGTTATTTTGAATCACATGCCTATTTCTGCTTTCAAAAGAAATAAATAACAGTATAATAAAATTTTTTTGCATGTTCAGAAACATCTTTTATTAAAAAAATCCTTTTATGGGATGCTGGCTCAGTTGGTGGTGTGTGTGACTCTTGGTGTCAGGATTATGAGTTTGAGCCCCACGTTAGGTGTAGAGATTACTTAAAAATAAAATCTTTAAAAAAAAAATCCTTTTATAATTGACTCCTGGGAGAGAAATTGCTGGGTCAAAATTATGAATGTCATTAAGGCTCTTTTCGTACATGCCAAATTTGTTTCCATAAATGTAGAAATTTAGATTCCCTGTTACTATGTTAGAGTGGGCTATTTAAATAGGGTTCTTCAGAGCATCATAATTCTTTCCCTTTTTTCTTCTTATATGGATAGACAAAAAAATTTGCATCTTGTTTTTACTTGAATGTGTATTATTAATTACTAGTTAAGGTAAACATCTTTAATCTTACATTACCCTTCTTCTGTATTTCTTAAACATTTTGGTTTGGTGTATTGGCTTTCTTTTGTTTTTCACTTTTCATGACCATTTATTTATTGTCATTTTAGTAATTTTTTTTACTATGTTACTAAGTTATATAGAATATCTATGTTTTTATTTATTGGTTGATCCTTTCTTTGTGATTTTTTTTTCCCCTATTGGAAGGAGTCTTCTCTCTCTCTCTCTTTAAAGATTTTATTTATTTATTTGACAGAGAGAGAACACACATGCAGGGGAAGGGAGAGAAGCAAGTAGACTCTGAGCTAAGCGTGGGGCCTGCTGCTTCTGTTTTAAACTTACCAAGTCCTCACCAATCCAATATAACTTACACTGTTATTTTTTGTTTCTTAAAACACATAATTATTTTTACAACTAAAATTTAATTTTGCATAAGAATGAAGCAAGGATGGAAATTATTATTGCCAAACGAGTAATCATAATATGCATAATCCACATAATAATAATCAATCTCAATAGTTCTCAACTTAGCTATAATTTAGTCTCTCCTGGGAAATAGTCCTTTTTTTTCAATGCTGATAGGTGAAATCGTAATTATGGGATTCATAATCATCACAATCTCTTCCAAGGTGGGAGGCAGTGAACCCTAGGATTGGTATTTTTTAGAAAGCTCCCTACAAGATTCTTAATGTGTAACCAAGCTTGAGAATCTGCTTGTTTTGTTTCATGCTGACTTCTTTATATTAAATTCCTAAATATGTATTTTATTTCTGGGATATTTATTTGTTCTATTAATCTTACTCTCTGTTTTTCAATGTCATTTTGTGTGTTAGGCCTTGTAACATATTCAGGCCTAGGACATGCCCCTTCCCCCAAATTTTGTTTTGTTTTTAGAGCGAGAGATTACCGCATGTTGAGATGTCACCAGTTCTTTTCCTCATCTTGCTGGAGCCCTAAGTTTCCAAACAACTCTACTGTATGAGCCCTCCTTGAACTTCTCAACTTAGTTCTCTCATTCATACTTAAACATCTTAGGAAAGCTACCTAAACTTTCTCCTCATTTTCTGTTTATTCCCTGAACCACCCCACTCTCTGGCTCTGCTACTGCCTTACAACTATTCTTTTTATGACCATGAGTGATCTCCATTCTGCCTATATCCACTGGGTGACTTTTCTTACCTCTCACCAGCTTCAGGGTCACTTGTCTGAGAGTGATTTGAGATAAACTAACTAGGTTATGGAGGTAAATTCTAGGTAAAGGTGGACAGTTCGGTTATAGACTCAAATGTAGGCAAAAATGAGCAACTTGGGTTTATAGGATGTGAGCAGAACCGTGGGGGCAAGAGTTTCAGGGGTGTGTGGGTGGGCATGAAGCATAGTGGGGATGAGGTGATGGCCATATTGAAGTGCCAAGCCAGCAGGGTATCTATCAGGGTGCATGTGTGGGGGTCCTTTCCATTTGTAGCAGGACCTCAGTAACCAGACTATAGTGTGAAGTTCTTATCTAATGAAAGAAAATTGATTGAAGCCGGAAGAACAGGAAGAGCCTATGCACCTGTGAGACGTTCGGGACAGGACTCCAGATTTGACAGTGCTTGGGTATTAACTATGAATAACTGGATACCCCTTGTGAAAAATGATCAACTTTATGTCTTCTCAGATTGGGGAGTATGGTAAGAAGAATGGGGAGAAGGAGCTGAGACTATTGCTCTCCTTACTGCCTCCATCAAGATTGGTTCAGGAACTGGGTAAAAATGTAGCCAGCAGATAGGTGGTATCAATGGAATCAGCTAGAAGGAGTTGAGAAATTTAGGACAGGAGGTGAATTAATTAACTAACTAATTAATAATATACCACTATCTAGCATTCTATCTGTTTTATACCTTAGCTTACAGCATTACGGTCTTTGATCCATCTTGTTTAAATCTCCCTTCCTCAACATGATTGTCCAATTCAGGGACCGCCTAGCAGGTGTAATACTTAGACTGTCAAAACATATCTAGTTGATATGAAGAGATTTAAAACCCACATTAACTTTATGATTACTTTAACTTCCTCTTCACACACAGGGCTAAATATAGTTAGATCCACAAATATAAATTCTTTTTTTTTTAAGATTTTATTTATTTATTGGACAGAGAGAGACATAGTGAGAGCAGGAACACAAGCAGGGGGAGTGGTAGAGGGAGAAGCAGGCTTCCCGTGGAGCAGGGAACCCGATGTGGGGCTCGATCCCAGGACCCTGAGATCATGACCTGAGCCGAAGGCAGATGCTTAACAGCTGAGCCACCCAGGTGCCCCCACAAATATAAATATCTTGATAATAGGTGTTTTGTTTTCTTATTCGGAGTTATAGATGCTTACTGATTGGTACAGCTATGTGACTACCTCCCAGCCTGGGAGATAGGTGAAGGAGGGAGGGAGGAAGGGAGGAAGGGAGAGAATACTACATATTGATTGTCTGTAATGGGCCTGACACTATACTAGGTATTTTACATCAAGTATCCTATAGAACTTTCAACTGCCTTGACAGGTAGATATTGTTGTCTTAACTTACAGGTGGGAAAACAGAGGCTCAGAGAAGTGAGAATGACTTATACGCAGTCATGATGAATGGTGGACCTGAGATTCAAATAGAAGTCTGACTCCAAATCTCCTTCTCTTACCACTATCCCATAGGAAATTACAGGCAGGGTAGGGATAGGAATGAAACTGGAGAGTTTCTGGGGCTGCCGTGATAAGGGTCAGAAGATGCCGGTCTGAAGGAACCTTCAGAATTTGAGAGGCAAGGTGGTATAGCTGGTTGAGGGGTCTTGCTGGTTGCCTGGCCCCTTTTCCGATGTGATTCATTTCTTGCTGCTCTCTGTGGTTCTTCACTGCCCTCAGGAGAGAAAGAGATGTCCTGCTCCCTAAACTAGGAAGAGAAGGCATGGCAAGGTCAGGTGTTATATAAGCATCTGGATGCTTGATGAATCACCTGTCAAACCAGAGCTAGAACTCAAACCTCTGACTCTATTATCATAGCACCAGCTCTGTGCTGATTCCACGTCTCCCAACTTCCAGACTGCTCAGCTCTGAAGCACGCTGACCCATTCCTAACGAGGGAATCTGCTGTTTGCTCCTTGCTGTGCAGAATGACGTTCCCAGAAGCGTCTTTTTCGTCTTGCCAGGCGTTTGTTGCTGTTTACTTAGGATTACCTTCTATGTATAGAATCTTTACAGGGACACACCCTGTATGACATAGCACCGAGGTAAACGGCATTTGAGCTGATTTCCTGATTGTGAAATCCCCTGTCCATTTGTCTCTCTGCCTGCCTGGGTCTGGGACTCATTTATCAGAGTATGAGAAAGTGTGTGTGTGTGTGTTCGTTCCTGCAATCTTTCACAAAATGTCTTCCTTCTGTTCTTTTCAGTGTGGCTCCCCTCTCCACAAGAGGGCAGTGTGCTAGGATAGGCTGGAGAAGCGGCAGAGCAACAAGGGGCTCCTCATTTTGGGGGAAACTTCCAAGATTTTTAAGTACCAGAAGTCTCCCCACCACCCCTGAATGCAAAGTCTAGCAGAATGAGTAGCAAAGAGGGGGACTGATCCTTGGAAACACATTGTAACTGACAATGTAGCAGCGAGGTGTTTGAGAGAAGCCCCCAGCAGGCGTCTTCTGTTGTGTCCATCAGGTAGGACAAAGGGGACGCAGATGGATCAGAAGCTATTCTGTGTTTAAAGGTGGGAGGTAGCTGCGTGTCCTTGGCTTTTCCCTGATTGAGAATCCTTATTCTGGGCTGGGGAAATTGATGTTCACTAGTGATCTTGGGAAGAGAAAACAATCAGTGGGAGAATATCTAATTTGAGATACATATACGATTTCTGGGCGTTTGAGGTTTGAATGTGGTAGGTGGAGAATTATGGAATCAAGAACACGAGAAATAGAATGATAATTATAATAAAAATAAAATGTCTTGAATTTGTGTAACACCTCAAAGGAAATAAAATGTAATCTCTGTAATCATATTTAAATCTGATGGGGCGTGCAGTGTTACTGCAATTCTTACCTAGATATTAGGGGGCCTGTCTTGCAATCACGTTGCTCCTCTATAAAGGAAACTTTTCGGGAGCTACCAGGATAGAAGTTAAGCTTCTTCATCTCTACCGTGTAGCACATGCTTTAGGAATTCCTATAGGTACGTAAAAATAAGAAGCAAGAAAAGCTGATAACACTCAGTCTCACTGTTAAAAGACCTTTGTTGAAACAAGGTCCGGATTCCCAGGCACCACAGGAGACTCTCTTCCAACCATTTCAAAGTGCGTTTCAAGCTCTGGGTTTCTAGGAAGGTGGGGGAGGGTGAAGATCAGAACCACCATAATCCTTCAATATCTGAGAAGAACAGGAGGACAAGGGATTCCCTCTGGGTAACCTCCCCTTCTCTTTGCCTCATCCTCACTAGGCGATACCACGCTGCACAAGACAAGTTATCTACACTAGTCAGGTTTTCCAGATTGAAAGAGGGTCACCTCTTCAGTGTACTTTCCCTTTACTCTTTGTCCTCTGACAAGTATGCTTCAGGAGGAAGGTGGAGCCTTGGGTGCTGCACGATGATTCTACGTCTTAGGCCAGTGCCCTGTCTCCTGGGAGTTCTAGCACCTTTCTGACCCTCAGGCTCACAATGAAAGCTTGCTAGTCCTGGAAACTAGATCCTTTCCCTCCAAAAGCAGAAGGTAGAAAACGGATTGAGATCAGATCCAGGAAAATGAGCAAACAAAGAAAATGACCCAAGATTCCATGATCTGGTGAGTACTAGGAAAAGTTTCTGATGCTACGTTTATTTTCTGAAGAAATTTCGAAGACAGACATGCAGACATTGTCTGTGCCCCTGTAAGATCTTGGAGAACACACTTAAAGGCAGATTCTACTCACCTGCCCTTCCCAAATTATGTCGTATTTGTTGGTGAAGTTTGATTTCAGCATTATGCTTTCTATGATTCTTTTGGATTCTGACATAATTCCTTCTTGACACTCTTGGTCTTGTCCATTTGAGTGACAGATGTGTAGTAAAGTAGTTTAAGGAATATTGGGTTTGTAACTAAAAGACTGGGTATGAAACCTTGCTGTGTCATTTACTTGCTTTTTTATGTTTTAATTTTTTAAAGATTTTATTTATTTAGCAGAGAGAGAGAGAGCACAGGTGAGCACACAACCAGGGGGAGCAACAGGCAGAGGGAGAAGCAGGCTCCCTGCTGAGCAGGGACCCCCCCCCCCCCCATACGGGAATGGATCCCAGGACCCTGGGATCATTACCTGAGCCAAAGGCAGACATTTAACTGACTGAGCCACCCAGGAGCCCCTGTTTTAATTTTTTTTTAACCCTGGCTTATTCAGAACGTAATCTTTCTGAGCCACAGTTTCCTCTATGTGAAAGTGCCTACCATAATACCTGGCACATTGTAGTTGCTCAACGTGTTTATTGGAGCTGAAAATAGGAAGAACAGCTTGCTTTTCAGAATGTTAAAGCTTAAGTAATTTTGGAATCATGTAGATAGATCTGAGCAGTTCTTTTCTATCTCATTTCCAATTTAACATGTTCATTCCAGTAAATGGTTTTTGGTTTTTGTTTTGTTTTACTAGACAGCTCAAGGATAAGGATGAAGGGGGAGGGGAAGAGAGGGTGAGTGAGGTAGAGGGTGGACTGCCTCAGTCTGGGGGCTGCTACCTCCATATATTTTACCCTCCTCACCTGAACTCTTTGAGTCCTCTGCCTCATAGCTCATAGCTATGAGTAACTCCCTTACCCAATGTGGCATCCATGTGCGCGAATGGGCCACTTGTCTTCATAAAAAGAACATGGCCGGCGGACCCACTTGTGTTGATACACAGGTGGTAAGGTTGAGGGTGAGGCTGGTGTTAACATTTAATCGTATCTTACGGTAACGGCACCAGGTGTTATATGGAGGTCAATCAAGGAATTTCTCACAACACGTAGGCAGATGGAATACAGGAGAATGGATCTAATTTTTAAAGTTCTCTTTGTAAGTGTATTTTGGTAAGAAGAATTTCTTCTGGATACTCCTGAGTAAATTGTTGACTATATCTGGGAGATTACACTGTACTCACTGGACAGAAGTGTTGCTAGTAGGAGTTGTGTTATTCTTGCAAATAGAACTGTGTTTGTGTATAATGAAACAGATACAAAGATGTGGCATAGTGTTATGCTTGTGTTGTGCCTATGTGTAAGAGTTTGGAGAGTTTATGTTTATAGTTAGCTTAATTTCAGTTATAACCATTCACTTGTGTGGTGTCCGGACTGTAATCTTGCGAAACTTTGGGCTGAACTTTACCCCTCGTTTCACTCTCATTTTCTTCCTATTGTATCTCCTTCTTCATTGTGCTATTTCCTACTCTAGATTCTCAATTCAAGAAGGGAGCTGAACTTTTCAATATGTCAACAGAAAGTCAGAAGTGATTGAGAAGAGAGAAAATAAGGAATGATAACCACAAATGAGGGAATAATATTGTTTTAATTAGAGCCCTGCCTGAGGAGATTTGGCACTGTTAGATGTAGGTATTTGTAAACTATAGGCAAGCTGTGTACCTATTTTCCAACCATTAAATGGAATTATCAAAATAAACAATTTCCCAACTTTACTGGGTCCTTGATTCCAATGGCTTCCAATAATCTAGTAATACATGGCACTAAGGAGAGAACTGTGGGATAATGTTTTATATATGTAAGGACCTTACAGTCTAGGTAAGAGAAGGAGTAGCCAATATGCATTTTTTTCTTTTTTTCTTTTTGAAGATTTTATTTATTTATTTATTTATTTATTTATTTATATATTTTTTAAAGATTTTATTTATTTATTTGAGAGAGAGAATGAGAGACAGAGAGCATGAGAGGGAGGAGGGTCAGAGGAAGAAGCAGACTCCCTGCCGAGCAGGGAGCCCGATGCGGGACTTGATCCCGGGACTCCAGGATCATGACCTGAGCCGAAGGCAGTCGCCCAACCAACTGAGCCACCCAGGCGCCCTGAAGATTTTATTTTTATGTAATCTCTACACCCAACATGGGCTCAAACTCACAACCCTGAGATCAAGAGTCGCATGCTCTACTGACTGAGCCAGCCAGGCGCCCCTACATTTTTGTCTTAACACAGTGAGAAAACTGTCTAGATGTAATTGAAGGGGTAGAGTATTGGTCATATTGTATAGAAATGTTGGTCAAGAACACTGATAGGTTAGAATCTAACCAATAGGAAGAATCATCCTAGAAGGTTCTGGCATCAAGGCATGTCTTTTCTCAGGTTGACACAGTGGACAGGCAAAGTCATGTGGTAATTGAATATTTAACTGCAGAGAGAAAAGCAATGTGAGAGGAATATTGTTGCTACAAGTGAGTATGAGCATCTTCTGATATAAGCGCTTTGGTGGGCTCTAAAGGTGGTAAGGTTTCCTGTGTAGGCTTCCATGCCTATGGGGTGGGTATGCCTGGTGTGTTCACCTTAAAAATTCTAGACTCATTTCGTATATTCCACATGTCTCCAGCCAAGCTCTAATAGTTGGAAAGAGCTTATTGTACAAATGCCTGGAAAGCAATCTACCGAGTGGCCCTCACCATAGCCCTACACGTTTGTTTTCTTGGTCTAGCATCCTATTATTTTGTGTTTCCGGTTGTTAGTAAGCCTAGCTTCTTTAAAGTATCCATGCCCAAATAAAGATACACAAATGAACCTTGTTCAGGAAATGGAATAGAAGTTCATACTGTATCCAAAGGACCACACTGTGCTCTGTAATAAGTGTGATATGTAGGTGCAAGGGTACAAGTATGGATTTGAGTCACTGGGTGTGGGTGGGTATGTTTGGCCATGTGCCTGTAGTTGAGTTTGGCCCACCATGAGCAGTTCTAAGTGAGGACACATGTGCACACAGGCCTTTAAATGTCTTCCTTTGGTATGTATTAGTGGGTGTGGAGTTTGGTTTCTGGGCAGAGCTTGCAAGCTGGAGCTGGCTGCTGACCGACTTTTTCTTCCACTTGCACTGTGGTCAAGAGAGATTATGCTCGATGGACTCTGAAAAACAAACTGAGGGTTCTAGAGGGGAGGGGGTGGGGGGATGGGTTAGCCTGGTGATGGGTATTAAAGAGGGCACGTTCTGCATGGAGCACTGGGTGTTGTGCACAAACAATGAATCATGGAACACTACATCAAAAACTAATGATGTAATGTATGGTGATTAACATAAGAATAAAAAAATAAATAAAAAGAGAGATTATGCTCACAGAACACTCCCCCGGAGAGCCAAACTCGTTAAACTGGCTGCTCCCTGAATGAACACAATTACATCTGATAGTGCACTGAAAAGGAAGTAAGAGGAAAGGAGAACAAGAATGAGAATGGCAGTGAGACATTTTCAGGCAGCTTTTGAATTCTCTGGACTGTGCTAATGTTTTATTATTTAAGGTCTCCTTCTCTACCATCTCAAGGCTCCCTGATTCTTGCCCTAGCACCAGTGCTTTCCTTCCATGTGGTCTTGTGGAATTGTGGAAACTTTCTCAACTCCCTTTCACCTTGCTTTCTCGACTTATAAACTAGATGATATGGACTTTGTTATAATTCATTGACTTCATAGATCCCTTGTTATGTACAAGCCCACAGATAAGAAGGTGACTTTCCTCTCCCCAGTTTTCCTCCTGGCCACTCCTCTGTATACATGGGCTTCTGTCAACCAACCACACACCTGTCTTTCTTCTGAGTTGTAAGAAAATTGTCTAATTCTCATCTCCCAATCATGGAGCTTCAAGAATAGTGAAAAGGGGGTGAGGCTGGAACTGGAAGGTTTCTTTATATATGTGTTTCAGGCACTAAGGGACTCTGCCTCAATAAGTCACATTGTGGTTATTAGTATCAATAATAAAGCACAACATGTAATAGAAGACCACATAATATGGTGAATAGCACTTATGTACAACAGAGCATTCTGTAATTCTGATTTGTAAAATTTTACCTTGTTATCAAATCACTACAAAACTAGATACATACTTAGGATCACCTAGATAGTGAAAAAAAAAAAATCACCATTCCCCCCCCCCCCCCCCCCCCCCGATACATCAGAATTAATTAGAACCAGGGAGGACTTTTGTTTACCAAGGGCAAAATAAAGTTTGTATATATATATATATACCAGTTCTCTTCAGAAAGAAAGGACCAGGTTTGGGGAGGTGTAATTTCAAATATATGCTGATCATACAGAATTAAAAGTGATGTACCTAAAGAATCTCTGGCTCAGTAAGCAAGAAACTAGTTTACTTGGAGGAGAATTGGGAACTGAATAAATGGAGAAGGATGGGGTAGGAGAAAGATTTTTATTTATTTTATTTATTTATTTATTTTTAATTTTTTATTTTTGTAACTTATGAATATATATATGTATATATGTATATATTACATAGTTAAAGAGAGAGAAAAAGAAAATGGCTTGGTTCTGATACTCCCTTTAATCTATATACTAGTAGGAATGAATGCCTGTGTCTGTCTATATATAATGACCAGGGGAAGCTCCAATTAAAAAATAAGTGATACACAGAAAAAAAATATTAAACCTGCTTAAGATTATAGGGGAGGTAGATCATTTCCATATAACCCATGGACCACAATTGCTCAGACCAGTGCTGCGAACATGAACTTGAGCATTGGAGCAGGGGTCTTGGGTAGGAGGGGAACCTTTAAATAATTTGAGAAACAATGGCATGAAAGGATAAGGCCAGATCAGGGCTATATTTGTATAATAGAAAAGGGGAAAATGCTAGGAAAAAAACAAAAGTTCTTCACACTTGAACATCAGGTAGATGGATAGAGATGAATGGATGACTCAGAAAGTTCCAGGTAGCGATGTACTTAATACCTAATGATCTTTTGAGGTATCTTAAAACTCTCTGTATGCTCCATTTGATTTTTTCAGAATAATTTCATCCTTGGGAATTACTCTCAGTGGTGCTCTGTGCATTCTCTGAGGGCCAAGCAAAGGAGTGGACAGTTGTGTGACCTGGGAGATGAGAGAGGCATGGCACGAAAGCTACTGGAATGCAGTCTCAGTGACAAGCTGTGTGGTAAGGACAGACACCACAGATGCCTATCTTCTGATTCTAGGATGACAGAGACGAAGGTCTGCATAGATTCTAGGAGAATGAGTTGACTTCTAGTAGAAATGAAGACGGTGTTCATAAAGGAATGGGCACTCGAGGTCATTGTCTTTGAAGAGGGACAAGTGCCAGTCAGAGATCCAGATACTGCATCCTTCACCTCAGCAGGAAAAATGAGAGATGAGACACAGAGCACCCTTGATAGGCTGAGAAGTGGGGACACTGGGCTTTCTGATTAGAGAGCTGCTCCCAGTAGTGGTGCCATTGTATGGAAGTGGAGGGGAAGAAGGAAGAAATGATCATTTCACGTATGAGGGTGGGTGAAGGACTACCCACTGTGTGGGTAGGGGAAGTTGTGTGGACATCAGATTGGGGTTCTTCTTCAATCTCTCCTCCTCCTGCTTGATTTCCTACCCAGTTGTCCGGGAGCAGCAGTATGAGATCATCATCATCCCAACCATTCTGGTTGGCACTTTCCTTATCCTTCTTGCAGTCATCCTGTGGCTTTTTATCAGAGGACAAAGAGCTCAACAACAGTCTCCTGGACTCCAAGGTAAAACTCAAATTGGGGCTGGGAGAAGGGCTGGGGAAAATAGAGATTACAGAAAGTAAGACCCAAGTCTCAATGAGCCCAAGTCTAGAAGGTGAGGTCCCTGCTATGGAAGAGGAGGTATGGGGCCCCTCTTGTGGAGCTGAGGGGAGGTGAGCTCTTCTCTAGGAAGTCATGAGTAGAAACTCAGTATATGCTTGTTAGTTGAAACAACCTTAGGCAAGAGAGGCTTCATGTGACCTGTTTCTATCTTCTTTGTCCTACTGCACTATCAAATATTTGGCCATGTGAGTGTCTACATATTGGGGAGGAAGATTAGTGGGTAAAGCCCAAGGCTTTTTTACCAGCCTCAAAGGATGACATTTACTCTGTAATAGATCCCAGCCCTCCTCTGTGCTCCTGGAATATAAGATGAAAAAGGGTAGCCTTCATAGCAGTCTTTGAAGCATTAAGTAGGAGATAATATCCTGTTCTGAAGTACCAGTGAGCATATAATGAAAATGAATTAGCTTACATGAAACTAAGAGTAAAGAGAAGAAAAAAAGAATCATGACAGTGATCAGAAACTGTTTAGTGGCTGATCCCCATTCCCTCTCTAAATGGTAATTGGGTGATGGGCATTAAGGAGGGCACTTGATGTAATGAGCACTGGGTATTATAAGCAACTGATGAATCACCAAATTCTACCCCTGAAATTAATAATGCACTATATGTGAACTAAATTGAATTTAAATAAAACATTTAAAAAATTATCCCAATTCTCTTCTAATTCACTTCCAGAAAAACTTCTCAGAGAAGTTGTCTAAACTCACTCTCATGACTTCTACTTGTCACATTCTCTTTCGAACATACTAAAATAAGGCTTTTATCCCCACCATTCCACCAAAACAATTCTTTCCGAGATTGCCGATAACAGCTATATTGAATCCTCTTCTTAACCTGTCAAAAGCATTTGGAACAATTATGCACCTTCTCCTTCTTGAAACACTTTATTTTCCTTTTAAACCTATAGTCACTCCCTTAATGGTCTCATTTTCAGTCTTATGGATTCAAACCCTTTCTCTATTCTAACTGTAGTCCCCTTGAAATCCAGATTCCTATATTAAACCACTTATTTTGCAGTTTGGATCCAATACACATCTCATATATAATATGCCCACAGCAAAGGTCCTGAAGTTCCCTCACAAATGTCCTCTGGTTTTCTATGAAGTGTTCAGTCTAAAATCTTGCAGATGTCCTTGACTCCTCTTTCTCTCATACTTTGTATCCAATCCATTAGCAAATCCTGTTAACTCTATCTTTAGAAGAAACTCAAGCCTCTCTCATCTCTCATAGATCGTTGTAATACATTCCTAACTGGTTTCCCTACTTCTCTCCTGGTCCCTTTATGGTTCTCCACAGGACAGCAGAATGATTCTTTTAAGGCCTAAGTCAGTCCTGATCATTCTCGGCTTGGGATAAAATAAAATATAATTTTTTTTTAGAATAAAAAAAGACAAAATTCTTCCAATGACCTTCCATGTGCTGGGCCCTCTCTGGCCTCATCTCGTATGATTCTCCAATTATCCCACATGGTTCCAGCTGTACTAACTTCATTTCTCTTCCTCAAATATGCCAAGTATGCTTCTTCCTCAATACCTCTGCTCTTCCTGTTCCCTCTGTCTATAATATCCTCCCTGGTACCAGTATGGTTTGCTCTCTAATTGCTTCCAGGCATTTCTCAAATGTTCATCCTATTAGAAAGGACTGTCCTGGCCTTGAAATATAAAATAGCATCACAGATAGCCTCTGATTCTGCTATTTTCCTTTATAACACTCATTTCCTGGTATGTTATTATCTGTTTCCCCTCTCCCCTACCACTAGAAAGTAATCATAAGAATCTGGGCTTTGCCGGGCGCCTGGGTGGCTCAGTTGGTTAAGCGACTGCCTTCAGCTCAGGTCATGATCCTGGAGTCCCAGGATCGAGTCCCACATCGGGCTCCCTGCTCAGCAGGGGGTCTGCTTCTCCCTCTGACCCTCCCCCCTCTCATGCTCTCTGTCTCTCATTCTCTCTCTCGCAAATAAATAAAATCTTAAAAAAAAAAAAAAAAGAATCTGGGCTTTGCCTATTCCCAACACCTAGAACAGTTCCTGGAATGCAGGATGTGATATTTGCCAAATAAATTGATAGATTAATGAATGAATGGAGGTTTAATGAGAAGAATGAATTTCTCTTTTCCAATGGAGAAAAACTGACTAAGAAAAGGGGAAAGTACCAGAAGATTTTTTTGACTGAGACTCTGGGAAATATGCAGTTTGACTTTGGGGACATCTTAAGGGAGGAAGAATAGGCACAGCTTAGAGTTGAGTAGTTATCCATACCTTCCCTCCACCTTTAAAAGCCATTTGATTGACTTAAGCATTAGTCCCTACTGGTAGTTACCACCACGTTTCAGGTATCTGTGGTTTGAGTACCAATTCAGGAACTTCCTTAATTGTTTCCATACTAATACTGAACTGTAATCCTGAGAAAAGTAGAAAGAAAATGTCATTACCACTTTCCAGAGGTCCATCTTGAGTTGTCTTAGAAGGAATAGGGTTATTATAAATGTTTTACAAGGTTGGTATTGATGCTGGTTCACAGAAGGTATCCCCACATCGGGCAGAGAGAAAATTGCTAAAGGAACTTCCTTGCCAGTGTGTTCCAGGCTCTGCTTTCCTGGAGTCCCTAGGGTAGGGAAAAGATGATTGGTATCATCTCTTTGTTCTAGGCATTGCCCCTGTGCCTCCATCTAGGGGCCTAAGCTGGAAGGCAGGAGGACATGGAGGAAGTGTGTTTGTGCCACTTAAGGAGACATCGGTGGAAAGCCTCCTACGAACTACCACTCATGCTCTGGCTAAGCTGCAAGTGCCCCGGGAGCAACTCTCTGAAGTTCTGGAGGAGATCCACAATGGTAGTTGTGGGGCCATCTATCGAACCAAGATGTATACTGGGGACCCAGCTAAGCCAAAGAGTGTTGTCCTCAGGGTTTTGAAAGGTAAAAGAAGTGTTTGAGTTCCCTTTCCCTTTTTTACTTTTCCATTGTGAGCCCCCAGCCATGAATGCTAACAAGCTTATAGACATTAAGATGTTAATCAACAAATAGCTGTGATCACAATTGTGAGCAGAGTAAGAAAGGGATAGAAAGTGAAAACTTGAGACAGAAATGTTTTTCTTGGGGTTTTTCCCTAGCTCAGTGTTGCCTGTTGAGGTTGCTAGAACTGATTTTTTCATACTGGATATTAGTGCATGTGGATTTTGAGGTTGTTCCTTCATTTATCTGCACTATCACTTTCCCTAATATTGTTTTCTTTCTTTCTTCCTCTTTCCTTTCTTTCCTTCCTTCTTTCTTTCCTTCCTTCCTTCCTTCCTTCCTTCCTTCCTTCCTTCCTTCCTTC
>NW_023270504.1:21694394-21867677 GCF_011800145.1 Mirounga leonina
TTCCTTCCTTCCTTCCTTCCTTCCTTCCTTCCTTCCTTCCTTCCTTCCTTCCTTCCTCTTTTCTTTTTTTCTCTTTATATGGACAGAACAAGGATAGGATAAGCACGAATACTAATCAAAAGGCCTAGGCAGTGATAATATTTGAATGTGAGCACTTGTCTATTTAGGCAAATGAGAGTCTATCCAGTTCTAAGGCCTATGATTCTCTGTTTGTTTTGACAAGAAAAAAAATCAGTGACCTTGAGAATTATCTTCTAATTAGTTCCCTTTCTCTTTACTTTCTGTCTATACTTATTCTCCTTTGGAGTCTTGAAAATTACCATCTGAGGTTGCTTCCTCCCTCATAGCTCCCATTTTACTGGTGATGTTCTGACTGCTTCCCATGGTTCATCTGTCCTCCACAGAACCGGCTGGCCTCCACGAGGTGCAGGATTTCTTAGGGCGAATCCAGTTCTACCAGCACCTGGGGAAGCACGAGAACCTGGTGCAGCTGCAAGGCTGCTGCACAGAGGAGCTGCCGCTCTATATGCTGCTGGAGGATGTGGCCCAAGGGGACCTGCTCAGCTTTCTCTGGACCTGTCGGCGGGTGAGCAGCAGGGCAGAGGCATTAGGAAGGAAAGGCTTGACCTGGCTCATTAGCTGGTCACATGTCAAATAGCCTGGCAAACGACCAAGCAGAGAGACATTATAGGAACATAATAATGATTGAGTATCACCATCCCATAGAACTTTTTATGATGGCAGAAAAATTCTCTATCTGCTCTGTTCAAAATGGTAGCCACTAATCACATGCGGCTATGGAGCACTTGAAATGTGGCTGATGTGACTGGGAAATGGAATTTTTAAAATTTCATTTAGTTTTAAATAATAAACTTCTCAACAGCCACATGTGGCTAATGGCTATCATAGTGGGCAGTGCAGATTTAGGGCATGAACTCTCGGCTTTATATCCTACGAGCTGTGTGACTTTGGGCAAGTCTTCCCTCTGAACCTGAATTTTCAGCATCTGTACAATGGGAATAATAATAAGTTATTATTAAAATTAACAGAAATTATGCATGTAAAAACTATTGTTAGTATTGACTGTAATTTTATCGCTGTTAGCCTTAAATGTGTCTTCTATTCCGTAACATCCCTCTAGTATGCCAGGGTTGACGAGGAGACATTCAGCTTGAAAGTTTTTGTACTTCAAATTCATATTTAAAAAAATGTAAATGTGTAGAAATTTCCAGGCTAAAGTGCAAGTCCTCTTGCTTGCAGTTTTTCTGCTTCTCTACATATTCCTCTTTCTGAAGTACTGCATGTTTCCCTAGTTAGTTCCTCACTTACCAATGAACAAGTTCAATATTAATCAAGCCTCCTCAAAAGACTGATTACTTTACCGCTAAATGTGTATGATAAAGGGACCCTGTTAATGCCTTACATCCAGTGGTGCAAATGGGACAATGTGCAAGTCTTTAGGCATTTAAGCCTTTGTAAGAGGTTATTTATTCATCTGTAACTTGTTCTCTGCTCTAACTTCGCTATTCTATTTTTTAAAATGATTATGCTTCTCTATTTTAGACCATTTACACATGCTTCTCTCATTACACCAAACTTCTCCCTTTCCTTTTTTTTTGCATAGTCATTGTCCAGCCATCCTTCAGATCTTTTTTTGTCACCATCATATGCTCTCTTTTTCATCTCCTTCATGGAGCTTATAGATATGTAACCATATATTTATGTATGATTATTTGATTCTGATGTCACACTTTAAGTTCCAGAAGGCAGCAGACATGTTTATTTTGCTCACTCTTGTGTTCTGAGTTCCTAAGATGGAACCTGGCACATAGTAGTCATTCAATAATGTGTTGAGTTAATGTGCTTAATTAATCACACACACATAGTGCCCCAGGAAAATTGTTGCTTTATCCAGGGGATAGTCTTATGATATCTGTCTTTCCTACCTGCTATTCTGTTCTTCCTTCATTCTGTTATTTATCTACATTCTTTATTGTTTTTTTTAGGTCAATCTATCATTGTACTTCTTTGCATATCTGAGAATCTCTCATATTAGCCTCTCCTTGAATCTTCATCCCTACGTTTTTGTATCTTTGCCTTGATATCTGCATTTAAGAATATCTCTGCCCCTATTTTATTTTTTAGATCTGTTCATGTCATTTTGATGTCATGTTTTTTCTTTGGCTCTTTAGGATGTGATGACCATGGATGGCCTTCTCTATGATCTCACAGAAAAACAAGTATATCACATCGGGAGGCAGGTCCTCCTGGCTTTGGTAAGTCTGGGAAAAATGACAACAGATGGTATGGATTTTTCTTGTTAGTCTGATATTTGACATCACATTTCTCATATTTATATTTCCAAATGGGGTATAGATTATAAAGAAAATCAGATGGAAGTTAAGGGTCAGAAGCTCAAGCACTGATAAATTGTTTCAGTTCTTTCTTTATGAAATTATTTAGATAATATACACAGGATTGGTAATTCTAGGCAGAAAGTCGTCAACTTAGGCTTTGTAGAAGGAACAGGAAGGATTTTAAAAGGTTTCTCAGTCTTAAAGGTCAAAAACCAGGGCCAAGAGTTATATGCTTGACACTCTTACTTCCCCATATACACTAATATTAAGAGATGTAAAATGGCAAATAGCGAGCGAGTTGGGAGGAGACACGGGAAGAGAAACCAAATGGGTGAAAGGCTGCAGAGCTAGATGGAAGTGCACAATTTTATGCCTGAAAAACAAGAAAGACGAGCTCAGAACACATTTCACTGGAGACTTGCTTTGATACTGAATGTGATAGGAAATACATATACTTTAAAAAGAACAAGGAACATGGAAAAAAAGAAATAAGGGGCAACAGTGAGATCATTCCTTCATTTAAACCAACTTAAATAAAGAGGTAAGAGAAAAAAAGGGTTTAAGAGGAAAAAAAAATGTACCTTTACCAGAATTAGTCAAGAAATTTAGATGACAATTTCTATGAAGTTATTTAGATAACTTTACTTAAAATTAGCATTTGCTATATAGAAAATCAGGCTCTGTGAAGCTACTATTTTAAGTATTTGATATATCTTGCCTCCTTGAGGTGTGAAATGTACTAGGGATCTAAATGGAATCTGGGAAAGCTTAGAAAAGAAGCAGTGAGGTGAAAAGGAGCAGTAGTTACAGCCGAAGTTCCCATGGGGCACAAGGAGAGAGCACGTCGTAGAAATGAGTATTATCTACAGTGTTTGGAGGTCCTAGTTGGTATACTCCCTTGATAAAGTTAGGGTGTCAGGACACAGCCTACCTTGTATTGTGAACCATAATTGCAGTGGTGCCCCACAGAGATGCATTGATCAGGGCTCTGGGTTACCAGTTACAAGGCATTGTCATACTATTTTTTTTTTTTTTCTTACTTTGACAACCTCAAAGTCACTACATTCTTTATTCTTCTCAGGATAGTATAATTTCTTCGTTTAAAACCTCACCTCACCAGGGACAGAAAGCTGCTAGTTACTGTTTCCTTCATCATCAGTGACTGGAAATGACCATCTTAAACGCCCCGCCCCCTTTTTTTATGTCATTCTTATTTAGCAATCGTAGACCTCAATCTCTAGCTCCTTGGTCATGTATAGCTTTTCAACTTCTTATGCCTTGAATAGCCTGATGTTGGGGGAATGATTGCAGCAAATCATTGTCATCCAGGCGCAATGGTTTTCAAATGCTTTGTTGGTTGTGCTAGAATCATTGTGATACTTCTTAAAAATAGAGATTACTAGGTTATTCTCCCTAAATTTTGGTTAAGTAAAGCTGGGGCAAAAATCATAAGTTTTTAAAAAGCTCTCAGGCAATTCTGATTTGTAGGCTGGCTTGAGAATTATTAGAATTTGTAATTCTGGGCACCTGGGTGGCTCAGATGGTTAAGCGTCTGCCTTCGGCTCAGGTCATGATCTCAGGGTCCTGGGATCGAGTCCCGCATCAGGCTCCCTGCTCCTTGGGAGCCTGCTTCTCCCTCTGCCTCTTTCTCTCTCTCTGTCTCTCATGAATAAATAAATAAAAAAATCTTTAAAAAAAAAAAAGAATTTGTAATTCTAATTCCTATGAATTAGAATACCTGGTTCTGGTCACTACCACTCCAAACTGTGTGACCTGATGTAATCATTTAGATTTATCTGACCTAGTTATTTTAGGGACAAAATGAGATGATATAAAGCTCTGTGTAAATTCATTATTATGACACTCAATTTCACTATGTATATATTACCTTGTTTGGGGGACTGCTGCTAGAAACTTGAAACCTGCTTCCTTTTCCAGGGTGTAGCTGGATCCTATCTGAGAGAAATGTAAATTCAGGCAGGGGTCAGAGCTTGACACAGAATGGGTGATCATACTTTCCAAACCCACTATTAATGCTGTTTGGATTATTTGCTCAGTTTGGTAATCCTAAACATAATGCAAAAATGTCTGATTCATTATGGTGACTTGGAAGTGATATGTCATTATCAATGAGACTTGTTCAGAGTTGAAAATGTCCTTGTCTTTTTGAGGATTCCTAGGACTGCTTCTTTTTGTCTGTGACTCGAGCCATGAACTCAGACAGCTGATCCATCTTTGATCTTGTGCTTACAGGAATTTCTCCAGGATAAGCATCTGTTCCATGGGGATGTGGCAGCTAGGAATATCCTGATCCAAAGTGATCTTACTGCTAAGCTCTGTGGACTGGGCCTAGCTTACGAAGTCCATGCCCGAGGGGCCATCCCGGCTACTCACAACGTACCTCTCAAGTGGCTCGCCCCAGAACGGCTTCTGCTGAGACAAGCTGGCATCAGAGGAGACATGTACGGTTTGTTCCTGCCCTTTGGACTTCTTCCCTTCTTGACCTAGATGTCCCCCAGTTCCTGACCATGACTGTATCTGTTGTCAATTATGTCTACATGTGAAATCTCTACCTAGAAGTCAGACAGACTCTCCAGGAGAAATGTGTGTTTTGTGACAGAGCTCATATTTGACATCTGGCTGCAATCCTTTTTAGTGCCTTTTAAAGTATTCCTTCTGTATTAGATTAGCAGCCTTAATCAGAAAAGAGAAAAGTGAAAAGATTATTCATACCAATATCCAAGGACTTAATCTAGTAGATTCCCTTTTATCTGAAGGAGGTGGGTCCACTTAATCAAAAGTTCAGTTAAACCAGGAATTATTAGAATAAAAAGAAATATACATACTTTGAATAATTTACTTTGACTTAAAACATATAAATGTACATTTATTGATTGATCTTTTGGGGGAGGGCCAAAGCCTTTTTTATGAGGACTGACCTGCTAAGTGAAGTTATACACTGTATTTCTTGTATAAATAGCATCCATAACACATTATTTTTGAGTTTCAGCTTGGGATGATTTTGAGTGAGAAATCTGAAAAAAAATGGTGAAGCAATTTGACTGCAGACGTTTATTATTATTTTTTCCAATTTCCTACTGTTGGGCTCACCCACACAATTTGACAACGCTTTCTTTTTAGCAGTATCTTTATAGAATACTTTCAAAGCATTCAACCTAGTTTTCAGGAGCTAATACTTTTTGCATTTATATTTAATTGATTACATAATTGCATTGATGCATCTGATGGTATAAACAGTACTGGAAAGAATCACAATTGACTTTCGGTAACCATATAATTCAGCAGCTTGGCGAAGCACATAGATGTAACATATAATATCTTACTAGTATTAATGTCATGAGCAGCAGAGGAAATTTAGAACATCAGTTAATACGGTGAGTCAATTAAGAGATTTCCATTGCTGCCTCACTGACATCTGCTTTTCAGTAGAGGTCTGGGAGTAATAAGCTTAACTGGGAAATACTGCTCGTTTAATGTGGTTTATAGAATAGTGAAATTAACATGTCTTAAATCATATTGCTGTGGCAAATATCTATTCTCATTATATGTAAAGCTTGTTTTGTTAATATTTTTCCTAGGTTTGGACAGTTAGATCTATTGAGGAAATAGTAGATAAATGATAAACCTCCCTGAGACTTGTGCTAAGTTACTAAAGGCTAGAATTTCGGCAGGAATGAATGGAAAGGATGAAAAAGATGCGGAAGGTAATTTCTTTATGTTTGGGTAGATGTGTTTGTGTGTTTCCATAAACACACATACACACAATTCAGCAAATGATAGTAAACATCTATTAATGTGAAATATAGAAGAAAGGAGACATAAATCCAGTCTGTAAAGAGATTAGACTTGAAGGGGATTGAACAGAAATGCTTTCTAATTACTTTGCTTATGTTATGAGACACCTTTAATTCCCCTTCATTGCCTTTATAGGGTTCTTACTGAAGGCCCCTGATAGTTTAAGTGAGCTCTCTTTAGGAAAGGCAGAAATATAAATTAAGTAAATGGCTTTGTTTCTTTCACAGCTGGTCCTTTGGGATCCTGCTTTATGAGATGGTGACTCTAGGTAAGGAGGGTCCCTAAGGTAGTACCTGTATGCAAATATACAAGTATGTTTATTTGGGCGGGAGATGGCATATGCTATGGGAAGAGGTTTCAGTATGATCTCTGAGGTTTGAACTGGGCTGATATGAAATCCCTCTCCTCCTTTTAACTTTTTTTTTTTTTTTGCTTTCTTTTTCTTTTTTTCCCTCAACACTTTACTAATTCCAAAAGAGGTTTTAAAATCCAAAGAATAATTCCAAGAATGATTTTGTATAAACATAAATATGTTGTCCTTAGATTTATAAACCTATCTGATAGCGAAAATACAGTACTTTCCCATGTTTGGGGAGTGGAGGGCAGGTCTCATTTCTCATTTTGCTCTGTTACTTTTGTAAAAACTCAACATTTTCCTAAATTATCAGTTTTTTTCCTCCCAAACACCTTTTTTTTTTTACTCCAAAACTCTCTAAGCTATATTCTTACTTGATCACCAGGGAGCAACTATATTGTATCTAGCATTTTTCCTTTGGCTCTATCTTTTGCAGGCAGTTAGCCCAGGTGGATGTAGAGTCATGTTATAGTTCATATTCTAGAGGACCTAATATTCCCTTGCTACTCTCATTTTTTTCATACCAACAGGGGCACCACCATATCCTGAAGTCCCTCCTACCAGCATCCTACAACATCTCCAAAGAAGGAAAATAATGAAGAGACCCAGTAGCTGCACACATACCATGTAAGCAGTTTTTAGGGTCTACTCTTCTCTCATTGCAACCTCTTTTTGATCCCCATCAACCGTGCCCTTTTAAAGTGGCTCAGATAATCCCTAGCTGTCCTTTATATGCTAATACACAGCCTTAGACACACCTATGCAGTAAAATACATCTGCTCATATATCATATATACTTATATATGTATGTATGTATGTATATGTGTGTGTATACACACAAAAACACTCAGTGTTGAGGCAACAACTGAAAACTGTATTAGGAATCTAAGTTGATAAAGTTTAGTTCTTCCAGAAGCTTCTAAGTGGACCAAATCCAATGTAAATACAGTAGTGTTTTGCTTGTCTAAATGTCAGTATCAGTCAGAGACTGCCAGCCTCAGTTCTAATATCGCTGCCATAAAAATCCATTGCTCTAGAGTTTTTTTTTTTTTTAAGATTTTATTTATCTGTCAGAGAGAGCACAAGCATGGGGAGTGGCAGGCAGAGGGAGAAGCAGGCTCTCCGCTGAGCAGAAAGCCCGACGTGGGACTCGATCCCAGGACTCTGGGATCTTGACCTGAGCCGAAGGCAGATGTTTAACTGACTGAGCCACCCAGGCGTCCCTCCATTGCTCTAGAGTTACTCACTGGCTCTTATTTAGTATTTAACTTTTAAAAAATATTGACTATTTTTCCAGGTCTGAGCAAATTAGAAGCCAACCAGAAGGGGGTAGAAAGAAATTAGAAAGATAGGAGAAGGAGTATCCAATAATGTCAGCAGAAGGGGACAGCTGATGAGCTAGTGCAGAGGCAGAAAATGGAAAAATTAAAAATTATACACAGAATTTTATAACCTATAAATTACAAAAAGGGATTGTTATAGAATATAAGAAAAGGTTAAAATATTTATAAGAAGTCAGGGGAGAATATATTAATATAAATTTCTCATAAAATTATTGCTATTTTATAAATTTTTCAGCATTAAAAGGGTAAATTTCCATCACCCTAGTTCCCCACCAATAAAGTTACTGTATCAAGCATATTATAAATGTTAAATATCATAACTATATACATTTATATATATACACACTCACACACATGCATGTATATAATATAATAATACTGCCTGGGTATACTGGAATGATTGTTGAAAAATATTTCTTGTAGGCTTTTTCTATGTGTAAAAATCTGTCCTTTATTTTGGGGGAGGGGAGACACTTAACCAATAAAGTATACAATCTTGAAGAATTTAATATTTGGGTGAGGAGATATCTAAAACAACCTGAAAATCAACTTAAAGTGGGAGGCAACATAAAAGAAGGATTAAAAGCTCAGACTCACATCACAGGGTCAAAAAAACACATGTCCACTCCTAGTCCTGTTACTTTACTGAACATTGTTTACTTACCTGAAAATAGGTATAATGATAATCATACCTCTACGTTATTGTGAGGCTAAAATAAAATAATGCATGTTAAGTTCCACTACCATGCCTTATAAAACAAGTAAGTTCTTGCTACATGTTATCAGGGTTATTAAATTAGCATCTTTTACACAGTCTCACTGTACAATAGTAAAGAGTGTGGGAGACTCAGCGTGGGCTGAGGCTTATAAGGGAAGGCTGCATAGAAGGATTGAGATCTAAAACAAGCCCGCAGGACATGACGACCATCGAGAGGATGCTCAAGGAATCGGGCATAGCATGAGCAAAGACAGAGTTGGGTGTTAACAACCACATCAGAGGCATAGCAAGACATTGACTTGGCTGGAGGAGAGGGGTTCAGTTAGGCAAGGTCTCTGAGGCAGAGAAGCTAGCAGGTAGGATGTCGGTTTTACACGGCAGACTGTGGGAAACCACTGTAGGTTCTTGAGAGGGATGAGACGTGACAAGAAGTGTTCGATAAGAGACTACATTATTAATTCTTTGTAAACTGGATTGAAGAAAAGACAGCTTAAAGGTGGTGAGTACTTTTGTCTAGATTAAGGCAATTTCTTGGAGAAGCTAAATAATAAAAGAGGGCAATGACCTGGATTAATGAAAGGAAACATCTAATTAATTAGATTATTCAAAATTAGTGTGAATCATATTATTCCATAACTTCTTATTTTGTTGGCTGCGAGGTAGCTTTTACTGGGAGATACCTTATAGCAATGGTGGGGAATGCTACAAGTGAGTAATATCTAAAGGATGAGAACACTTAACTTCTGAGAGTTTTGGGCAATAGAAAGAAAAACTTGTTCTGTCATACTGATTCTAGTTTGAGAAATCTTCAGTCGTTCTTCTTATAAAAAGGGCCCTGATGAGAAGACGATATTAAGTGATTTAATACTAAGAGGATAAGAAGGAATATTATTCTCTGGAAAAACAGGAGAGGACAGTGAGAAGTAGATGAATGACTGTGGGTTTTTTTATTGTTGTTGTTGTTAAGGTGTGTTAGGAGAAGAGACAACGTTCCTCAAACATTTGCCTTGTCAAGGAAGTCAGTTTCTCTTGTTTCCCTCTCAGGTATGGTCTTATGAAGTCCTGCTGGCGCTGGAGTGAGGAGAGCCGCCCCTCACTTAAAGAGCTACACTCACGCCTAGAAATCGCCGCTCGAACTGCAAATGACAAAGCTGTGTTGCAAGTACCCGAGTTGGTGGTGCCTGAACTGTATGCAGCCGTGGCAGGTATCAGCATGGACAGCCTCTCCTACAGCTACAGCATCCTATGAAGATCTTGGGGAAAGAAACATTTATGAGTGATCATATACTATTGGAATGGATTCCTCCGAGAACAGAGAATAGCTTTCTAGTGGGACATAAAGGGACAAATAGGATATTCCCCTACACATTTCCCTAGATACCCAAAATGATGCCAGATGAGGCTCTACACTCCATATACCCTGGAGACTGAGAAGTATAGTTTCATTTCTGCTGTCCCAATCCTGAAGACCCACAGTAGACGTGGTGGATAGTACCATTGCAAAGAAAATCTTAGAAATCCACGTTTGTCTGGCATTGCACAAACAAGCTGGTCCTCCCACCACAGACTGGTTTCCTCTTGAAGCATGCTTTCATCTAGATTATAGAGTCCAGAGAAGTTGGGAGTCAACTGATGGAATAAGGAGCCGGAAAAGAAGTTGATGAGAAAGAAAATCAAAAGGTTCTATTTGCTCAGGAGTACAGACGTGGACCAAGGTCATCCTTCAAAGAGAAGGTGGAGGAAGGAGATAAAGTTCTTCAGTCCTGGTCCGTTCATGCAGGACTGGAGGAGGACCATGTAGGAAAACTTCAGAGTTTCCTTTTGGGTATAGATAAGAGGTAGATAGTCTCTTTTTATCTAATTATGAGACAAGTGAACTTGGCTGGAACTACTTTTAACTAGAAGCTGGAGAGGTCCATTCACGATTAAGAACATTCAACAGCTATTGTTCATCAGACTAGCTTCCTGGTCCCCATAAAACTAGGGAGACTGAGCCTAGAGAGCCCATTAGGCTGTGATGAATATACAGTTGACCCTTGAACAACATAGGTTTGAACTATGTGGGTCCACTTATACATGGAGTTTTTTTCTTGATAAATGCAGTGCAGGCCTGTAAATGTATTTTCTCTTCCTTATGATTTTTTTTTTCTAGCTTAATTTACTGTAAGAATACAGAATGTAATACATAGAACATACAAAATATGTGTTGACTGTTTATATTTTTGGTAAGGCTTCTGGTCAACAGTGGCTATTACTAGTTAAGTTTTGGGGGAGTCAAAGTCATATGCAGATTTCTTTTTTTTTTTAATTTATTTGAGACAGAGAGAACGAGAGAGAGAGCACATGAGAGGGGGGAGGGTCAGAGGGAGAAGCAGTTTCCTTGTGAGTAGGGAGCCCGATGCGGGACTCGATCCAGGGACTCCAGGATCATGACCTGAGCCGAAGGCAGTCACTTAACTAACTGAGCCACCCAGGTGCCCCAAGATTTTATTTATTTATTCATGAGAGACAGAGAGAGAGAGAGAGAGAGAGAGGCAGAGGGAGAAGCAGGCTCCCAAGGAGCAGAGACCCCGATGCGGGACTCGATCCCAGGACCCTGGGATCATGACCTGAGCTGAAGGCAGACGCTTAACCATCTGAGCCACCCAGGCACCCTATACGCAGATTTCTGACTGTGCAGGGTTCGGCACACTTAATCCCTGTGTAGTTCAATGTACTATGTACTATGTGTGTATTTAATAAGTAGGAAATGTGAAAGCCAAGCAAGAATGCTTAGTAGTCCAGAAGGTCTTTAAAAGGGTTAGAAAAGGATGTAATCTGAGACAGAAGGATGGTAGCTTCTGATTCAATCATTCGTTGATGTACTGTGAAACTTTATTTCATTAAATTAATATTTATTGAGTAAAGTAGGATTTTCTAGTATACAGCTGCCAAATCTCTACAATAGGATAAAAGTAAATAAATGGAAGTTAATGTCAACAGAAAAATTCAGGAGACAATCTGCATTGTCAGAAGACTGGTTCCTCAGGTGTAAAGTGGGGATAATACCTACCTACCTCACAGGGTTGTTGTGAGGACTGAACAAGAATATATGTTTGTACAGTATTTGGCTCATATGTGCTCAGTAAATGGTAGTTTCCTTTCTTTTTGCCCCACCTATCCTAGAATCTTTCATATCTTTTTCATTTAAAATCTACTGTAGCCAGGGGTGCCTGGGTGGCTCAGTCGTTGGGCGTCTGCCTTCGGCTCAGGTCATGATCCCAGGGTCCTGGGATCGAGCCCCACAACGGGCTCCCTGCTCCCCGGAAAGCCTGCTTCTCCTTCTCCCAGTCCCCCTGCTTGTGTTCCCTCTCTCGCTATGTTTCTGTCAAACAAATAAATAAAATCTTTAAAAAATAATAATAAAATCTACTGTAGCCAGAAAGAGAACCTCAGTCTGTCAGTCGCACCTCAAGGCAGGACATACTGAAGGATGGCCTGGTACAAGTACCACATGACTAAAATAATGAGCTCATCACTTTTTTTTTTTTTAAGATTTTTTTCATTTATTTATTTGAGAGAGAGAGAATGAGAGAGAGCACATGAGAGGGGGGAGGGTCAGAGGGAGAAGCAGGTTCCTTGCTGAGCAGGGAGCCCGATGCGGGACTCGATCCAGGGACTCCAGGATCATGACCTGAGCCGAAAGCAGTCGCTTAACCAACTGAGCCACTCAGGCGCCCTGAGCTCATCACTTTTGTATGAGCTTCTGGATGATGACAGTAGCCTTTTACAATTTGAAAATACTGAAAATATGGTGATGACAATGTCCTTGAACATGTGATCTATGGTTTTACTTTTTTATTTTTCTTATTATGTTCAGTTAGCCACTGTATAGTATGTCATTAGTTTTTGATGTAGTGTTCACTGATTCATTAGTTAAGTATAACTAACCCAGTGCTCATCCCAGCATGATCTATGGTTTTAAAGAACACTCTGGGTGCTCTGGGAGGGACACCGAAGGCTGCTATAGAAAGTTGACTGGCAGTTGACAATTTTGTAGAAGTCGGAATCTGAATGAGGTCATGATTAGTCATCCAGCTGAATAATGATTCTTGCCCCGGTAGGAGTACCACATGACTAGTAAGGATTTAAGGGGGTGTTAAGTTGCAATAGGGAGAAGGGAGGTACAGCGCTTGGCACAAAATGATAAAGTCCTATGGAATCTCATTGTTGTTGCTTGTCTGTTCACGTAAGTCAAATTTACAAAATATTTATGTATTAATTCAAATATTTAAAAAAAAGGTGAGTGTTAGGGCCAACTGTGCCAGGCACTGTTCCAGATGTTGGATAAAACAGAGAGCTTTTGATTACAGTCTAGAAAGTAAGAGACTTTAGGTATATGTTTGTGTGGGTATAATTACAAATTGTGGTAAGTGCTACGAAGAAAAACTACGGGATAGTAAAAAGAAATGTAAAATGAGGACCTCCCTGAAGAAATGGCATTTAAACACAGACCTTTTTTTTTTTCCTAAAGATTTTATTTATTTATTTGACAGAGAGACACATCGAGAGAAGGAACACAAGGGGGAGTGGGGAGAGGGAGAAGCAGGCTTCTGCTGAACAGGGAGCCCGACCTGGGATCATGACCTGAGCCACCCTGGTGCCCCTAAACTCAGACCTTACGGGTAGGTAAGCAAACCTGACAAAGAGTGAGAAGAAGAGCCATCTGGGAGAGGGAAGTGGGGCTATATGTGTGAAAACTCTGGGGCAAGGAAAAAGGCATAAATTGTTTGAGGAACTGCAAGTCGGCAAGTGGATGGGGGCACAGTGAGGTTAGGAGGAAAGTGGTACATAATTAATCAGAGCATTGCTCTTTCATACTGTATGTTAATAGTTGTTTTGGTAGGAGGGAAAGCAGCAGACAATTGCTATTTAAAAATTTTACCCTTAATTTTATTTGTTTTTCTGGATATAGGTTTAGAAAAATGGATACAGTGATTATTTATTCTAAGAAAACTGGGTCTTTCCCATTACTTGGCCAGGCTTTCTCCAAAAGGGGGATTATATTTTTGGCATTTTAACTGGTCAGCCAAACCAGGTATGTCTGAGCTAATGAGTGGAAAAGAGAATAAAAATATTTACCATTCAATTAAGTTTAATCTGGGCTAGGATTTGTTTTATTGTTTTGATTCCACCCTCCCCGGATCTTGTTTTTCCAATTTATGCTTTATTGTTTAAAAAAGCCTCTAACATAGCTAGGACCTGAGCAAACACGCACCTGGATACAGTGTCTAACTGAAAGTTGAAAATGTAGTTTAACTTAGAATAGTCTGAACCAGTAGTTTCAAATCACACTCATGCAGAACACTAGTGTTTTTCATGGTAGATTTAGGTGTTTTGTTATTAAAATTGAATAATTTTTTCACTTTTTTTTTAAAAGATTTTATTTAGTCATTCGAGACACAGAGATACAGAGAGAGAGAGAGCACGAGCAGGGGGAGAGGCAGAGGGAGAAGCAGGCTCCCCACTGAGCCAGGAGCCAGACGTGGGGCTCGATCCCAGGACCCCTGAGATCATGACCCGAGCTGAAGGCAGACGCTTAACCGTCTGAGCCACCCAGGTGCCCCAATTTTTTCACTATTTTTAAAGAAAAAGTAAACTAGTAGATAGAATCTTCTTAATCTTAACTTTGCTGTAATAATTTTTATTAAATTTTTGCTTTATCTTATAGCTCATTTAAACAAATGAGTATGGCAAATACAATGGAAAAGTGGGAGGGTAGCCTATTATATTTAATCTAGAGACTGTTTTTACTTGTTTTGGAAATAAGAGTTAGCGGTCATACTATGTGTTAGAAGCATATGATATTGTCATATACTGGAAAAATTATTAGTTTGAATACTGGAATTAAATATATCATCATGTCATAATAATCTAGCAATAGGGGGTGCCTGGGTGGCTCAGTCAGTTAAGCATCTATCTGCCTTCGGCTCAGGTCATGATCAAAAGGTCCTGGGATCGAGTCCTTCGTCGGGCTCCCTGCTCAGCAGGGAGTCTGCTCATTCTCCCTCTCTCTCTGCCTCTCCCCTGCTGCTTGTACTCTTTCTCTTTCTCAAATAAATAGAACCTTTTCTTTTTTTTTAAAGATTTTATTTATGTATTTGAGAGAGAGAATGAGATAGAGCATGAGAGGGGGGAGGACCAGGGGGAGAAGCAGACTCCCTGCTGAGCAGGGAGCCCAATGCGGGGCTCGATCCTGGGACTCCAGGATCATGACCTGAGCTGAAGGCAGTCGCTTAACCAACTGAGCCACCCAGGAGCCCTAAATAGAATCTTAAAAAAAAAAAAAAATCTAGCAATAGTGCTCACCACATATGAACATATCTGAGAAACAATGGTATGAAAATTTTTGTGTTTCTGCATGATGGTGTTTCTCATTAAAAAAGTAATACCACTGAGTGTAAAAAGACATTTATGGTTAAAATTCCATAGATAAGTCTATTTTTAAAAAATTATTTATTTATTTATTTATTTATTTGAGAGAGATAGAGATGTATGCATGCTTGAGAGCAGGGGTAGGTGCAGAGGGAGAGGGACGAGCAGTCTCTGCGCTGAGCGTGGAGCCCCACACAGGACTCCACGTGGGGCTCAATCCCTTGACCCTGAGACCATGACCCTGAGACCATGATCTAACCTGTAACTGAGTCAGAGGCTTAACTGACTGAACTACTCAGGTACCCCAAGAAGTCCTAGAAGAGAGAAGAGAAAGGTGGATGGATGTCATAAAGGCTGAAACAAACCATCTCATTTTGACATTAATTTTTTTTAATTACCTTAGAATGTTGATTTAGATTATATAATATTCTTGGTTTATTACTCTGACCCATTTAATGGAATGAGATAGCCCTGGCAGCTTTTGTTCTGTAAATACAAATTCAAACTGTTTAAAAGCTACTGATAAAATAAAGAAAACAAATGAAAACAACAACAACAACAACAAAAACCTATCCTCTCCAGTGTTTATCTCAGGAAATTCAGGGCATATTTCTGAAAATTTTAAGTAGGAATGATTTGATGATTTTAGATAGTGAGGTAAAAGGCAAAAGAAAAGTTTGAGGACAGAGCAGACTTGAGAGATCAAGAGAAGAGAGAATTTTAGATGCAGGAAAAATCAGAACATTTTAAAAGATTGAATTAACACTTCTAAGAAATAATCATCTCTGACCATAGCCCTCTGACTGGATTCATCACCGTGAAGCTGAAAGCAATAAACTTAAAATCTGAGGGGAAGGGCGCCTGGGTGGCTCAGTTGGTTAAGCGACTGCCTTCAGCTCAGGTCATGATCCTGGAGTCCCGGGATCGAGTCCCGCATCTGGCTCCCTGCTCGGCGGGGAGTCTGCTTCTCCCTCTCCCGCTCCCCCCTCTCATGTGCTCTCTCTCTCTCATTCTCTCTGTCTCAAATAAATAAATAAAATCTTAAAAAAAAATCTGAGGGGAAAATCAAATCATTATTTTATCAATGAATATTATGTATTTGATTAAATCATTAAGTCTTAATTTCAGCTGGAGTTGGAAATAAAACGTGTATTTCTTAACTATTTCAGAAGGGTATTTTAAAGCTAACCACAGATAGGCTGCATTAGCAAAGGCAAAAATAGTACTTTATTTGGCTTCGTTTAAGATGCCCAAACATTTGTTTTCATAAATAAACTGGTGATACTGGTAAGTACGCTCTAATTTGAACTCTACAGCAACTGAGATTGAGATTTCTCAGTGTCCGAAACATATTTTCACTATTTCCAGCCCAAGTAAAAGAATATGAAGTGGTTCTTATATAACTTCACTGTCCAACACAGTAGCCAATAGACACACGTGGGTATTTAAACATTAATTTAAATTCATACAAATGAAATAATATTTAAAAAGAAAAACTTCAGTTCCTGGTCTCGCCAGCCACATTCCAAGTGCTCAAGAGCTGTTCAGAACATTTCCACATCTCTGTTGTATAACATCCAAGAAGACCACAAAACACAAATGCTTTATCACTCTGCAATCCTTATCAGATACAAGAGATGGTGAGGCTTTTTTTGTATATAAAGGATTAAGTACATATATTTTCACATTTCCTCTTAAAGACAGAGTTAGAGAGGATTAGTCTTTTTTTTTTTTTAAAGATTTTATTTATTTATTTGAGACAGAATGAGAGACAGAGAGCATGAGAGGGAGGAGGGTCAGAGGGAGAAGCAGACTCCCTGCCAAGCAGGGAGCCCGATGCGGGACTCGATCCAGGGACCCTGGGATCATGACCTGAGCCGAAGGCAGTCGCTTAACCAACTGAGCCACCCAGGCACCCAGAGAGGATTAGTCTTTACCTCAGAGGTCTTTTTAGGGAATAAAGACAATAACTGGCCTATAGATAAAGACCTCAACACTGTGCATTCCACGTGCACTACTTACATTATAGTAAATTCTGGTACCTGGTACCTGTAGCTCTCTTACGTAAGCATGAAGATGAACACTGGTATGTGTGCCAAAAATCTGGAGGACATGCACTAGGGAATCTAAAGATATTGAATGAGGCTCCCTCCAAAAAACAAACCAAATGGATTACTGCTTATATTTTCAGAGCTACTATGGGATATTGTGGTCAAATTTCTGTGGGTTATTCTTTTTTTTTTTTTTAAAGATTTTATTTATTTATTTGACAGAGAGAGACACAGTGAGAGCAGGATCACAAGCAGGGGGAGAGGGAGAGGGAGAAACAGGCTTCCTGCCGAGCAGGGAGCCCGATGTGGGACTCGATCCCAGGACCCTGGGACCATGAGCAGAGCCGAAGGCAGACGCTTAACGACTGAGCCACCCAGGCGCCCCTCTGTGGGTTATTCTTGTGGTAAGTACACTGACCAACTCATCTCTGTTTGCCTGGGACTTTGCAGGCTTTAAAACTGAAAGTTCCACATCCCAGGAAACTCCCCAGGCCTGTTCAAACTGGAACAGTTAGTCACCTTAGTGGTAAGGGATAGTGCTTTATGTCTCTTGCATATTTTCCATAATGGCAGTATATATAGGAATTGAATGATCTTTCTGTATTAACATTTATACAATGGTTAATATAGATATCTATATTGACAGTTATATAAGTGTTCATATAGACTCAACATAATCTGGCCCAGTCTGCCTTTCTAGTTATTCTACTTGCATGAACCTTATCTTCTAACTATAGTGAATTTCTTCGCTTTCCCAAATCACACACTGTCATACCACTGTGTCTTTGGTCAGGCTGTTTTCTGCCTGGAATTCTTTCTCTCCCTTTGAATATATACTGAACTTACTCAACTTGGTCTGATTCAAATTGTACCTCTTGTCACAATACTTCCCTGATACTTCCCTTTCTTCAGTTTCCCCTATTCCCCAGTAAAATGACTTGCTTTTTCTGCTGTGCTACCAGCATTTAAAAATTTTCTTTCCCCCTTTTTTAAACAACTGATAATCAATTTATTAAAAAGGTTGATTTAAGCATCTGCAATGGTGACTTCAACCTCACCTCCTAGCTCAATAGTGATGGAAGTAATCTGCTTAACAATTCCAGAAGGACTGTGCAAATCAATGAGTAGCTTGTGGGTCCAAGGAGTTTTTCTTGCAGTGATTCTCAAAGCCTTGGTAAGCATCTGAACTGGTCCTTTGACTTTGAGATTCTTTTCCTTTGTGCCTCTGATCAAGGCAGCACATACCTTCTCCAAAGATTTTACCTTGCGGCTGGTTAGAGTAATTCTAATTCAGTGAATCTCTGGTTCCCTGGGTGTCTTCCTGGTGTCTTTAAAAGTCATGGCTTTGGAGCGGCGTCCTGACTGACTTGTTCCTCTGCGAGAGTGAACCCTGGTGAGTCAGGAGCAGGAGCGGGGCATCCAAAGCTCCATTATTGCTGTGACTGCATCTTCCTCAATGAAAGAATAAAAATACTCTTTCTTGTAAGGTTTGCTTCCTTGTGTTAATATTTATCTACTGTTCGCTTTCTTCTCTGGACTAAAAGTGTAAAGGGCTCTAAAATTATTACCAGTGTCCATCCATTTCTGGCACATTTTAATAACGCCTGTTAAAATCATTATGTTTTATAAATTTTAAAGCTATTATACATTTATTATCTCATTTGATCTTCTCAACAATTCCTAAGCTTCGCAAAGTTGATTGTAGGACATTGTAGGATATTCATTTGGTTGGTGAACAAACAGGTGTAGACAGTGACTAAGTAACCAAGGTTAGTAGAAGTAAGTGATGGGAATGAATCCCAGGTCTTCTGACTGCCAGTCTTTCTTCTAAATCCTGCTGAAGGTTAAAGGTCACCCAACAGAATTACTCTGTTGGTAAAAACAGGGTGATCAATAATATTTCAAAAGTAGACTTTGTATAAAAGTTCACCTTGTCTTTCTACCTCCTTCAAAACCCATTCCACATTGCAGCATTCCTTCATCTCCCCAATTTAATTCTTTCTGGTAAGAAACGTGGGCTGGGGCGCCTGAGTGGCTCAGTCGGTTGGGCCTCTGCCTTCCGCTCAGGTCATGATCCGGGAGTCCCTAATGGAGCCCCACATAGGGCTCCCTGCTCAGCGGGGAGTCTGCTTCTCCCTCTGCCCCTCCCTCTGCTCATACTCTCTCTCTCAAATAAATAAAATCTTTAAAAAGAAAAAAAAAAGTGGGCTAAACCATTTGATCTTAAGTCAAATTGCCAAAACTACACAGGCTACTAAAGATTAACCCTTATTGAATGATGAAAGTTTTACTACTAAGAGGAACTCTTATACCGTGACTATCAGAGATCTTTCCTTTCAATGTGCTTTTTAAACATCAGACCTCTTTTCTTTTTTTTTCTTTTGTTCCCTCTTTTTTGTTTTTTTTAATTAATTTTTTTTATTCTTATGTTAATCCCCATACATTACATCATTAGTTTTAGATGAAGTGTTCCATGATTCATTGTTTGTGCATAACACCCAGTGCTCCATGCAGAATGTGCCCTCCTCAATACCCACCACCAGGCTAACCCATCCTCCCACCCCCCTCCCCTCTAGAACCCTCAATTTGTTTTTCAGGGTCCATCGTCTCTCATGGTTCGTCTACCCCTCCGATTTCCCCCGCTTCATTCTTCACCTCCTGCTACCTTCTTCTTCTTCTTCTTTTTTTTTTTTCTTAACATATATTGCATTATTTGTTTCAGAGGTACAGATCTGAGATTCAACAGTCTTGCACCATTCACAACGCTTACCAGAGCACACACCCTCCCCAGTGTCCATCACCCAGTCCCCCCATCCCTCCACCCCACCCCCCACTCCAGCAACCCTCAGTTTATTTCCTGCGATTAAGAATTCCTCATATCAGTGAGATCATATGATACATGCGTCAGACCTCTTTTCTGATGGGTTCTTCCTACTTTGCCTCTATTCTAGGCTTCTAGCTGCCGGATAACTAGCAGTCATCGTCCAGAGGGCAAAGCTCCGGTTAGGAATCTAACTGGAGGAAAGAGAGGTAATCCCGGTCTACCATGCTGATTCTGGGCTTTATCTTTCTCATTCCACCAGTTAGAGGGGAATAATGCCACACCCACCTCGTGAGGACAGGATGCCGCGAGAATTAGAGACCCGAAAAGTAAAAGCGACTTGAAACCTTAATTCTAAACCCATAAAAAATGCGATCACATTTCCCACACTTCTGTGTTTTGCTAATATAATCGTATCCACTTAATTTTGGGGAAAAAAATGTTCCTCTCGCCCCGGCGCCTCCAAGACTCTGGAACGAGAGCTAGCCTTCCCCCTTTCCTTTGGCGACCGGGACCGGGAAGGCGCGCCCGCAGTGACGCATTTATCCCGCGCGATGACGTCGCTACCAGGCGCCCGGCGGCACGTTGGCCAGGCCTTGGGCTGGCTTTAGGGGGTAAAAATGGCTATGGCCAGCGATTTCTACCTGCGCTACTACGTAGGTCACAAGGGCAAGTTTGGACACGAGTTTCTGGAGTTCGAGTTTCGGCCAGACGGTGAGCAGAGGAGCGGCGCCGCCGCCGCAGCTTAGCTCGGTGCGCGGCTCGGGTAAGCGGGGTGGAGAGGGCGCGGAGGAGGCGAAGTGGGGTGATTCCGCCTCAGTGGGCTTGCAAGTGTGTCTTGGGGACTGAGGTCACTTGCTAGAGCCGAAGTAAATCCGAACCGAAGACTCTCAGAAGCATTAACTGGACCTGTGAATAAAAGAAAATTAATGGGTGTAAGTTAATTCAGAAAATCTGATCCTGCCAGATACTGAAAACTTGAACACAGGGTAATCAGAATCTTCAGAGTAGGTCTCCTCCCTTTTCCTAGACACGTGGCCTTACGTACAGCGCTTAAATGAATACAGTGGTTGAACGGGGGAGGCCGAAAATTGCCGGTCACCGGAAGACTTTAAGCATCCGTTGCACAACCGCGTGGTGGGATGTTCTTTAAAATGTTCAAGGATGACGTCAAGTAAACTAGATGGCTTCCGGTGCGCTGAACTGAAGAAGGGAGCTCCACGTGTAGGAACATGAGTGTAGTAATTATGTGTTTTGGGTGCTTAAATATAGTTGTTGTTCCCCATAGGATGCATTAAGAATAAAAAGGGGGGAATGGTTAGGAGTCCAGGAAAGCTTCCTAGAAAAGGTAACAGTTGAAATTGTAGCTGGTGCGCAGGGCTGCTCTGGGTTTCCCAAACAGACCAGATTGGGGGCTCACCGCTGACAAAATCCAAAGGCAGAGAATCTACTGGTGGTGAGACAACAAAGGAATTTATTTCAGAGAGGCTGGCACCGGGAAGATAGTGCACTAGCATCTCAAAGACTGTCTCCAAAATGCCAACAATACTTGCCAAAAAAATATGGGGCGAAGGTGGGTTTGAGATCATAATAATGTAGGTAGCCAAAGTTCTCTTTCAAGATGAGTCTTGGAATGAGAATAGGCATTTTCTTGGCCTGTGAGGGGAAAAAAACCATTCAGACTGCTGAAAACAGCATGAGCAAAGGGTGAGGTGGGACTGTCTGCTGCCCTGGAGGTGCAGCATTATTCTATCATTTGAGAGCCCTGAATCTCTTTAGAGAGTTACTGTATACTGAACTCTGCTTAGAACAGGGATGGTCCACCTGCATAGACTTTTCTTTCTTTGAATGCGTGTTATGTGCAAGGCAACATGTAAACACAAAAATTGAGGGTACAATAATGAGTAAGTCTCTTTAATTTCTCTGAAGGAACTATGTCTTGGTGGGTGACACAGACATGAAACTAGCCATAAAACAGTGTGGATATTAAGTGGTGTATTATGGTTTGGACAAAGTTCTGTGAGAGTGAAAAAAAAAAGTGGAGAAGCATCACATGTTAGGAAAAGGAAGAGTATCAGACATTTAAGGAAGAACTCAAGGTAGCTACAGCCCTGCAGTTCAGAAACCTTAATCACTTTATTCCCCCTTGTTCTTACCATGTCTCTTTTAAATTTAACTAAGGAGCCAAATTTATCTGAATTCTCCATCTATTCTTTTCTTAGGTGATACTCTTTTTAGTGCCTTTGCCTTTGAACAGCTTTCAGCTTGCCTATATCATGTTTAGCCAGTCACGTAAATTAAGTAGGCGGATATTATCATGGAGAGTTCATGCTAGAACAGTGATTCTCATCCGGTTATCTGCCACCATACCATTCCACATATTTCCTTCAGTAGTGAGGGGGTCACCTCATTAGGGAAACCTATCATTTCAGAGATCAGGACCACATTACATTTGTGTCTGAGCAACTGACCATAGCCATGATGAGAAGCATGCATCAGGGAGTACAAAAGTCATGATGGATTAAAATTTTAAATACAGGTCAGCTAACAAACTGACCAACTTTTATCTAGAAGCAGTACATAGTTCGTATACATCTTAGTCACAGTGCTAAAATAGTAGCATTGCCATATTGTGTACATATATTAATTTGAAGGAAATAATTTTTGGAGTATTGGGGAAAGCATGAGTATTGGAAGAAGGTAGACCTAGAAATGAATCTTTCTGACCCTGGGCAAGTTACTTAACTCTGTTCTCTCAAGTATAAATAGATGAGAGAACAAAACCTAGTAAGTGTTGTTTTACCAATTAGATTAAATTTTCTGGGTAAATCACTTAGGGCCAATACAGATATATAACATAGGCTTTAAAAAGAAATGTTAGTTCCTTTTTCAGATTCCCTGTCTAGTTCATGACATAGCTTAAGCAAATGAGCCTTAAGAATGATCCTCCTAGGGGGAAGAATGAAGGGGGGGGGGAAATTGGAGGGGAGATGAACCATGAGAGACGATGGACTCTGAAAAACAAACTGAGGGTTCTAGAGGGGAGGGGGGCGGGAGGATGGGTTAGCCTGGTGGTGGGTATTGAGGAGGGCACATTCTGCATGGAGCACTGGGTGTTGTGCACAAACAATGAATCATGGAACACTACATCTAAAACTAATGATGTATTGTATGGTGATTAACGTAACATAATAAAAAAAAATGACCCCTCCTATTATATTGAATTATATTGAAGGCATGAAATATTTAAAAATTATGTTGAATGTTTAAAAATTCAACTATTGAAGGTATGAAAGTTTTGAAAATGACTGGCTTCAACTTTAGCCAACTTTTTACCAATATTTGAGTGTTTACAGGTCTAGCATTGATCTTATGCTAAAAGGGTGGAAATATTAATAAAAGTAGTAGTATAAAATGGTCTGTACCTTTGAAATTGCTTACAATGTCATTTTTTTATTATTTTCTTTTTTAGTGGTTTTTGCTGTTATAGATTGAATTTTTTTCCACTCCCCACAGGAAAGCTTAGATATGCCAACAACAGCAATTACAAAAATGATGTCATGATCAGAAAGGAGGTAAGTTCTTTTCAGATGTCTAATTTTTTACATTTAGACCATTTTCTTCATGTCTTTTTTTGAATTTATAAAAGTACATCTCAGGCTGTATTGCTTGTAAAGAAGCCAGTTTATAGATTGAAAAAGGAGTCTATTTAAATAGATCTAAATGTAGCATGTGTAACAGCCAAAGAAGCAATCTGATTATATTAAGTTGTAGTTCCACCTTTAAACATATAATTTCATTCATTTCATAATTAGCTTTGTCTTTTTATCCCACTCCCTATTTAAACTGATTGATAGTCAAGATTTAAATACAGTATTTTACAGAATTTTAAATGAAAGGCCCGGAAGTTAAGGATAAGAAAAAGCTCAAAGCAGTGACTGTGATGTCTACTTGTATTTGTGTCTGTTCACCTCACAGATTTTCTGTTATCATTGTTAACCACTCAGAGGTATTTGAGTCCCATGTTAAAAGGCAGGATCCAGGGTTTTAAAAGGGGGCTAGTGTAAGTTATCTTTTTTTTTAAATTTGGAAACAAATACATATTAAAGGAAAGGGCGAGAGAGTTAATAAAATCATAAGGATGAGTGATTATCTCCCATCTTGTACTTTTAGGATCAGTATTAGATTCTTCTGTGATATTCTCTTTGAATATTTAGGGTTTGTAACTTCATATTATGATTTCATTCTGAGTTGTGGAAAGTAATAGACATTGTGGAATTTTTATTGTAACTTGTTTTCAGGCTTATGTGCACAAGAGTGTAATGGAGGAACTGAAGAGGATTATTGACGACAGTGAAATTACAAAAGAAGATGATGCTTTGTGGCCTCCCCCTGACAGAGTTGGCCGACAGGTTCGTATACAGTAGTTCTTTACGTGCATACATGTTGGAAATTGGTGATATAATTGTTACGTTTCTCCATATTTACTTAGCATAGTTCCTCCTTGATTCTTTGGTTTTCCATTTAGTAGGCACCCGGTAAATACTCTTTAATTTTATTTCACTTAGTTTCATTTTCTGTTCTACCTTTGAATTGTAAAGGAGTCAGTGCAGAGCTCTAAACTTAGGCATCTTTCTGAGCAGTCTTCTCTGTAGCCTCACTGGTTAAAGTTAGGATGTTTTCATACTGTTAATGGATAATTGCTATTGTATATTAATTACTTCTGTTAAGAATAAGTACAGTGTTTGTGAAATTCAAGAGAGGATTCTTATTGATTGTAAAATTCACTTTCTTCATTTTTATAACTTTGAGAACTCTTTATTTGTACCCTTGTGCCCAAGAGAGGGATTTGATTGGTTTCTTTTTCAAACTGATCATTGCTTTTGCTTCTTATTCCCTTCAGAGTAATTAATGTTTCTCAAAGGGCTTCTGGAGAAGTTTGAAGGCTTAATTTCACTCTGTAGAAAGACAGTTTGGGTTTTTTCAACTCTTGAAGAAATGAGATCTAACTCCTGGAGGAAGAAATACTTAATTTCACTTTTATATATTCCTGAGAATTATACTTTATATCCCCTTCTTTGACTAGAAGAAAATGTGGAGAAATCAAATAGATGCTGACATTCTGTAGCAGTCATTTACCTCTTCTATTTAAAGAAGTATTATTTAGGAAAGCAAAGGTAATAGTTAACAGTATTTATGTTACACATTGTAAATACTTTTAAAAAGTAAATTTAAATCTCGGTTTGTTTTATGCTGTAGGTACATACGTACTAAAAAACAGACACTACAACAGTAAACTTTTTATCTATTTTAGACTCAGGGAGAACCCAGTATTTTCATCTACCGACTTGATGATGTATTTATATGTTTTGGTTAGTGGGGAGGGGTAGGCATGTTCCAGAAATCATCTATTGGGTCTTTAAGTCAAAGATTTTATGATCGTTTGAGAGCCTTAATTAGTTCTCCATTTTGTGTGTGCCAAAAACTGTGCATAATTAGGTCCCATAATGAAATAGAGAGCTAAGACCATCTTTAATGGCATTTGTTATTTAACCTGATAAATCACTACACACATAGCCTCATAATTACTGGTTTTAGATTTGCGGATAAAATCTAGAGAACAATTTCTACAATAATTATGGTACACTAAGAATGTCTACAGTATGTTGTATTTGTTTTAGTAGGTCTTAATTTTCAATGCTTTGTGAAGTCAAATCACAATGAGTCTTTCATTCTTAACAGCCGAGGACTCAAAATATCAATACCATCACTTACTCGTGATTGTAAATACATCAGTGTTTTTTTCCTATGCTTTATGAGTCTTGTATTTTGCATTTGTAACATACCCTGAGAAGGGTGTTTTAGGGATTACAGAGTATGTTTGTAAAGTCCCCAGCAGCAGGGCCTCATACATAGTAGATGCCCAAGTGGTGCTATTAGTATTGTGCATTTTATTTATAAAGCCTGGTAGAAAGGTTAAATGTGCTTGTATTTATTTATTAAAAATAGGTTTATACCCATATCTACAGCATTTTGCTTCAAAGTTATGTCTTCAGTTTTTACTGACATAAGAAATGTTTATGTGTACTCTTATATATATCATTCATATTTATAGTGTCTTATTTATGAGATCTCTGGAAAGCAATTCTTCGTTAATCCTAATATTGGGGACTCCTGAGCAGTTGATGAGGTTTTTATTTTACAGACATAGTTTATGTCTGTCAGGTTAAGTTTCTTTTCCTTTTTCTTTTCTTTTCTTTTCTTTTTTCTTTTCTTTCTTCTTTATGACTGCTAGAAAACTTGCAGCTAAATTGGGACCTCTTGGTAACAAGAATACCAATACCTCTGAGTGGAGTTTTATATTAACTACAGTAATCTATTTTATTTTTTTCAGGAGCTTGAAATTGTAATTGGAGATGAACATATTTCTTTTACAACATCGAAAATAGGTTCTCTTATTGATGTAAATCAGTCAAAGTAAGTATGCTGAAGTATTTTAACTAAATTGACGTAATTTAGGGATGTCTGGGTGGCTCAGTCAGTTAAGTGTCTGCCTTCGGCTCAGGTCATGATCCCAGGGTCCTGGGATTGAGTCCTGCATCGGGCTCCCTTCTCAGCGGGGAGCCTGCTTCTCCCTCTGCCTGCCGCTCCCCCTGCCTGTACTCTCTCTCTGACAAATAAATAAAATCTAAAAAAAAAAAAAAAAAATTGACATAATTTATTTGAAAGGGCCATTTTAGAACAATAGCCAGTTTTCTAGGGTTATTTCAGTGGCAATTTATCGGTTTATTCTGCAGATATAATTTTGACTTTTATGTCATTGAAGACTTGCTGTCAACTACTTAGCAGTGTATTTTTCTGATTGTCAAATCTTAATCTGACCATATGCATAACAGCAACCAAATTCTAATAGCTATTTTTGGTAAAAATCTGGATAGAGTTTCATAAAACTTAAAAGAAATCCTTATTGGATTATATCAGCCTCATTAGCCTAATACCACATCATTCTCCTCCTTGAGTTTAATATTTGAAAGAAATTGAAGAAAGTCAGTATAACTTAAGTATGGCTTTAGCTTCCTCTGTCTTCCCAAGTTTATCTCCTCTGGACCTTTGTAGGACATAGTATTGTTTTTGTCCGAAAAATTTCTATGCTTCCACTTCTTTTCTGTCTTATGCCTCAGAATGTTTTCTTAGTGCTCTTTCTTCTATCACCCTAACTTGTAAGAACTTACTTGCTTGCTTTTCTGGTTTGAATGTGAACTCCATGAGAATCTTGCTGTGTCACCAGTTAGCACAGTGCCTGGCATACAAGAAGTGCTTTGTAAATATTTATTAGATGAAGGGAGAAAGGAATGAATGCATAGTCACTATTGGATACAAAAGGCTACATTCATAAAGACCAGTCGGATACTTTTGAACTATCAAGTTGATTTTCCCACAGTTGATGAGGATGTGGCATTCATACCCTAACTAGGATTTTAAATTGGTACAGTGTTTTTTGGAAAACAGTTTGATAATTATGCATCAAAAGCTGCTAGCATTTTATTTTTTTAATTTATTTTTATTTTTATTTAAATTCAATTAGTTAGCATATAATATATTGTTAGTTTCAGAGGTAGAGGTCAGTGATTCATCAGTTTTATATAATACCCAGTGTTCATTACATCATGAAGCTGCTAACATTTTAAATTCATGGTTGCTGGAGGGGAGGGGGCTGAGGGGATGGGGTAATTGGGTGATGGGCATTAGGGAGGGTTGTAATGAGCACTGGATATTACATAACACTGATGAATCACAGTCCTGTACCCCTGAAACAAATAATACATTGTATGTTAATTAACTAAATAAAAAAAATAAATTCATCTTTGACTTAGTAATTTCATTTCTGAGCATCTACTTTAGGGAAATGCTCTCAAATAACGAAAATGCTGTATTCATGAAGATGGTCATTGAAGTCTTTTTTTTTTTTTTAAGATTTTTTATTTATTTGAGAGAGAGACACACAGCGAGAGAGGGAACACAAGCAGGGGGAGTGGGAGAGGGAGAAGCAGGCCTCCCGCCAAGCAGGGAGCCCGATGTGGGGCTCCATCCCAGGACCCTGAGATCATGACCCGAGCCAAAGGCAGACGCTTAACGACTGAGCCACCCAGGCGCCCGGTCATTGAAGTCTTATAATTGGGGAGAAATCCAAATGTTTAACAAAGAGAATTATTGATAATTCACAAATGAAGGAAAAAGTAATATTAAAGAAGGAAAAAGTAATACTAAAAAGGGCACAGGGAATGATTTTAGTTAAGAAAATAGAGAAATGCCAAAATATTTATAGTTATCCTGGGAGGAGTGACATTTTATAGTATTAGGGGTATTATTTTTTTCTGTCTTTATAATTTTATCTGCCTTCTACGTTCTTATGTATAGCTATTTCTTTTATAAGAAAATAAACACCTTAAATATGAATGAAATATAAATATGAATGAATACAAAAATGAATTTTGTAGAAAAGACAGAGATGGTAGTCAGTATGTTCATTTTAGTTGCAACAAATCCTTTCTCCTGAATTCCTTTGTTTTGTTTTGTTTTGGGAATTAACTTTAAAATTATGTGTTTCATCTTAGGAACAAAAAAGTAACTTTTACCTTTTTAAATTTTAGGGATCCTGAAGGCCTTCGAGTATTTTACTATTTGGTACAGGACCTGAAATGTTTAGTTTTTAGTCTTATTGGATTACATTTCAAGATTAAACCAATCTAAATTGTATGTTTTTGCAGCTGTTTTTATATTTAATTAAGGGATGGGTTTGTCATTTACCCTATTGGGATTTTTATAAATGTGAAATTTTTTTTGTATGGCAACTAAAAATAAGGAAATACATAAGCAGGCTTAATGATTATTCTCATTTGGGTCCAAGTGGTCTGGACAGTCCTCACACATGAAATTCTATAAATAAAAGGAACCTTTTGTTGAGAGTTTGCTCTAATAAAACATATCAAAGCCCGGATGGAGAGTGGGTTTGTTTGTTTGTTTTTTTCAGAAGGCTAAGTCTCTTTATTCACTTTAAGATAATAAAGAATTGTTCTAGTAGGTACATCCTATGCAGAAGTTCTTTCAGGCAGAAGAATGCTGCCAGATTTTCATCCATTAAAGGAAATTGCAGATCTCTCATTTCTTCCATACCTAATGGGACGTAATTTTTGGTGCCTATAGAAGTTGTTTCAGAAGGTTCTGGATTTTTCACATGTATCCCAAACCCCTCAGAATTATTAAAGTTTAATTATTTTTGGTGTAATCAGTAATTGCCTAAAGGGTTACAAGAGTCAAGTCAGCACCCCAGGTGAAACATATCTTCTGTTATGCCCTTATTCCTTATTTCACAGTAGATTTTTGTCAATAAGATATTACGGAATATATTTTGTGTTTCTGTAGGAACTAAATGAGTTCTCAGCATTACAAGTTATTTAAAATTGACACTTTAATGCATGTGTGTGTGTGTGTATTCTAACTATTAATGAGCATAGGTTTAACTCATGATTCTCAGTCCTGCAACCTCTTTCTGATAGACTTGGTCTTTCATTACTTCCCTGTTAGCAACTATGCCCCTGGGATTGTTAATCCCCCATCTGAACCCCCACTCTTTAAAAGTGTGCAGTCCTGGTAGTGATAATTCACTCCCCCCTGGGACAGTCAGAACTGACCTTATTGGGAAGAGTTGGTCTCTGAAGTTTGCCAGTATTCCTGAGCTCGGTTCTAGAGTGGTTCTGGCCAGTACATTTCTTTGAGATAATAGAGACGTTATGTCTGTAGTCCAATAAGGTAAGCACTAGGTACTATACGTGGCAACTTAAGTTTTTGATATGTGGCTAGTATAACTGAATTTATAGTTCTCTTAAACTTTTTTCAAATTTTATTATGAAGAATTTCAAGCATAGAAATTGTTACAAGAATTGTAAAATGAATATCCATCTGCCAATTCAGATTCTATCCTGAACAATTTTTTACTGAAGTAAGTCTGTTTTAAATCATGTCCTGTTGATTTTTCATGTAAGAATAAAATGGTATATTGCTGTCAACAAACCATTTTATTTATTTATTTATTTATTTATTTATTTATTTATTTATTTATTTTAAAGATTTTATTTATTTATTTGACAGAGAGAGATACAGCAAGAGAGGGAACACAAGCAGGGGGAGTGGGAGAGGGAGAAGCAGGCTTCCCGCCGAGCAGGGAGCCCGATGTGGGACTCGATCCCGGGACTCCGGGATCATGACCTGAGCCGAAGGCAGTCGCTTAACCAGCTGAGCCACCCAGGTGCCCCCATTTTTTTTTTTTTAGTGCTATTTAATTTTGATTAAATGTAGATAGCCAGTGTGCCTTGTAGCTACCCTTTGGATATTGTAGCTCTAGAGCATGTCTTGGCAGCGTGTTTGCCATGGAGTCCTGTCTGGTCTTTCACACTATATAAACAATCCCTGGCCATCCTCCAGGTTTGTCCTGAAAAGTCACCTGATCTCCACTGTGCAAGACTATACTGTTACCACCTCCAGGTCTCTTGACGATAATAAACATTTCTGTTCAAGTTGTAGACCTTGATGGATATGCGTTGTCAAATCATGTAATTTTCTTATACTTAGATGTCAACCTCCAGGAAGAAGGGAGAAATGATTGCTCTTTTAATTTGTGGGCCCACAATTTTTGTTTGCTCCTCAATATTCTGTGTCTCCTGAGTAAGACATTGAGTAAGATGATGAAGATGGAGCAAAGTTGGGAGAAACAGTTCTTCGATTTAATGTGTTAACTCCTTGTCATCATTCTCTGACTTCCCTCTTGTGCTGACTTGTTATGTTCTCTCCCCACTGTCTACTGAGTTTCTCACATTCAAACCAAGATTGGAGGCTACATCATTAGGATAAATATTTTATATTGTCTCTGACTTTCTTATACCTTGTTTGAACTGCTTCTTCCTAGATTGTAAGCTGCTGGTGGACAATGATCACTAACAATTAAATTTTGTATAATACTAGCTTTATATGAAACTGGAATGTTATAGCACTCAGGTCAGTAGATACATGTTCCCTTCCCTTCCTCCCCATAATAAAGAGTCTTCTTGCAATAATCAAAACTTATTTTCCAAGTGTTGGTTCAGTGCCCCATCCTTCCTTTGGCCCTTTTATGGGATGGAGTGTTGCTTCCCCGCATCTAGCACAATATTTTCCACAGAGTAGATGCTTTGTAAAAGTTTGAGGTGGTTGTCTTTTGTACTTACTGCCATCAGATTATTTTGTCTTTGTAACTTAGTCTGAAGGGGAAGAGATTCATTTCTGTAGCTATGGAAAACCTTTCAGTTACCACGAGCTTTGCACATGCACATAGTCCTGCCACAGAACTGTATATTCAAACACTTTGGATAAGGATGTGTCCTTTGGATCACAGCTGTGATCCTAATTTCTCAAGTAGACACTTTAACTTTGCTCAACCAAAGCAATGGATAATGGGACAGTGAAAAGGAGTTTTTGAAATATGTGAGACCTGTGAACATGGGTTGTGCTGTAAGTTCAACTACTGATCCCTGTGATTTTTTTTTTTAAAGACTTTTTTGGGAGCAATTTTAGGTTCACAGAGAAGGGAGAGGAAGGGACAGAGATTTCTCATATACTCCAGCCCGCACACATGCATAGCCTCCTGTTAACCAAAATTTTCCACCAGAGTAGTACATTTGTTATATTTGATGAGCCTCCACTGACACATCATAATCACCCTAAAGCCCATAGTTTCCTTTTGGATTCACTCTTGGCAGTGTATATTCTATGGGTTTAGGCAAATGTATAATGATATATATCCATCATTATAGTATCAGAGCTAGTATTTTCACTACCCTAAAATTCCTGTGTGCTCCATCCAGTTCTCCCTACCCTCATCACCGACCCTTATCATCACTATTACTCTTTGTATTGTCTCCACAGTTTTTTCTTTCCATAATGTCATGTAGTTGGAGTTATATGATATGTAGCCTTTTTAGGTTGACTTCTTTTACTTCTTTCACTTACATATTTAAGTTTCCTTCATGTCTTTTCATGACGTGATAGCTCATTTCTTCTTAGCACTGAATAATATTCCATTGCTTGGGTGGACCTCAGCTTATCCATTCATCTAGTGAAAGACACCTTGGTTGCTTCCAGGTTTTGGCGATTATAAATAAAGCTATAAATATCTATGTGCAGGTTTTTGGGTGATCAAGTTTGTTGGTTATTTTAATAATTGGCTTCCTATCATTATATGGTAATGCACTAGAATAGAACATCCACAAAATTTAATAAAAAATAAACAACAAAGGTAAATGAATGATTTGAGGGTAAGTTCAGAGTCTGAACTGTGTGAGATAGTGGAGGGAACACTAACTGATACAACAGAATTCTTAATTATGCCCCTACTTTGCAGATCTATTTTCCTTTTCCACCTGTGAATAGACAGGTTACCTTTAATGGCAGAGAGCCCAAATAGCCCTCTGAAGTCCCTTTTTTGCCATAATTTTTTCAAGCTTACTTATTTCCTGGGATGGAGGTGGTCTCATTTAGTTATTTAGAAATTGGAGGAAGGACGGATACTGTCTGATAGACTGCTGGAGGGCAGTTGGGCCCATATAAAGGATTTTACCTCTAGAGCATTAGAACAGATTTTATTGTAAAGACAAGAAGGACAAATGAGGTAACTAGTTAGGGGAACAAGAAAGTTCAAAGGAGGTCTTTTGAGTTTTTGCAGCAAGAGCCAGAAAATGAGCATTGCTCAGTGTCATGAAGGTTAGGCATGAAGTCTAACTGTGGAGGTGGGAACCCGGCGAGGTGAGGTACTCTTCTCAGAGGGATGCAGACCATCCTTCTCTGGGTGCTGGTGGTTCCTCTAGACATCCTTCCCTTTGGCCTACAAGTGGAAGAACAGCATGATGGTGTGAAATGATAAGCCATTGAGGTTTGAGGTTGTGACGAGAAAGCTTGAAGGTGTGACTAGAAGCTGTGAACTAAGCTAGCTGACAAAGTAAATATGGTCAATAGTGGTTGGGGTAAAATGTGTGGTTTCCCAAATGAACAGAGGCTTTACAGCAAAGCAGCCAGGAAGTAAATAAGCAAATGCTTTATATATTCATGTGTGTATGTGTTATGTGTGTCTTGCACATAAGTGAATTTGGATGACAAAGTATAGGAACATTCAAAGTTCTTCAAATTTTTCATCTTTCTGTTTTATGAACCAGTGGTTGTTCAGATGAAGTTTGGTGCTTCCAATGTTGTGCTGCTTTGATCAAAGGGCCATGCTAGGAGTTTCTGTTAGTCCCACCTGAAGTCAGTGCTGTCATTATCTTGTCTTCTCCTTTAAGAAGAAATTTACCTCTTCCAGAAATTAGAGCTTAGTAACAAACCAAATAACTTGAGCTTGGAGGGAGCTGCTACACAATTTGGCTTCCCAGTCATTCATCTCAATTGATTTTGTCTAAAACTGAAAAATCTAGATTTTATAGTCAATTCCTCCTTTTTTTATTTTAGAAAATCTAGTTTATTTTATTTTTTATTTTTTTATGTTCAATTAGCCAGCATATAGTACATCATAGGTTTTTGTTGTAGTGTTCAACGATTCATTAGTTGGGTATAACACCCAGTGCTCATCCCAACACATGCCCTCCTGAATACCCATCACCTGGTCACCCTGTCCCCCTACTCCCCTCCCTTCTGTAACCCTCAGTTTGTTTCCCGGAGTCCAGAGTCTCTCATGGTTTGTCTCCCTCTCTGATTTCTTCCCATTCAGTTTTCCCTCCCCTCCCCTGTGGTCCTCTGTTCTATTTCTTATGTTCCACATATAAGTGAAACCAATTCCTCTGAACTTGAATCACCTTGTTCATCACGTGCACATGTGGGCATCACATCTCTTGTCTGTGCTGCAGTTACAATAAGGAACCAGACGGACGTGGTACTCAGCTTACAGAGTGTATGTAGAGAGGACAGACAACTATGGTGGTTTAAAACAGTGTTCTGCACCTGTCTGGCCTGCATCATGAGAACTGACCACCTTTCACCAGCTCTGAGGATGTAAATCAAAACAGAATAAAGGCTCAGCATTACTAGTAACTGCATGGGATGGTAAGATGGTAATAACAAGATCCGAGGTCACAGAATGGAGGTGCAGTATGCTGCCACATGTTTCCAGCTCCTAAATATTAGGAATGTGCCCCTTGCCCTTGCCCACACCCTCTCTTCCAAGCATCTGCAGTCCAAACCTGAAAGGTGAGGACAGAGAAACCAGCTCAGCCTGTCAGGATTTCTGCATTGCTGTCCTGGCTCTTCCACTGTTTATAGAACCTTGGGAGAGAGAGAGGAAAAAAAATGAATATTTATGTATTTTGAAGTCTGAGAAATCCTCTCTAGTGCTACTCTCACTGAATTCTTCCAAGCCTATGAAGGGAGTGTTACTCTTATTGAACACATGAGGAAAAGGTCTTGAAGATTGGGAGTGACTTGTTGACATTTTTATATCTAGGGAGGATTTGAACCTTGACCTCAAATAACAATGTTCAATATATAATGAGCCTGATTTTAAACATGGGTCAAGAATTAGCAATAATGTATCTTTTGGCAAGTCAATTAACTTCTTAACATTAGTTTCCTCATGTGTAAAATGGGGGCAATATTAAATGGCTATCAGCCTTGGGAGGGTTTGATATGGTTATACATATAGTGGGTCTTTCAATAAATGACAGTGTCTCTCTCTGCCACCTCTTTGATCAACTTTAATACTTCTCCCACCCTTACTCCCTATGTTCTTTCAGCAGAGGTTGGTTGGTTGGTTGATTTATGTATGTATGTATGTATGTATGTATGGCTTTAGAATAGAGGGCTAGAATCTTTCTCTGTTTTGAGATTAACAAAGCCAATACAGGATTAGAGTAAAGAGATGAAAATGCCCAGTAACCAGTATTCTTGAAGTGTCCAGACTCTCCCCATGAAACTTATATTATTGAATTAAATTAGTGTCTGGGGGGTATTTCAGCTGAGTGCTTGCACGTGATGACAAGTGGTGATCAGAGATTAAGGAGTGCTTTGGGGACAGAAGTGGGCCCGGTGAGGGCCAAAGAATAGCAACATAACCTAGATTGGTCCTAGTGGTCAGAACATTCAGTAGCTGTGTTTGTAAAGTAGTTTGGAGGAGAGGTGGGAGGCATGAACAACCTGAAGAATGGGAAATCCTTCTAAAGTACAATGGTTTAGTTGTGGCTGGAAGTTGGTAAGGAAAGAGAAGAATAAGTAAGGAACTTGATCAGAGCCTGGTGAAGTAAGGGTGAGCTATCTCTTCATGACCAATTTCTGTTTCTCATTCCACCTCTCTCCTCTTCCTCCACACTCCATATTAACCATAATCATCTCCTTTGAAGAGCAACTTTAGTTGATTTCATAGAGCTGTATGTCAGAAGATTGACAAGGCCTGTATTAAATGAAAATGAACTTCAGTGAGGTTTGGGTAAGGTCTGGCTCATAGAAACAGTTATAGAAATGAATTTCTTTTAGCTGGAAGTTTGTAGTTCTTCATGAAGTAAGATTCATGTACAAAACTCAAGTAGAGGAATAATTCAACAGTATCTTTTGAAAAAATAAAATGTGAGCATTTTCACACACGTTGGTGGTATATAAATGGAAGCAGCTTCACTGGAAGGCATTGGGCAATATGTATCAAAGTGCTTTAATGTATTAACCCCCCCTAATTTCACGTTTAAACATTTTTCCTAAGACAACATTCAAATGTAAGGTCATAAATTTTTTGTACTAGCAATAAATTGGAAAACAACTCAAATGTCCAACAGTAGGGGATTGCCTAAATAAATTGTGGCATAATCTGTGTGGGTAATGACTATATATGGATTTTAAAATCACATTTTAGATAAATATTTTTTAAGTAAGGAAACATTTATTAGAAAATAATAAATCAAAAAAATTATGTATGAATAATGCCAACTTTCATAGTAATCATAGTGTGTGGATAAGAAACAGGAAGAATATACACCAAAATTTTTGTAGTGGGATTATGGATGTTTTAAAATAATTTTTAAAATACATTTATTGATTGTACACATAAGTGGAAAAAAAATCTTTTTTTTCAGATAGCGGCATGTAAGAGAAAGTTTCTAAGAGACAGACTCTTTAAGAGTTAAAGAATTTAGTTATAATATTTCTTAGGCATATGTATACTTATGCACTTTAATAATTTGTTTTTGCTAGTAGTTTCTTTTAAATAGGCTAGTTTTTGTTGAAGATATTAGTTCTTATTTTTTCCAAAGCTGTGTTCGTTTATATTTTCAGTCCTCAAATAGTGATTTTGAACGTTATTTTGCAAAGAGTATGAAGTGGTTGGTTAGTTGAAATGGAGGAAGATGTACCTCAGCATCAGCCTTTTCATATAATTTCCTTTCAGCACTTTGGCCAAGAGGAGGGGCAGTAAATTTCTGAGTGGGAGTACCATTCAGAGACAATCATTTCTGCCTTCTGTCTTACAGACCCTCACGCACACAAGGGATCCAGGATCAAAAAGGCCAACTTCTTCCACCTCTTTTCTGGATCAGCTTTCTCTGCCTGCATCCCTGCATGGCATAGACACAGGTAACGTCTGCTTCTGTTCCCCCAGATCTTTGTTATCTGAGTGTCCTACTAGTGCCACTTAATAACGAAGAGATTCTGGGAAAAAAAGATTCTTGGAAGGTGGCATTTTATTATAAATGGCTTGGTGTAAATATGGGGATTGATAGAAAAGCATTTTCTAATGATTACATTAGAACTGCATTAACTCTAAAGGATGTGAAAACTGTAGTGCAAAATTCATGGAAAGGTATTTTCTTTTTCTCGATACACTGCGACTTTTGCTTTGTGTTGAATGATGTAGATGTTATCCACCTTAAAGGACTGTGTAATAGAAAAGACTCCTCTTCCTTAGGAAATTAGGGAAAATGTGAATAAGTTTAGAAAATTTTGTAAATTAATAAAAAAATTTAAGGAGAATAGAGTTTCATGTGTAATTTGTTTTCCAGATTTTCTGTTTCTTGGATATCATCTTTTCACACTGATTAATATCAGAATCAGGGTAGCTTTTAAAGATTTATTATTTAATAATTTCTTTTTCTTTTTCTTTATTATATATTTTTAAGAGATTTTATTTATTTATTTGACAGAGAGAGAGACAGTGAAAGAGGGAACACAAGCAGGGGTAGTGGGAAAGGGAGAAGCAGGCTTCCCACCGAGCAGGGAGCCTGATGCGGGGCTCGATCCCAGGGCCCTGGGATCATGACCTGAGCCGAAGGCAGTCGCTTAACCAACTGAGCCACCTAGGCACCCCTAATAATTTCTTTTTATATTGATATCCATTAATAGACTGAATCCTTTATGGATATAAACTAATGACTGCCTGTTGACAAATTTTATTTTCAGAGAGGCTTCTCTGGCAACATCACACACTAGAAAGTTATTTCTAAAATTCAAATATACATGGAATCATTTGGGATTAAAAATACAGGTATATGGGCTCCACTGAGATTTTTATTCAGCATATCTTACATGGGCCACTGGAGTCTGGATTGTTGACCAATCTGCGATGTTAACCATTAATAATTCTTTTGCAGATGGTTTATGGGTTATACTTTGGGAAACATACTCGTAGAGTCTTGTTATATTTGAAAGAATGCAAGAACTTTTAAATATTTATGTGTATATCTGAACATGTATATTAAGGCTTTTTAGGCCAAGATATATATATTTTTTCGGAATTTCAAACAGAATTTTCATTTTTTTGAACTGATAGTTTTTAAAGTGTCTCAGTAATTTATACTGGTGCCAGATTTGTCCAACATTTATATATGTATGTTCAGGGACACTTGGGTGGCTCAGTTGGTTAAGCATCTGCCTTAGGCTCAGGTCATGATCCTGGGGCCCTGGGATTGAGTCCCGTGTTGGGCTCCCTGCTCAGCAGGGAGCTTGCTTCTCCCTCTGCCTGAAGCTCCCCTAGCTTGTACTCTCTCTCTTTCTCTCTGACATATAAATGAATAAAATACGTATATGTATGTTCAACATTTAGAGCTAAATTGGCTGGTTGCCTAGGACCCAGCCTATTCAATCTATTGGGACATTTAAAAAAAAATTCTTTCGATATTTTCTAATAATCATGGCAGTAATCACTAGGAGTATAAATGAGTTTAACAGAAATATTGAAAGGTTTTCCATTTCTTATATAAATCAGGATCAGTCCACATGCTTTATGCGCTTGAAGGAGTTAAACACACACTCACTCATACAGATACACACACAAGCCTCTAGGTATGTCGCTGGTATGTTTCTACAGCCTGAGATTTGAATTTTTCTTTTGACAGAAATCATCCTGTTGTGAGGCTTTAATTTAAAGCATCTTTCCCTTCTTACTGTAGATATGAGCGATCAGCAAGTGATTTATTCCACCCTGAGATTTCTTCAGTCTTCTTCAGAGTCACCAAATAGATTAAGGCCAGGTGGGACTCAAAGGCCTGGGAAAAATGATGGCAAAGGTATATATCTTAAGCATCTCTTATGGATTGTCAAACTGACATTTGAAAAAAGTTCCTGTTTGTCCTTTTGTTTTCAAATAGTAATAAGAAACCATGATGGTGTAGAGTAGCAGAGCAAAGCCTTGTTTTATATTTTTATGTTTGTGAAATGGAGAAATTAATGAATTCTTTAAAATTTGCAAAGCTAATAAAGTGTTTTTATTCAAATTTGGTCAAGAGGAATTTGTGAGGCCTTTAAAAGTAAAGGACAGATTAGAGTCTCAAGAAAACACTGAATTTCCTAGAGAAACAAAGGTCTTAGAGAATGCTTGAAAAATGGGAATATTTTTTAGAAACAATGTTTTTATTCAGACAAAAAGATATTTTAGGTGACTTAAATATTTATCAAACCTTAATTGGTAATGAAGAAACAGAAGATTAGTCAAAAGGAGCGTTCACTTTTTTCTGTTCTTTCCGTCCTCACTCTCTACCTTCAAATATTGTCACAAACTCTAAAGTGAGATTAACTTTTATTGTTTTAATTTAGTGACAATCAGAGATACAATTTTCAGACCCAGGACCTCAAAAGTAGGAAGATAAATATTGTCTAAGGAAAAATAGGATTGATGAAAAAGAAGGGAAAGTTGATTTGTAGAAACTCTTTTAAGGATGGACCCCAATCACATTTCCAGCCTCATAATATCCACTATTGGCTACCAATTCCTCAAGAATACTGACTGCTTTTTCCTTCCTCTTCATGATTAGTTGTGATCACAGGAAGGAGTATACACATCAGTGTGGACTCTTATAAAAGTGTATTATATCTATTGCCATCTGTGCTTTTTAAAAAAAACTTTGTTGAATTTTTTTTTTAATTTTAATTATTTATTTATTTATTTATTTTTTAAGATTTTATTTATTTATTTGAGACAGAGAGAATGAGAGAGAGAGAGCACATGAGAGGGGGGAGGGTCAGAGGGAGAAGCAGACTCCCTGCCGAGCAGGGAGCCCGATGCGGGACTCGATCCCGGGACTCCAGGATCATGACCTGAGCCGAAGGCAGTCGCTTAACCAACTGAGCCACCCAGGCGCCCTTTTTTAAAAATTTTTAAATTGAATTATAATTGATGCACAATGTACATGAGTTTCAGGTGTACAACATAGTGATTGGACAAATCTATATATTAGGCCATCTGTGCTTTAGTAGGGAAAGTGCTTTTAAAATCCTAGAGGACTGTTCTTGTGCGTAGGATTTCTACAGTGGGTGTGTATCAGTCAGAAATCTGAGACTTTAAAACTGTAATTATTAGGTCATAAATTTAAATCAATTTATATGATATATTTTTGTAAAATTTTTAGAGAAGGTTATCTCTGTTTCAAATGGTATCCCAGGTTAAGGTTAGCAGTGAGCAAGACTTTGTCCCTGATGATTATCTTTCTTCCTTATAAAAAGGGTTTTCAGTGACCTGGCATCTCATTGCAGTGATTCTTGGGATCTTGTGTTTACTACTATCGGTGGCAGTCGCCCTATTGGGGACAAAGAGTGAGTAATTAAAATACAACTTTGAAGTCTGAGTAATAGCAGTGACCACTGTTTGCACAGATACTAACTGTTCCCTGGCTATCATGATGGAATGTCCCAGACATGTCACAGTGTCATTTTCATTTTATTCACCTATTCCAATGACTCTGTAGGTTAATGAACTGTCTCATTCTGTAGAATACATAATAGCATTCATTCAGATACAGGACTTAGTCATATAATGTCTTCTGAGTTTAGATCATTGTAAATATTAGATACACATTCTTTGAGAAACAACCGTTCACAAGAAATTATGACTTTCCTTGATTTTTTTTTCCAAGTCTGTGCTGATAGAGTTTAGTAAAAAGATTGATTCTGTACGTGTACCTTAGATGATCTTGAATTCAACTCTTATCTTTTATTTGAATTTCTTGACATCTTTAGAGAAAATCACTAATGTGCCACTCAAATAAATGTACTTATTTACATCTTCCTCCCTTTTCTATTCGATCACCTTCAGTAACAATGATGGTATTTCTTCATGTTTCCTAGTGCAGATTTTCACATATAGAAAATGTGTTGCTAAGTGTTGATTTACTGGTTTTTACTCTGGGACCTATTTATAAATGATATGCTAATTGTTAAAAAGAAACTGAACTGAATGGTAAGATGTTACTATTATAATTTTATTCAGATATCTTCTTTTATTTATTCTACACATAAGTTGCTAATAGTGTGAAGTTTGAAGTTTCCATTTCTACGGTCGGTTTATTGAGGTGTTACTTTCTAAATGTCACATTAACCATTTAAAGTAATGAAAGGGGTTGGTTGTCAAAGTGAGACTTTTTCTTTTGTCTTGAATTTTAACATTCAAGTATATGAGTACCCTTGTATTATATCTATGCTATTAATTTTAGTTTTTCAGTATATTCAAGAAAACCATCAGCTGGGGGAAATGATAGGAAACCTGACTCGAGAGCACCACATTTTGCAAAATGACAGCTACTTAAAGGAGCGACTTTTGACAAATATGACTTTAGAATATAACATTCTCAAAAATGAATTGCTTCAGCAGAAAAAGGAACAGGATTTACTGTTTGCAGGTAGGAGATGTCAGGAAGAAAATGAAGGTATGAAGGGCATCTTGAATGGAAGATTGCATGATTTGCCTTTATTTCTTCCCCTTCCAGAAGCTTTGAGGCCTGATAGGCAGGCTGATGGTATATGCTAGTGATCTAGGTCTACTAGACACCTTTTTATTTGTACTCAAGATGCAATATGAGTGTTTGGGTTTGCCTACGTCAAATGTGAGACTGAGACCCCAGGCGCTGTGTTGGGATTAACAGAGCTCTGTATCTACCCAAACTCAATGGCAGTTCTTGCATCCTGACTGCTTCAGGGAGGTGAAAGAGTGTGTCAGCTTCCCTGAAAACGTGGATCCTTTTGGACCTGTGGGCAAATTAGACACTCTACTTTGTGGCTGATATGAAATATGGAGGCTATTAGTAAGAATATACTTAGGTTAAATGGGCACAAGGCCTTTTATTTGGGTGCTCTTGTAAAGGTGATTCTGTTGTATGTGTTTCCATTGTGCTTTGACCTCAGGTATTTGGTCTACAGACACTCCCTGCAGGCTCTGCAGTACTTCTGCAGAGTTTGCTGAAGTGTTGATGTTTGTACAACTCTGTGTGATAATACCCTTTAAAACATCCAAGAGATAAGGATATTAAATCCCATACAATCAACTCCGTTGTCATGCAAATGGATGGAACGAATTAACCTAGTTAATCAATAAGTGATAAAATATTTGTTTAGGATTTGGAATTTATAAAACAGTTTTGCATATTTAATATCATTTAGATATGGTACCAGGAATTTATCCTCTCTGCTATTAAAGAATCAATATGTGCTATGGTGAGCGCTGTGAATTGTGTAGGACTGATGAATCACAGACCTGTTGCCCTGAAACAAATAATACATTATATGTTAATAAAAATAATAAAAAGAAAGAATCAATAGTATTTTAAAAATTTGGTACATTATAAGATATATGAGGAAAAGAAGAAATTCTAAAGAATCATGTTTCTTTTATTTAGAAGGCATTCCAGAATCTTTTTAAAAAATTACTTTTATTATTTAAAAAATAGCTTTAGGTATTATGAATATGCAAAAAATGCACATATTTAATGTATATAATTTGACAAGTTTGGACATATGCATGTATCTGTAAAATCATCCACAATTAGGGTAGTAGACATATCCATTACCTCCAAAAGCTTTCCCATGTCACTTTTTCTTTGGGGGGGCGGTTAAGAACACTTAACACAAGATCTACCCTTTTTACAAGTTTTTAAATGCACAATTCAGTATTGTTAACCATAGGTACTATATTGTACAGCAGATCTTTAGAACTTACTCATTTTGCATAACTGAAGCTATACCCATTGAACAAAAGCTCCTCATTTTCACCTCCCCCAGCCACTGGCAACCACCTTCCACTTTCTGTTTTTCTGAGTTGACTATTTTTTGTATCTCATATAACTGGAATCGCATAGTATTTGTCCTTCTGTGAATGTCTTATTTCACTTAGCTTAATATCCTCAAGGTAATTGTATGTATGTATGTAATCCATGCTGTTACATATGACAGGATTTCCTTCTTTTTAAGGATGAATAGTATTCTATTGTATGTATATACCACATTTTCTTTATCCATTCATCTATGGATGGATACTTGGGTTGTTTCCATGTCTTGGTTGTTGTGAATAATGCTGCAATGAATATAAGAGATATCTTTTGGCATTCCAGAATCTTGATGAACCTAATATTATCATTATTGATAGCTATTAAGATTTTATTTAATTATGGAGGGCTGGTAAGTATATTGCTCTGTTTAACAGAATACCAGACAATGTTTCATTCACCTCATATGTTGTAGGCAAACTCTGTGAAAACCGCTGGTCCTGTTATGGAATGAAGTGTTATTATTTTATTCCTGAAAGTAAAAACTGGAACGGATGTAAACAGACTTGCCAAAGTTATAAGTCATCTCTTTTGAAGATAAATGATGAAGATGAACTGGTATCATGGACTGTTACATTCACTTTTATTTTCCTAACTGTCTCTCATGCTTGGAGTGATGTTGAGGGTATTGAGATGTTGAGGATATTGAGGATATTGAGAGATGTTGAGATACTGAGGACAGGGGGAGGCCAGAAAGAGGGACCTTCAGTTATTCTCTGTATTGTGTCTGTTGAGTGAGCAAAAATTGTGTGGGTAAGAAAGGTAAGGGTTCTGGAAAACCCTGCCTACTGATAGGCATATATGATCTTGCTACTTTCTAAACATTCAATATATATTATTTATCATGATGACCATTATTGTTTCCAAAATGGAAACCCCCTTGAAGATTCAGTTTGGGTTTTTGCATTCATTTCCTTTTCTAAGGTGTGTGCAGAACAGCTCACTGAGAAGCGTGCCTCTCCTTCGATGGAGCCCTTAACCCTTTGGTATTTGCAGCCTGGAAGCAGTGGTTATTTATCCTTGCAAGCTGGCAACTAAGAACCTGGAGGAACCTAATCCACTAGGTGCTATTAGGAATCCAGGAGCCAGATTGCCTGGGATCAGGCAAATCCGCTTCTGCTACCTATTATTTGTGTGACCTTGGTTGAATTACTCAACCTCTGGATCTCAGTTTTTCCACCTGCAAAAAGGAGATAATAATGAGGAATATAAAAGTGATAACAGTTTTACAGGTTAGCCTCATGGTGATTTTCATGGCATCTGTAGATAACATTTTCTTGATCAATATTCTAATATATTGTATAATGATGTATATCTTTCAAAAGGAATTGTAAAAAGAGAAAATAAAGTGACAACAATATCAAAATTATCTTTTAATTTATTACTAGTAAAAATTATCCACACACACAAAATATTTTTTACAGAAAAGTATTTTCAAAGATCAGCCTAAAACCTCTATTTATCCCTTAGGAAAACAATATAACATTTATATGCAAATCTAATAGATGTTTTAAGTCACAACATAAAAGAATTTATGATATCAAGTCATAAAATGTTTGTTGCAGTAAAACTCACTTAAATTTAAGCCTATATTTTGAAATACATTCAGCCATTTAATCAGACATTACGTAAAATGTCACTTTGCTATATTACATTTTTTGACATAGTAAATATTTCCAAATACTGCCCATTTTCCCTTCACCCCTTCGAACTACTAAACTACAGCAAGCCTTTCTCTTATGAGGCTGAGGGTTTTGATGCACAACTTAGCACATTTAGTTGTTATTTTAATAAATTTGTTGTGAAGATTCCTTTTTTCATTTAATAATAAGTAATGATCACTTTCTACACCATTAAATATTTTTCTGGAGCATGGTTTTGAGTAGTTTTATAGTGACATACATTATTTAACAAGTCTAGTGTTAGATATTTAGATTTAAATTTTTTTCGTGTTTAAATAATCCATGAGAGTGGCAGGAATTTTTAACATTAAGTAAATAATCTTTGAGGTAAAACTTACTTTGGAAAATAAAAGCATGAGGATGGAGAGGAGGGAGGGTTTTCCAGGAATAGAGATGAAGCATGGTGTGGTGTGTAGCAGAGTATTTATTGTCCATAGAAACAGCTGGGACCTTCACCTTCCTCCTTTTCATTAATCTAACAGATGGGGCTAGTCACATGATATGTTTTGTTTCCTTACAGGCCTTTATTCAATCCCAAATTTATAGGAATAACTACTGGATTGGATTATCATATGATGATAGAGAACAAAAATGGAAATGGATTGACACTGGTCCACCTTTTGGGATGTAAGTCTCTGGAATGCATTCAAACTCCAACATTGGTGTTGGGGTTGGGAGGACTGTATCTAAAAAGAATCTTCTCTTATTTCACGTGGTTTTCACACAGAGGTCATTGGTAAGAATAAGTAGAATGATGAAGAACATGTTTTAGGAAGTATAATTAAAAAGAAAGAGAAATGTCATACAGATTATTAACAAAATTTTGACGCTAAACACATGCTCAGAAGTATGCATTATGAGGTACCCAAAACAAATGCAAATCATAAAGTGATATGAAGGAATTGGACCATCCTGAATCAGCTATAGTGATCCCTCCCACAATCACAAGTTAAGTATTTGGAGGATCCCCAAAGTTCATTTGAAACTTCTTTATAGATGGTCCCTGACTAACAAGGGTTTTACTTACAATTTTTCTACTTTACAATGGTGTGAAAGCAATATGCATTCAGTAGAAACTGTACTTTGAATTTTTAATTTGATCTTTCCCGGGGCTGGTGATGTGCAGTGTGATCTTCTGTTGTGATGCTGGGTGGAGGCAGCTGGAGCTCCCAGTGATCCTCCTGACTGATCACAAGGATCAACAACCCAGTACACTTAACAACCATCCTATACCCATACAACCGTTCTGGTTCTCACTTTCAGTGTAGTATTCAATAAATCACATGAGATGCTCAACACGTTATTATAAAATGGGCTTTGTGTTAGATGATTTTGCCTAACCATAGGCTAACAAAAGTGTTCTGATCATATTTAAGGTACACTAGGATAAGCTAGTAGGGTGGGTGTATTACATGCATTTTTGACTTTTGGTATTTTCAATTTGTCTTGGGTTTATCAGGACATAACACCATCATACAATCTGTATATTATTAGTTTATATTATTTATAAATATAAATATAAGTGAGTATACACACACGCACACATACACATATGCCTTCACTATGGTTTTTTTGGGGGGGTTGTTTGTTTCTTTGTTTATCACTATACCCAATGTGGGGCTCAAACTCTGTCCTTGAGATCGAGAGTCACAAGCTCTTCCAACTGAGCCATCCAGACATCCCCATAGTTTTATTTTGAAGTGCAGTATTTTGTAAACTCTTGGGTTTCCATTTAGTTATAATTTTCTGTTAAACTGTTCAATAATTTTTTAAAAATCTTAACTTTTATACCTTTTATTTCTAGGGATTCTGGTTTAAGTTTTTAAATCTTGCTAGTTACTCACTTCTTCAAGCTGTCTTTTATTTCTCGAAAGATGTCAAACATACTTATTTTATATTTGGTATCTGATAATTCTAATATTTGAAGTTTTGTGGGTCTACTCTATAGTTTCTGCTGGCTTTAGTTCATGGTGTCATTTTCTGTGTAGTGTTTTTTTCGTTTTTGAGCTGCTGTGGAAATTATTTGAGGACTGAGATGAAGGTGGATGCAAACTTAAAAGAGATGGCTTGCAGGAAATTACCTTGATGCAGTTATAGCCTGTGAGTTCACTTCCAGGCAAACACTTCAGAGGCACAGAACAGAAAGGCTCATGGGTCAAATTAAGATGCTCAAACTGTATTTAGTTAATTAAGTCAATTTGGAACAAATAGCCCAATGCAAGGGGAAAGAAATAGCTTATCACAATGGGATGGGATAGGATCAGTTATCACATTCAGGATAAGGTGCAAGTGGGTAAAAGGTTACCTGAATCCTGGGTTACATAATCTTCAGATGGCCTGACTCTTCTGCATCCCCCTTTCCTGATAGTGGCGTGGTTTCTAGGATATCACTTGAGTTTTGAGTAAGGGGGCCCAACAAACAGAAGGCTCTGTGGCCAGCATATGCATTTTCTCTAGTGGGGAGATGTGGGAGCATGTAAGCCCGGGGACAGCTGCAGCTTTCCAGTGATCCTGATGAGCAGCTATGGATTTTATTTGAGTTTGTTAGGCAGAGGGTCAGTAAGAGTGTCACCAGTAGGAGGTGAATTTAAGACCTCATAGATGTAAGTGTCTATGTGCATAATGTATATTTTGAGTGAGACATGTAGTGCTACTTGGTTCCTTCTTCCTTGCCTATGTTCAGCAGGCACATGCTGTACTTACAGTATCTATACCTGACATGTCTCAAAGGTTACTAACTTCCTCATCCGTACTTATTGAACACATCTCATGCTTTCTGCCCATGCCTCCCAAGCTACTTAGTTTCATTTATCTTCCTTTTTTTTTTTTTTTTTCTGTAGGGGATTTGGATATTCAAATAATATTCAAATACAAATTGCATGAGGGATAATTGGTAATTTTGGATTCTTAGGTGGGATTATTCATTTTTTCTTCTGCTTAAGTCCAAGGTTGAAGACTTTTCAAGGGTAGTTTACATTGAAGATACATCTTCAGGGTCTCAACTCTTTGTAGGTTTTCTTCCATATGGAAACTTGAGTGGAATTCATATTTAATCTACTGTATCAATTAAGGGAGAAAATGACTTCAGTCCTTCACTTACCCTTCTGGGTTCCCACCTTTACTTAACCTCAGCCTGAGCCTGAATTTGCTTCTTGCCAGCTCATAAATTCATTCAAGAAGGTTTTAATTTTTTTTTAAGATTTTACTTATGAGATAGAGCAAGAGCGAATGAGAGAGAGAGAGATAGAAACAGGCTCTCCACTGAGTAGGGAACCCGATGTGGGGCTCGATCCCTGGACTCTGGGATCATAACCTGAGCTGAAGGCAGATATTTAACTGACTGAGCCACCCAGACATCCCTAAACAGTTGACCATGTGTGTTTTCTATTCTACAGTAACTATACATTCATGAGTTCTTCTGGAAGAGGACAATGTGCATTTTTAACCCCAACAAGAATAACAACTATTGAGTGCTCTAAGACCTACAATTGTATCTGTGAGGAGAGAATTGATGCTGGTTTCTCTGCCTGCTTCAATATATACAAGAAGAAAAGGTGCAATGGAACCTGATATTTGTTTGTTTGTTTGTTCCTGTGATAATTTGTGAATACTTAACAAACTAATGTTTTTGCTACTAGGAGTTACTTTACTGTGGAAACAGAGATGAGTGGGAAAAGGAAGGAAATGTTCTTTTGGACTATGATTTAAGAGATCAGATGCCATCTGTCTTCTTGAGAAAGAGTGCATGCTTTTGTCTTTGGAGAGGTTTCCCCTTTCTTTAATGGTCCTGAGAAATTCCCTTTCTCTTTCCCTGACCTACCCATAGAACCAATTAGACAACTCTGATAGTTTGGTCTTTTCCTTATTAGTAGGAGAAATGGGATAAATCATTTCAGTAGCCTCTGGGTTTGAGAGGTGGCACAATTAAGAACTAAAATATAGTTATTTTGCCTCCCCTCCCATCTAGATAATCACCTTTCATTAAAATGGTTTTACTTTGCTATAATTTCATACTTCCTCATAGTTGAAAAAATTGTATAAAAACTCTCCTGTAACCTTTGCACGTAGTTACCATTTGTTCATATTTTGTTCTACCTGTGCTTTACAGTTCTCCTCTCTCTCCCCTACTCCCTTGCTGTTCTAATTGATAATAAATTGGGGACCTTATGTCCCTTTGTCTAACTATTTTATAAGAACAAGTACTTTGTCTTGGGGCGCCTGGGTGGCTCAGTTGGTTAAGCGACTGCCTTCGGCTCTGGTCATGATCCTGGAGTCCCTGGATCGAGTCCCGCATCGGGCTTCCTGTTCGGCAGGGAGTCTGCTTCTCCCTCTGACCCTCCTCCCTCTCATGCTCTCTGTCTCTCATTCTCTCTCTCTCAAATAAATAAATAAAATCTTTAAAAAAAAAAAAAAGAACAAGTACTTTGTCTTGTATAACTTGTATACTTTGTCTTGTATATAGTAAAATTATAAAAATCAGGATATTTAGCATTGATAGAGTACTGTGATTTCATCCATAACCCATATTCAAATTTTGTCAACTGTCCTGATAATATCAGCATAGGTATTTTTCCTGCACGTGTGGGATCATGTGATACATTTAGTTGTGATGTCATTTTAGTCTCTTTTAGTCTCGGAGAACTCCTCAGGTTTCTTGGTCTTCTTGACCTTGACATTTTGTTTTATTGTTCTTTATAAGATTTAATTTATTTATTTAGAGAGAAAAAGTGTGAGCGGTGGGAGGGGCAGAGGGAGAGGAGAGAGAGAATCTCAAGCAGACTCCATGCTGAGCTCAGAACCCTATCCAGGGCTTCATCTTGGGACTCTGAGCCAAAACCAAGAGTTGGTCACTTAATGGACTGAGCCACCTAGGTGCCCCTTGACCTTGACATTTTAAAAATCAACTTTATCTGGTTATTCTTTCATGCAATAAAGTGCACCCATTTTAAGTCATGAGGTCAGTGGGTTTTTAGCAAATGTATACATTTCTTAAACACCATCAGGTCAAGATATAGAATAATTCTATTGCCTGCAAAAGCTCCTTTCTTCCCCCTCACTACCCACCTGGTCCCAGACAACCAGTGTTACACTTTCTGTCACTATGAATTGGTTTTGCCTCTTCTAGAATTTCATAATCATGTACTTTTTTGTATCTGACTTCTTTTGCTCAGCGTGTTTTTGAAATCCATGTTCTTTCATGTATCAGTAATTCATTCCTGAACTACTTTTCCTGAAAAGTAATAATATTGAGCAACTTCTTGTGTATTTATTGGCCATTTGTGTATCTTCTTTTCAGAAGTGTCTGTTTAGTTTTTTGCCTATTGAAGTGTCCATTCAATCTTTTTTTATTTTTATTTTATTTTTAAAAAAGATTTTATTTATTTGACAGAGAGAGAGCGCAAGAGAGCACAAGCAGGGGGAGCGGCAGAAGCAGGCTCCCTGCTGAGCAGAGAGACCGACACAGGGCTTGATCCCAGGACCCCAGGACCCCAGGACCCCAGGACCCCGGGACCTCGGGATCCTACCTGAGCTGAGGGCAGATGCTTAACCAACTGAGCCACCCAGGCACCCCTGTTCAATCTTTTCTTAAGTTGTAAGTGTTCTCAAATAAATAAATAAAATCTTTTAAAAAATATATAGAAAGGTTTACTTTTTCCTTTCCTTCATTTTTTTCTCTTGCTTTATTGTACTGCTTAGGACCTCTGGTACAGTGTTGAAGAGAGTGGTGATAGGAGTCATGCTTGTCTTGTTCCCCATGTTACAAAAAGAAAGGTATTTAGTTTTTCACTCTTATATGTCAGGTCTGCTGCAGGTTTTTGGAGATCCTCTTTATTGTGTTGAGGAAATTCCCTTCTATTCCTGTTGATTGAGACTTTTACCATGAATGGAAATTGAATTTTGTTATATAAATTTTTGTATCTCTTGAGATGTTTATATAGATATTCTCTTATATTCATAATATGATAGATGGCATTATGGTTTTTCAATGTTAAACAAAACTTGCACTTCTTGGGTAATTCCCATGTGGTCATATTGTATTTATTATCATTTTTTATATATTGGTAGATTTGCTTGGGTAATATTTTCTTAAAAATTGTGTGCTAATATTCATGATGGATATTTGTGTGTTATTTTATTTATTTATTTATTTATTTATTTATTTATTTATTTATTTATGTTTTAAAAAGATTTATTTATTTAAGAGAGAGAGCATGTGTGAGCCAGGGGAGAGGTAAAGGGAGAGGATAATGGACAGAAGTGGACTCCCTGCTGAGTCAGCAGCCCAAGGCAGGGCTCCATCTCATGACCCTGAGATCATGTCCTGAGGTGAAATCATGAGTTGGATGCTTAACCAACTGAGCCACCCAGGTGCCCCTAATTTGTTTAAATATCTTTTTCTGTTTATGGTATTGGAGAAATACTGGCCTTATGTATTCATTTGGGATGTTTCTGAATATCCATCTATTTTGTGGGGTAGCATTTGAATTTTCATTCCTTAAGTGTTTGCTCAGATGTACTAGAGAAATAATCTGTGTCTGAAATTTTCTTTGAGAGATTACATTTCATTAGGAATACCATTTCTTTAATAGGGGCTCTTTAGACATTCTGTTTCTTGTCAATTTTGATAATCTTGATCTTTCGAGGAATTTATTGATTTTACCTAAATCGTCAAATGTATAGTTTTAGTGTTTTTCACAGTTGTATTAATTTCCTAGGGCTGCTGTAACAAAGTACCACAAATTCACCAGCTTAAAGCCATCACGATTTATTCTCTCACTGTTCCGGAAGACAGAGGTCCAAACCAAGGTGTCAGTATGCTTCCTCTGAGACTTGGGTGGAATCTTTGCTTCTTCCTGGCTTTTCATGGTGGCCATTGATTCATGGCATTACTTGGCTTGCAGTTGCATGGCTCACTTTCTGCCTCTGTTATCACATGGCATGCTCCGTGTGTGTCCCTGTCTTTACGTACAGTTTCCTCTTCATATAAGGATGTCAGCCATATTGGATTAGAGCCCACTCTAATGACCTCTTCTCAACTTGACTGCATCTACAGAGACCTTATTTCCAAACAGGGTCATATTCATAGGTGCAGGGGTTAGAACTTAAGCATATCTTTTCAGAGGATACAGTTCAACCCATAACAATAATATTCCCTTATTATCTGTTTACTGTGTGTAGGATCAATGATCCTGTCAGTTTTTTTCTGATATTGTTTATGTTTTTGATATTGTTGTATTTGTGTTCTTCTGTTTTGATGAGTCTAGCTAGAAATTATCAACTTTATTGATCTTGCCAATGAACCAGATTTTTGTCTCATTGATTTGTTTATGTTTGTCCATTTTTTATCTTATTTCATCTTTTATCTTTATTATTTTCTCCCTTCTACTTGTTTTGAGTATGACTGCTTTTATTTTCCTGCCTTCTTCAGTGAAAGTGTTTTTATTTATTTACTTATTTGAGAGAGAGAAAGAGAGAGAGCATGAGCAGGGGGAGGGGCAGAGGGAGAGGGAGAAGCAGACTCCCCGCTGAGAGCAGAGCTTGACACAGGGCTCCATCCCAGGACCCTGTAATTATGACCCGAGCCAAAGTCAGACCATTTACTGAATGAGCCACCCAGGTGCCCCTTAAGTGAAAGCTTTTAATCCTGTTGTCACACATAGATCTTTACTCATATGAAACCTAAAAACTTGTAAAGTTTTAATAAAAGGTTTGAGCATCTCGTGTCATTGGGCAGTGTGCTAGACCTGGTTTATGTGCTTAGTTTAAAATTTTATCTAAATTTAGGAGACCTAAATTTTGTCTGGTCCCAGGAATTCAGCTAGATAGGGATCAAACCATTCTGAACACCTACGAACTCAACAGGAGATCAAAGAAAAGAATAGCAACAACTCTCTGAACAGAAAAACGACCATTTTCTGGAAGGTAGGATGTGCGGAGAAGTGAATCCGAGGTGATATTCGGGAAGATAGATGGCGGGGGGGGGGGACCTCCGTCAGCCGCTACTGGCAAGTGATAGAGCAGTGGAGCACAAAATCGGAACTTTTAGAAGTCAGCTCCGCTGAGGGACATCACTACAGTGGCTAAGCAGGGGGTGGAACCCTCGCTGGGACAGTGTGGTCTCAGGACCCTCGGGGTCACAGAAAGACTGGGGGTGCCTGAGTGCGGCAGAGCTCCCAGGTATCGGAGCGGGGAAGCTGGCTGCAGAGATGGAGCCAAGGCACGGGCTCTCAGCTCGGGGTTGCCATAAACCGTGATCCACGGCATAGTCAGGCCACTGCTCCTCCAGCAGGGACCCAATAAGCAGCAGATCCGGGGAGACTCCCCTTCCTCCCCTGGGAGGAGCCCTGCGGGAGTGCACCGCAGGGATCTGCTGGGTTTGGAGACTCCACACCCAGTCGGGTGCCAGAGACAAACGCTTGGTCACAGGCCGGGTGAACATGGAGTGCGGCCAGAGACCGGGGAGATGGGAGTGATTGACTGCTTTTCTCTGGGGGCACACTGAGGAGCGGGGCCCCGAGTTCTCAGCTCCTCCGGGGCAGAGATTGGGAGGCCGCCATTTTCACTCTCAGCCTCCAAAGCTGTACGGAAAGCTTGCAGGGAACAAAAGCTCCAGAGAGCAAACCTGAGCAGATTACTTAGCCCGGACCTGGCAAGGGTGGGGCAATTCTGCCTCCAGCAAAGACATTTGGGAACCATGGCTACAGGCCCCTCCCCCAGAAGATCAGCGAGAACAGCCAGCCAAGACCAAGTTTACCGATCAATGAGAATGGCAGAACTCTAGCACTAGGGGAATACTGCACATAGAATTCGTAGCTTTTTTCCCATGATTCCTTGGTCTTTCAAAGTTAATTTTTTTTAACTTTTTTTTTTGAATTTTTCTTTTTCCCTTTTTCAACCAACATCTTATCAATCCCTTTTTTTAAAATCTTTTTATTTATTTTTAGAGTTATATTCTATCCCTTCATAGTAGTTACCCTTATTTTTGGCATATATATATATATATAAGTTGTTCTCTCTTTAAAATTTTGGGATACAGTTTCTTCTAACAGATCAAAATATACCCTAAATCTCTAGTGTATGGCTTTGTTCTAGTCTCCTGCCTGACCACATTCTCTCCTTTTTCTTTTTTAAAATCCTCTTCTTTCTTTTTTCAACCAACTTCTTATCGATTTCTTTTATAATTTTCATTTTTACAGTCATATTCCATCCCTTCATTGTATTTACCCTTATTTTTATACATATATAAGTTTTTCTTTCTTTAAAATTTTGGGAGGCACTTTCTTCTAACAGACCAAAATACACCCAAAATCTAGTATGTGGCACTGATCTATGCACCAGGCTGATCATATTTGATCATATTCTGTTTTTTGTTTGTTTTTATCTTTTTCTTTCTCTTTTTTTCTTTCTTTCCCTTTCTTTTCCCCCAGTTTGAGGTCTCTTCTGATTTGTTTAGTGTATATTCTTCTGGGGTCGTTGTTACCCTGCTAGCATTTTGTTCTCTCATTCATCTATTCTCCTCTGGACAAAATGACATGATGGAAAAAATCACCTCAAAAAAAAAGAACAGAGGCAGTACTGACTGCCAGGGACCTAATCAATATGGACATTAGTATGATGTCAGAACTAGAATTCAGAATGACGATTTTAAAGATACTAGCTGGGCTTGAAAAAAGCAAGGAAGATATTAGAGAAACCCTTCCTGGAGAAATAAAAGAACTTAAATTTAACCAAGTCAAAATCAAAAAGGCAATTAATGAGGTGCAATAAAAAATGGAGGCTCTAACTGCTAGGATAAATGAGGCAGAAGAGAGAATCAGTGATATAGAAGACCAAATGATGGAAAATAAAGAAGCTGAGAAAAAGAGATAAACAACTACTGGATCACGAGGGCAGAATTTGAGAGATAAGTGATACCATAAGATGAAACAATATTAGAATAATTGGGATCTCAGAAGAAGAAGAAAGAGAGAGAGGTGCAGAAGGTATATTGGAGCAAATTATAGCAGAGAACTTCCCTAATTTGGGGAAGGAAACAGGCATCAAAATCCAGGAGGCACAGAGAACTCCCCTCAAAATCAATAAAAATAGGTCAACACCCTGACGTCTAGTAAAACTTATGGGTCTCAGAGACAAATAGAAAATCCTGAAAGCAGCTCGGGAGAAGAGATCTGTAACCTACAATGGTAGAAACATTAGATGAGCAACAGACCTATCCACAGAGACCTGGCAGGCCAGAAAGGACTGGCATGATATATTCAGAGCACTAAATGAGAAAAATATGCAGCCAAGAATACTCTATCCAGCTAGGCTGTCATTGAAAATAGAAGGAGAGATCAAAAGCTTCCAGGACAAACAAAAACTAAAGGAATTTGCAAACACAAAACCGGCCCTACAAGAAATATTGAAAGGGGTCCTCTAAGCAAAGAGAGAGCCTAAAAGCAACATAGACCAGAAAGGAACACAGACAATATACAGTAACAGTCACCTTACAGGCAATACAATGGCACTAAATTCATATCTTTCAATAGTTACCCTGAATGTAAATGGGCTTAATGCCCCAATCAAAAGACATAGGGTATCAGATTGGATAAAAAGCAAGACCCATCGATATGCTGTCTGCAAGAGACTCATTTTAGACCCAAAGACACCTCCAGATTGAAAGTGAGGGGGTGGAAAACAATTTACCATGCTAATGAACACCAAAAGAAAGCTGGGGTGGCAATCCTTCTATCAGACAAATTAGATTTTAAACCAAAGACTATACTAAGGGATGAGGAAGGACACTCACTATATCCTACTTGAAGGGTCTATCCAACAAGAAGATCTAACAGTTGTAAATATCTATGCCCCTAACATGGGAGCAGCCATTATATAAGCCAATTAATAACAAAAGCAAAGAAACACATTGACAACAATACAATAATAGTGGGGGACTTTAACACCCCCCTCACTGAAATGGACAAATCATCTAAGCAAAAGATCAACAAGGAAATAAAGACTTTAAATGACACACTGGACCAAATGGACTTCACAGATATATTCAGAACATTCCACCTCAAAGCAACAGAATATACATTCTTCTCTAGTGCCCATGGAACATTCTCCAGGATAGATCATATCCTAGGTCACAAATCAGGTCTCAACTGGTACCAAAAGATTGGGATCATTCCCTGCATATTTTCAGACCACAGTGCTTTGAAACTAGAACTCAATCACAAGAGGAAAGTCAGAAAGAACTCAAATCCATGGAGGCTAAAGAGCATCTTACTAAAGAATGAATGGGTCAACCAGGAAATTAAAGAAGAATTTAAAAAAATCATGGAAACCAATGAAAATGAAAACACACTGTTCAAAATCTTTGGGATGCAGCAAAGGCAGTCCTAAGAGGAAAGTATATAACAATACAAGCCTTTCTCAAGAAGCAAGAAAGTCTCAAATACACAACCTAACCCTACACCTAAAGGAGGTGGAGAGAGAACAGCAAATGTAGCCTAAACCCAGCAGGAGAAGAGAAATAATAAAGATCAGAGCAGAAATCAATGAAATAGAAACTAAAAGAACAGTAGAACAGATCAACGAAACTAGGAGCTGGTTCTTTGAAAGAATTAACAAGATTGATAAACCCCTGGCCAGACTTATCCAAAAGAAAAGAGAAAGGACCCAAATAAATAAAATCATGACTGAAAGAGGAGAGATCACAACCAACACCAAAGAAATACAAAGAATTATAATAAAATATAATGAGCAACTCTATGCCCGCAAATTAGATAATCTGGAAGTAATGGGTGCATTCTTAGACATGTATCAACTACCAATACTGAACCAGGAAGAAATAGAAAACCTGAACAGACTTATAACCACTAAGGAAATTAAAGCAGTCATCAAAAATCTCCTAAGAAACAAAAGCCCAGGGCCAGATGGTTTCCCAGGGGAATTCTACCAAACATTTAAAGAAGAATTAATACTTATTCTTCTGAAACTGTTCCAAAAAATAGAAGTGGAAGGACAACTTCCAAACTTGTTTTATGAGGCCACCATTACCTTGATCCCAAAACCAGACAAGGACGCCATCAAATATATCCTTGATGAACATGGATGCAAAAATTGTCACCAAAATACTAGCCAATAGGATCCAACAGTACATCAAAAGGATTATTCACCACGACCAAGTGGGATTTATCCCTCGGCTACGAGGTTGGTCCAACATCCACAAATCAATCAATGTGATACAATACATTAATGAAAGAAAGAACAAGAACCATATGATCCTCTCAATAGATGCAGAAAAAGCATTTGACAAAGTACGGCATCCTTTCTTGATCAAAACTCTTCAGAGTATAGGGATAGAGGGTATATCCCTCAATATCATAAAAGCCATCTTTGAAAAACACACAGCGAATATCATTCTCAATTGGGAACAACTGAGAGTTTCCCCCTAAGGTCAGGAACACAGCAGGGATGTCCACTATCACCACTGCTATTCAACATAGTATTAGAAGTCCTAGCCACAGCAATCAGACAACAAAAAGAAATAAAAGGCATCCGAATCAGCAAAGAAGAAGTCAAACTCTCACTCTTTGCAGATGATATGATACTTTATGTGGAAAACCCAGAAGACTCCCCCCCAAAACTGCTAGAACTTATACAGGAAGTCAGTAAAGTGGCAGGATATAAAATCAATGCACAAAAATCAGTGGCATTCTTATACACCAACAACAAGACAGAAGAAAGAGAAATTAAGGAGTCAATCCCATTTACAATTGCACCCAAAACCATAAGATACCTAGGAATAAATCTAACCAAAGAGGCAGAGAATCTATACTCAGAAAACTATAAAATACTCATGAAAGAAATTGAGGAAGACACAGAGAAATGGAAAAACGTTCCATGCTCATGGATTGGAAGAACAAACATTGTGAAGATGTCAATGCTACCTGGAGCAATCTACACATTCAGTGCAATCCCTATCAAAATACCATCCACTTTTTTCAAAGAAATGGAACAAATAACCCTAAACTTTGTATGGAACCAGAAAAGACCTTGAATAGCCAGAGGAATGTTGAAAAAGAAAAGCAAAGCTGGTGGCATCACAATTCCGGACTTCCAGCTCTATTACAAAGCTGTCATCATCAAGACAGTATGGTTCTGGCACAAAAACAGACCCATAGATCAATGGAACAGAATAGAGAGCCTAGAAATGGACCCTTAACTCTATGGTTAACTAATCTTCGACAAAACAGGAAAGAATGTCCAATGGAAAAAAGACAGTCTCTTCAACAAATGGTGTTGGGAAAATTGGACAGCCACATGCAGAAGAATGAAACTGGACCATTTCCCTACACCACACACAAAAATAGACTCCAAATGGTTGAAAGACCTAAATGTGAGACAGGAGTCCATCAAAATCCTAAAGGAGAACACAGGCAGCAACCTCTTTGACCTCAGCCACAGCAACTTCTTCCTAGAAACATCGCCAAAACAAGGGAAGCCAGGGCCAAAATGAACTATTGGGACTTCATCAAGATAAAAAGGTTTTGCACAGCAAAAGAAACAGTCAACAAAACCAAAAGACAACTGACAGAATGGGGGAAGATATTTGCAAATGACGTATCAGATAAAGGGCTAGTATCCAAAATCTATAAAGAACTTATCAAACTCAACACCCAAAGAACGAATGATCTAATCAAGAAATGGGCAGAAGACATGAACAGACATTTTTCCAAAGAAGACATCCAAATGGCCAACAGACACATGAAAAAGTGTTCAGCATCACTCAGCATCAGGGAAATCCAAATCAAAACCTCAATGAGATACCACCTCACACCAGTCAGAATGGGTAAAATTAACAAGCCAGGAAATGAGAGATGTTGGTGGGGATGCAGAGAAAGGGGAACCCTCCTACACTGTTGGTGGGAATGCAAGCTGGTGCAGCCACTCTGGAAAACAGTATGGAGGTTCCTCAAAAAGTTGAAAATAGAGCTACCGTACGACCCAGCAATTGCACTACTGAGTATTTACACCAAAGATACAAATGGAGGAATCCGAAGGGGAATGTGCATCCTGTTGTTTACAGCAGCAATGTCCACAATAGCCAAACTATGGAAAGACCCAAGATGTCCATTGACAGATGAATGGGTAAAGAAGATGTTGTGTATATACATATACAATGGAGTATTATGCAGCCATCAAAAGGAATGAAATCTTGCCATTTGCAATGACGTGGATGGAACTGGAGGTTATTATGCTGAGCGAAATAAGTCAATCAGAGAAAGACCTGTATCATACGACCTCACTGATATGAGGAATTCTTAATCTCAGGAAACAAACGGAGGGTTGCTTGAGTGGTGGGGGGTGGGAGGATGGGGTGGCTGGGTGATAGACATTGGGGAGGTTATGTGCTATGGTGAGTGCTGTGAATTGTGTAAGACTGTTGAATCACAAATCTGTACCTCTGAAACAAGTAATACATTATATATTTAAAAAAAAAAAAGATAGCAGGAAGGGAAAAATGAAGGGTGGGAAATCGGAGGGGGAGATGAACCATGAGAGACAATGGACTCTGAGAAACAAATTGAGGGTTCTAGAGGGGGGTGGGGGAATGGGTTAGCCTGGTGATGGGTATTAAAGAGGACACGTACTGAATGGAGCACTGGGTGATATACGCAAACAATGAATCATGAACACTACATCAAAACCTAATGATGTAATGTATGGTGATTAACATAACAAAAAAAGAAAAAAGTTATTGTCTATTCGTGGATTGTAAGACTCAGTGTTGTTAAAGTGTCCACACTACCCAATGCTCTCCACAAATTCATTGAAATCCCTATCAAATTCACAATGGAATTTTTGCAGAATAGAGAGAAAAATCCCAAAATTCATATCCTGTCACAAAGGACCCCAGAAAGCCAAACAATCCTGAGAAAGTACAGAACAGAACTATAGTAATCAAAACAACGTGGTGTTATCACAAACACAGACACATAGACCAAAAGAACAGAACAGAGAGCCCCGAAATTAACACATGCATATACAGTCAACTGATCCTCGACAAGGGTGCCAAGAATACACAATGGAGAAATCAACAAATGATGTCAGGAAAACTGGACATCCACGTGCAAAACAATGAAAATGGATGCATATCCTACATCACTCTCCAAAATCAATTCAAAATGGATCAAAGGCTTAAACATAAAAACTGAAACTGTGTATATTCTATAAGAAAACATAGGGGTAAAGCTTTATGACATTGGTCATAGTAATGGCTTTTGTATCTATTACCAAAAGCACAGGCAAAACCAACAAAAATTAGAAATGGGAGCCTACATCAAAATAAAAGATTCTGCACAGCAAAGGAAACAACAGAATTGAAAGGCAACTGACAGAATGCGAAAGAATATTCATAAACTAAGTTTCTGATAAGGGGTTAATATCCAAAATAGACAAGGGACTCCTACAACTCAATTATAATAATAAAAGTCCAATTAAAAATAGACAAAAGACCTGAGCAGACACTTCTCCCAAGAAAACATACAAATGACCAAATGATAAGTGAAAAGATGTTCAACACAACTAATCACCAGGGAAATGCAAATCAAAATCACAATGAGAGATCATCCCACACCTGCCCGGATAGCTATTGTATTGCAGGATTAGTTATCAGGTGGTTTTTTAATAGTACAATAGTTCAGAGACCCCAAGGCAAAGGAGGACATAATGGAGAGAGTCTAATTAAATGAAACTTGTATGTAAAGTAGGAGAGGAACAGGTAGGAGGGGTCATTACACTAGATAAAGAATCCCAACTAGTTGAGGCATTAGAGCAAATGAATGAGTGGTGGGAGGAGAAAGTGGTAACATCAACTATGGCTTCCTGACCTTCACGGGAAAGAGGATATTGGAAACTGTTTTTATTATGTCTGTGTGATAAGTGATTATATATTTTTTTCTTCTTCCTTTTCCATTGCCATTTTCTATAGGAAGTGTTAATAGAATTTATCAATGGCAGGCAGATTTCCAGATTATGAGGGGCCACATCTAGAGCTGGGGGGAAGATTCCATATCATTTGGAGGGCCAGTGTTTGAGGCGGATGCAATGCCTGATGGGGCTCTGTGTCTCTTCTTCTTGAGGAGAGCGTGAGAGCCTCTTTCTTGGCATAGCAGATAGTGGCCTCATCCTAGGTTGAAGCTTGAAGCTGTTAAATAAGATTTAAATAAGAATATAAGGATATGACAATATCTTCTGGGTCTGTTTGTATTCAGATCTATTCTTTGCTCTTCCCCTCCTCAACTTTGCCTGGCAGGGCAGCTAACCCCTCCAGGCTGCCTTTCCCTGTGTCTTAAAACAAAGCCTGAGGGCAAACCTTCAGTGCTATCAATGCTTTCCAGGGCAGTGGAAATTAGGGAAAAGAGCAGTGGGGTGAGAGAGGACAGGAAACAAGTACAAGGTGACACATAACTGAGGGGGCCACAGCTCCACGAAGCAACGAAGCTGTCACTTGACCACGGGGAATGTGGCTGCACAGAAACATCCTAGGTGGAAGCAGGCCATGGAAGGGAGGAGTGGAGAGGTAATCCGTGTGCCAATTCCTTTCCATCTTTTGTCTCTCATTAGTTAGAGTTCATGCCTAGAGCAAACAAGTAACCTGCCCTTGTAGTGTGTATAGCTGCTAGTGAATCCCCATCTCATCTCCTGCGGTGTGGTGCTTCTCAGAGTCTGGAAATGGTATTTAGAGCCCGACTGTTCAGTTGTTGACTTCAGACGGGGGAAACACATAGCCTTACCTGTAGGTGATCATTGCAGGGGCAACCGTGCAAGCCCAGGGGTTAACACCCCGAGAGATGTGTGAAGCTGAGGCTGAGAATCTGAGAAGGTACCTAACATGTGTTTGGTAAAACCAGGCTCCGGGGTGCAGGGTGGGTTTTGTCAATAGGAGAGGGTGATGGGAAATTGGAGGATGGGAGAGAGGGAGAAGGCAGTGTAGTTTTAGGCCCTCTGGACTTGAGGTTGCATTTCTAGCAACAGCTCCATTACTTCTATGTTCCTGCCTCTTGTTGAACGCCTCTTCTGTGCTTCTAGATTCTGCCAGTGATCCTGGCTCTGGAAAACTACCTCCTTCTAGAATAGGGGGTAACAGAGGCTTCCCAGTGTTGTTAAACTCTGAGTGTCCTTACTGACTCCTGGGTGGTTTCTGAGCATCTTTGTCACCTCCTTAATTCCCTAAATTAAATTTCCTTTGTTTTAAATACCCAGAGGCATTTTTTTTTTCCTTGTGGACACTTACTGATACACATGTATCTTCTCACTTTACCACTGTAACAATCCCGTGAGATAATACATCATCCTCATTTTATGGATGAGGAAACTAAAGCTTAGTAAGATCGGTCAATTAATTAATCGTTAGTGTTGGGGTTTGAGCCCTGGCTGTTTGCCTCCCCTCAGACAATGATATAGCTCTGATCTTTAGCTTTAGCTCGGATACCTTTGCATTGTCTTAATAGATTAAGAATAATGATTGATAATAATAATTAGTGATAATAATGGATATGTCCCTGGGTACCAAGGCAGATGTATATGTTCTCATAGGTGTTTAAAAATGGTAGGTGATGGGGCTCCCGGGTGGCTCAGTGGGTTAAGCGGCTGCCTTCGGCTCAGGTCATGATCCCAGGGTCCTGGGATCGAGCCCCCCTTCCGGATCCCTGCTCAGCGGAGAGCCTGCTTCTTCCTCTCCTTCTGCCTGCCTCTCTGCCTACTTGTGCTATCTCTCTGTCAAATAAATAAATAAAATCTTTAAAAAAAAATGGTATGTGCAATGCTTCCATGTAAATTACTATGCTAATTATTTACAATAGGCCTTTCAGTCTGTTACAGGAGCAGTAAGACCATGTATAGATACAAATTGAATCTGATCAAAGAAAACAAAACAAAACATGACAAAACGAAAAGAACAGTTGAACCTGATACTAAGTTTCCTGGGCAGATGCCAACTCCTGATGTAAAGAGAAGGATATAGCAGATCAACTGTGGCAGAGAGCTGTTTTCAGTTTTCTCCTTTTGACTTTATTTGCCATGTCTTTGTTCTCATCTCCAAGTAGAATCTAGGTATTTTACACCACAATCCCTAATGTAATTCATTCTCTATGCTACATGCTGATTGTTTCACCCTTATGTGCTCTAGCACGAGTTTCTTTTGGCCAGCTGTACTTTTTCCTTTCTAGCTTCTCTGGGCAGCCAGCTCACATGGGACCTTTGTAGAGTTGCTCACACTCCAGCCCAGTCAGCATTAACTGCCACTTTACCGCTCTGTGAAACTCCTTTGTCTTCTGTTATGTCACGTTGGATCACATTAAGTAAATGTTTGTTCATATGAATTCATCGGGAAGTATTTTTTAACTTTCTTTCATAATTTATGTTAACTTAAAACAGGTTTATTTCCTCACTTAGTAGCAGTTTGCTTTTGTTATTAAAGCAATACAAAAACAAAACACATCAGTGGCTTTTGTAGGGATATCTTAAAAGAGCAGTGAGCATTTAAAAAAAGAAGACATTTCTTTGGATGAGTATGAAGAAAACTATTTCCCAGTGGCGAAAAGTATAAGCAGAGGATTCGCAGCTCCAAGACTTCTTTTGAAAAAACTTTCAGAATATTTATTATGGTAAAACCATCAGCGGACATAAGACTCTGTGTACTTAAAGTGTCATATATGCAAAATGTACTTCAAAGGTAAAAATAAAGAAATTTTTAGAGTTCATTTTTATTCAAGAAATATTAGTTAAGCAAACTACTGTGTGTAGGAAACTATGGTAAGTATAAGATATTTAAAATTAATATGCCCATCACTGCCTAATCTAGGCTGAATGGCAAATGGTTATTAATTAACAAATATCCATGATAGGAAATAACTTATTAATGAGAAATGGATATTAATAACTAGGGAGAGGTTCAGAATATAAATAACATCAAATACAGGGCTGCTAAAGCTTAGAAATATAGATAATATTTTCTTTTACTTTTTACACATTAACCCTCTTGATTACTTAAGGGTGTGCTAAAGGTGCAGATTTATACACTGAAAATCAGAGACAAAAATAATGAGAAGCAACCCTTCACAGAAACGTGTGTAGGGCCTGATGTAAATGTTACATTAATGTAGGACATTAATTCCTGTTTTGCATAACACACTGCTAATGAGGAATAGCACAGAGCACAGATATGTAATGTGGTATTTTGAAGTGATAGCCGCAAACCCTTATTATATAAGTTTGTTTATGTTTCCAGAAGTGGCGGCAATGTTGTACATATAATACATATTTTATCATATGATTTAAATATTGGATCATTATTCTTTTATTCTTTCATTAAAGAAAAGAAAGTTGTGCTATTTTCTACCCAGTAATTTAACAAAACAAAAACATAAGAACAGTTTTAAAATGACAGTATTTCATGATTTATAATCTTTTCTCTGGCTAATTAAGAGATGATTTTTCTAACTCCCCTATTCCCACAGTTTGAATTTGTAATGTTTTCTAGGCAGAGAATTCTCTTGTGCATTTTCTTCTTTAACTCTGTCTGCCTGATGTGGGAGGTGCTATCACACAGAACACTCTTGTGTCCTCTTAGTTCTTGGATTTCCTCTGCCATCATGCAAACATTAGGGAAAGATGAAAGCTCTCTATGGAAACTACATGCAAAATGATTACAGAGACTCCTAGCTGAGTAGTCACAATTTTGACCAAATTATTTCCCATTTCCCTGTCTTTTCTTTTTTTTTTTCTCTCTCCTTTCTTTCTTCCCTTCCTTTCTTTCATTATCTCATCATCTGCGTTGTTATTTTTTCCTCCGGTTATGAGTCAAAAATACTTATTAGTAGGTACTTGTTTTTGGCTCTATGCCCTGGGTAAAGAGAGGAGCAAAGGTCTTTTAAGAAAAATGTAAACATGGGGCACCTGGGTGTCTCAGTTGATTAAGCGTCTGACTTCGGCTCAGGTCATGATCCATTCAATTGGATCCATGATCCAATCCCAGATTGGAGCCCCATGTTGGGCTCCCTGCTCATCAGGGAGCCTGCTTCTCCCTCTGCTTCCGCCCGTCCCCTCGCCCCTGCTCTCTCTGGCTCTCTCTCTCTCAAATAAATAAATAAAATCTTAAAAAAAAGAAAAATGTAAACGTATGTAGAAATTATGACAAGAACAGACACTTTCAGAGTGTCTCTGAAAGGTCAAGATGCCCCATCCTAGTGCTGGGAATATTTTCAGTTGTTCTGCACATCAGATCTTTTCTTTCTGTTCAGCCTGGATGAGGGAAAGTGAACCCCTCTCACCTCTATTTCTGGCCAAACTCTGTGTGGCACTTTCCGGTAAGGTCAAAGGTGTGATCAGCTACTGTTTCTAGAGATTTTGTTAACATCCTTAATTCTGTCTGATGGGGATTGATATTTGAAATGCAAGAACAGGAAAATAAACTCAGAACAATAAAACCTTAGGGAAGGGGAAGTAAACCTCCTGGATTAGAATATTTTCAGGTAGAATCCTATTAAATTAAAAGGAGGTCATTGAGTGGAGGAATTTCTATTCTGGTGATGGAATAATGCTGGGTCCTCCAGAGTTTCTTTCTTTTGGAAGTGCATTTCAAAGGCTGAGAAAAGTGAAGATATAAGTTTACCTTCGTTCTTTTTTCTTTTTCTTTTTTTTTTTTTTAAAGATTTTATTTATTTATTTGACAGAGAGAGATAGCGAGAGCAGGAACACAAGCAGGGGAGGTGGGAGAGGGAGAAGCAGGCTTCCCGCCGAGCAGGGAGCCTGATGTGGGGCTGAATCCCAGGACCCTGGGACCATGACCTGAGCCGACGGCAGACGCTTAACGACTGAGCCACCCAGGCGCCCCAAAGGGTAGTTATTTAAAGAACAGATGTGAGAATGGATATTATAGAAAGATCAAAATGTATCTGAAGATTCTTGCTGAGGCCCAAACTGTTTCTCTTTTCTTCTTTGACTCAGGTCCAGGAACTCATCCTTCTTTCCTTTTCTATTAAAGGTTTTCCTTCCTGTGTTATTCTTTAGCATCATCACTACCCTGGACACATACTTCGGGAGGAATCCTTCTAACTCCATTGTGTTTATTTCCTCAAAGGCAATGATTTAGATTCCTTTGCCTTTAAGGTTGGTTTGTTTGTCTTTTATTCATTCATTTATTTGTTTATTTTTACTGATGATTGCTACAGATAAGTGAGCTCTCAGTGAATCATCATCTTTTTGCTGGTGGGGCGTCTCCATGTCCATAGCTGCTGAATGACCAGGATGGGGGTTGCTAAAGCCTGGGGGGGCTGTGGCAGTTTTTTTTTTTTTAAGATTTTATTTATTTATTTGACACAGAGAGAGAGAGTGAGAGAGAGAGCACAAGCAGGGGGAGTGGCAGGCAGGCAGAAGGAGAGGGAGAGGGAGAAACAGGCGCTCTGCTGAGCAAGGAGCCTGATGCGGGGCTCCATCCCAGGACCCTGGGATCATGACCTGAGCTGAAGGCAGACGCTTAACCGACTGAGCCACTCAGGCGCTCCTGCTGTGTTAGTTTCTTAAAACTAAGAGAACAATAAAGTTTGCTGTATCAGTTGACTTTTCCTTTCACTTGAACACAATTCCTGACGTTAATATTTATCTCCCAAAATGACCCAAAACCCTTAAATAGCAAAGACACACTGACTCCATGTCAAATAAAATAAGATGATCTTTCCTGTATTTTCTGCACTGTGATGAATTCGGGTCCCAGGAAGAGATGATGACCTATTCTCTGAGATGTTGGACTTAGCCTTAGAAGTCATGAAGCATGTTACAAGTATTACTTCTTCTTTGCCATTAAAATGCTCAGGAGTCATATTTGTGCAGATCAGATGCAAGAAGAAAAATTATGATCCAGAATAAAGAAAAATATTCTAGGAACAGTTAAAATCTGTGATTGACTACCTTGGGGAAAAATGAGTTAGATTTCCCCAGAGGTGTTCAAACAGGGCAGATCACCGCTTAGCAGGGACTTTTGGGCATATAAGATCCTGTTTGAACATTATGATTCTGAAAAAATAAATGGTCACTATAATCCTATTTCCTGTCAGAAGTTCTGGATTGTATTTTTTTCCTTTGTCATGCAGTTTCACCTTGTGTAAATATCCTCCTCAGTCATTTCTGGAGAGTAGAGAAACACTGAGATAAAATATGGGGAAAGAAGAACCTCCTCCGTAATGGTTCAAGAAAAAAAAATCATTACATACAATTCCTACATCCCATATGACATATGGGTTTTAGTCGTCAATAAAAAATAATGTATGAGTAGATTTTCTTCCTTTTGTATGAGAGTTCCTTTGAAGGGCCTTTCTAAATAAAGCTTACATTGGGATTTCCCATTTGTGATCTTCTGTAGATCTGAGGGATACTGCTGTGCCAATCATGGATGGAGAAATAGTTTAATCCAAGGAGAGTGAAACCGTTAGGTGTTAAGACAAAATGTGATATATAATCAGAAAAAAAAAAAAAAAAAAGAAAATAACAGGCCAGGAACTAAAATACATAAGAACAGAGCTGTTAGAGAAAAAGCAGGGGGAGAAGCTGCGGCTTTGGCTGCCTCTGAGAGATTGAAGGGCCTTTTATTTCTAAGCCACAAATCACAAGTTTTTCCATTTGTGTTGCCCTGTCTTGTTTTTAATCTTAAACCATCTTGCTTTACAGCACAGCACATTCTCCATATATTGTAATATCAGAGTATAAGAACACAGTTTATAGCTACAGTAATAGTAAATACAGAAATCTTCTGATTTCTCCATCCTGTTTTTCCCACTTGTCAAATTACCTAGTTTATGTTTTTGATTCAGTGTGAGCTCCCTCTTCTGTGTGATAAGGAACCAATTGAAATTGACAACCCTGGGTACATGGTTCTTAGACATATATCGGGACATAGATATCAAAGAAACCCAGAGATCAAGTGACTAAGCACTGGTCCAACACCTCGACAATGTCATTGGCTCTCAAAATCTTCCTAATCTGTCCTTGGGCATGTTGACAACCTCATTGCCACAAAATAACTGCCACAGCTCCAGGTAACTGTCAGTATTCAGGAAAACAAAAAGAGAATAGAGGCAATGAAAACCATTCCAGAAATCTTCTAGTGAAATTTTTCTTAAGTTTCAGTGGCCAAAGGTGGGCTGGGTAGCCACTCTCACTGCAAGGGGAGCCAGGAAAGGAAGTAACTTGTGGGAATGGCAGGAGAAAAGGTGATTTGGAAAGGCTCATGGATTGGCCAACAGTCTCTGCCACCCTAGGCCAAGGCTAACACAAGGTTTAACCAGATATCAACAAATTTTTTATTTACTTACTGCTTATCCCCCAAAATAAATGTGGAAGTAATGGGTCCAGAGGGCATTTTTACTTTACAGAAAAGAAACTAGTAACTATATACCACAGAATATAGGGAATAAAGAAAAACCTTCTACTGTGTTACTTGTTTGGTATTATTTATCCTCTGCTAGTTTACTCACATGATGGTTAGCATTTTTTAGCAACAAAGTATTTTTAAATTAAGGTATATGCACATTTTTTAAAAAGACATAATGCTATTACATACTTAAAAGATTACAGTATAGTGTAAACATGATTTTCTAGGCACTGGGAAACCAAATATTCATTTACTCATGCTATTATTGAGGTGGTCTGGGATTGAATTCGCAAAATCTATGAAGTATGCCTGTACATAATTTGAAATAGTGTAACACATAATATTAATATATAATAATAATAGGATAATGCATAATGAAGTGTTGGCTAAATAATATTTAAAACAGATATTACTTATAGTAAAGATTTTAGGTTATAAAAATCCAAAACCTATGTGAAAGGTAAGAATTTAAAATGTGCTATTTTTGGGACATCTGGATGGCTCAGTCGGTTAAGCGTCCGCCTTCGTCTCTGGTCATGATCCCAGGGCTTTGGGATCCAGCCCCACCTCAGGCTCTCTGCTCATCGGGAAGCCTGCTTCTCCCTCTGCCTGCTGCTCCCCTTGCTTGTGCTCTCTCTGACAAATAAATAAATACAATCTTTAAAAAAAAAAAATAAAATGTGCTATTTTTGTAACAACTGAAGTTTAACCCTAAAGCAATAGGTAACTCAATGGTGGTTTCAGTTAGATTAAAGTTAAAGCAAACAGGTCCCAAACTCTGACTAAACATCAGTTGTTTGACAAAACATTTCCTGAAATATTTTGCCTATAACAAGCAAAATGAAGGTTAAAAACTACTCTTATGTTTTAAGTTGAGTTTAAGCATAAGAATAGCAACAGATTTTGAAATAATCTTATTTCGTATGTTTGCCACTTTAGGCATTTGAGGTGTTCAGAAGAGTTAAAGTCTCTGCATTTTAAATTTTGTATAGGACTTGAGCAATTAAGTTGAAATTAATGTTGAAATGTTTAAGCAGGTTTCAAATTCCCTTTGTTAGTGAATTAGCTATTTCTGTGTAATGAATTACCCTACAATCAATCTCACAGTTTTTGTGTGTCAACAGCTAGGCATGGCTCCTCTGGGTTGCTCTGATTCATGGTTTCTCACAAAGCTGCCCTTAGGGTGTCGGTTACAGTTGGGGTCTCAACTCAAGGTTTGATGAGGAAGGATCTGCTGCAGAGCTCATTCACGTGGATGTTGGCTGGCCTTAGACCTCACCAGCTATTGCCCCAGACTTCAATTTCTTGCTCCATGGGTCTCTTTATAGGGCTCTTCACATCAGAGCTGTTTGTTTCTTGTGGGGGTGGGGGTGGGGGGAGATATAGAAATCAGTTCACACTCCAGAGAAAAGGATTAGGCAATGGCATGAATACCAAGAGGTGTGGGAGATAATTGGAGGCCATTTTAAATAATTCAAATTACAAATATTAGTAAATATTATTTTCCATTTGCAAAAGCTTGTGGTCAGGTTTGTAATGGTCAGTTTGCTTCCCGATTTTTAACTTGATTAAACTATAAACTCTTGGGGCGCCTGGGTGACTCAGATGGTTAAGCGTGTGCCTTCGGCTCAGGTCATGATCCCAGAGTCCTGGGATCAAGCACCACATTGGGCTCCTGGCTCAGCGGGGAGCCTGCTTCTCCCTCTCCCTCTGCCTCTCCCCCGCTCATGCTCTCTCTCTCTCTCTGTATCTCTGTGTCTCAAATGAATAAATAAAATCTTAAAAAAAAAAAAAACCAACTATAAACTCCTTGAGGTCGTGAACTGTGACTCACCTCTTCTTCAGCATTTGATAAAATAGCCACCATGTGAGAGGTGCTCCAGAAATTCAGGCTGAGTTTTATTTAACCTTTATTTTATTTGGTTACTGATAATTTAAAAAATCCAAATAGCAAGAGTGCTTTTTGAAAACTTATAAGACCTGTGATATCTGCTGACACTTTATAAATTTAATTCTGCTTACTACGGTTTCCAAAGGATTTTTCATTTCTGATGTTGTAATTTTGTACTATGACCACCAGATGGCATCACCACAAGACCAAGCTCTAAAATCAAGGCTCTTTTTTTTTTTTTTTTTTTTTAAAGATTTTTATTTATTTATTTGACAGAGAAAGAGATAGCGAGAGAGGGAACACAAGCAAGGGGAGCGGGAGAGGAAGAAGCAGGCTTCCCGCCGAGCAGGGAGCCCTATGCAAGGCTAGATCCCAGGACCCCAGGATCATGACCTGAGCCGAAGGCAGACGCTTAACGACTGAGCCACCCAGGCGCCCTAAAATCAAGGCTCTTAAATTTAGAGAAAAGTTTTGCACCTAAGAATAATTATCTATTTTCATAAACTGCTATTGGGAATGTTAGTAGAACACTACTGCAAATAAACTTAGCAAAATATATTTTAGTGTTAAAAATGGTAGTACTTTTTGAGCTAATGATTCTACCTCTAGAAATCTGTCCAGAAAATGAAACATCTGAACCAAATGCTACACGCTTAGATTTTTACCCCAGCATTATTTGAATTGCCAAATACCATGGTAAATCTCATGTTCAACAATAGTGGGCGGGTTGATATATATGATGCAACCATCCAATTGAAAAATATGAAAGCCTTAAAATTATTTTTATGAAGTATCCAATGATATGACAAATGCTTTTGACATAATGTTAATTGAAAAAATGGATTGCAAAATAATGTGTGATCTCTATCATGTACAAAAATACATAGAAATATGGAAAGGAAATATATAGAAATATATTTTATCAGGCAATTTTAAGGTTTTTTTTTCTTCATGTTTTCCTTATTGCCCCAATTTTTAACAATGACTAGCTAGGAATAACATTGCATGTTATCAATAAGAAGTCAAGTGTGAGGACAAACAGAGCAATGGAATGGAAGTTTTTTTCACTTACCATAACTTAAAATTCTTTGTCCTCTACTATGTTAAACCATAAAAATATTCACTTATTCAGTAATTATCTGGTGCCTTTTATATGCCAGACATCGCATTGTGTGCTGGTTATACAGAAGTGAGTAAGACATGATTTCTGCCTTTAGTGAACATATGGTCAACTCAGAGAGAGAGAGGGAGGGAGAGAGAGAAAGAGAGAGAAGCAGATATGTAAAGTAAGGTGACAGATGCAAAAGACATAATGGTATAATACATTTTTCATAGTTTCAATTCACCCAATTTGAACTGTCAAATATTCTATTTATGAGTGTGACATACTGAACTTTGTACATATTGTTCATTGTTTAAAGATTTCAAAGAGCAGACATGAGTAAATAATATTTGTGAGTCTTTATCTGCTGGAAAAGATATTATCTACCTGTAAGAAATAGATTATTGACACTGTTATTCAGGTAGATTACAGTATGGAACACCATTATTAAAAAATCTTGATGTGAGTTTACAAACATTTGGATTGTGAGGCGGGAATCAGTTTTTCTAACATAGATTTCCACAAGATTGAAAGGAGACCAGAAATACAACAAGGTAAAAACAAGTTCTGGGCACAAACACTACGTTTTCAAGCATCAGACACTTTAATACAATTTCCGATTCTCATATAAATGTTTGTTACTGACCATACTGGAAAAATCCATACCCAAGAGGCCAAATTTAAAGTAAGCCAAGGATTTAAAGGTAAATCTTGAATTGATGTTATTTAAAAAATCTACCTTTTGCCTTGTTCTTGGACCTTGCATGAAAATGAGGGAAGAGAGGAGGCCCTTCTCAGGGTTACCATGCCTCCACACACCGAAACATTTCTGCACTGGGCCTTGTGGTACACAGTGAGCTCCTTGAGTTGGAGACTTCCTGTGTGGTTTTAGCTCAAATACCGGAGGTACCCCCAGCTGCTGGGCTAGATATGTTGATAATCTCTCAGGAAGTATCTGAGTCTATTTTTATGTTTTATTTTCACAGAGTATTGTATACTGTCTTTTATAATGGACTTCCAGCAAGCTTTATGATGGTGGAGGGTTGAGTTGGCATAGACAAGCAGCAGGTGATCGAAAGCTCACTTACGTGTTAATTTTATATTTTACTATTGGGTTGAATACACTTTGATAAAGCAATATCAAATGATGATATATTCTGAGTTTTAACCAATTATTGGTAATTAGTGAAGGTGGGCCAAGAAGAGGGAGATGCTGGTAGGAAACCAGGTGAGCATGAAAAAATGCAAATGTAAATCCACTCAGTGGATAAGTCTTTGGGATGTGACGCTGAGAGGTGAGTTCAGAGCTATATCTCTGTAGGCTATGACTTGAACCCCTCCCAGCATGGTGCCTCCTTTTGGTATATTATCATCAAGTGAGGGATGGTGAGCTATAGCTTGGACCTTTTTCCAAGGGAGGTGACCTTTTTCAGTTGTCAAAATTTGGGCATGGAGGCAGAAACATAAAGTGTAATTGAGCCTGGTTGTTATTCTATAAAAATATAATGAGATGCCACATAAATGATTCAACATATTCCCATTTGATACTGTTAAGGAAGAATTTTATATTCAGGGACATCTTTACTTCTCAACTACGGTCAACCTCTGGTTATTTGACTTTTTAGTTTCTCTTTGTTATATACCCCATTCATGGGTTTAAGGTCAGGGACTTTCCATAGCTATGATTCACTTGCTTCTGATGTCAGTACCAGTAGATTTCAAACTTTAGTTTGCCTCAGAATCATCTGGAAAGCTTGTTAAAGTACAGATCACCACCTCAGTTCCTGGTTCCGTGATTCTGAAGTGGGGCCCAAGAATGCATTTTAAACAGTTCTCAAGTGATGCTTATGCTTCTGATCCCAGGACCACACTTTTAGACCTTCTGCTCTTGTTTATTTATTTAATTAATTAATTTATTTTTAAGATTTTATTTATTTATTTGACAGAGAGAGAGCGCAAGAGCATGTGCATGAGCAGGGGGGAGGGGCAGAGGCAGAGGGAGATGCATGTTCCCTGCTGAGCAGGGAGCCAGATTCGGGACTCGCTCCTAGGACCCCAGCTTCATGACCTGAGCAGAAGGCAGACGCTTAACCGAGTGAGCCACCCAGGTGCCCCTGCTCTTGTTTATTTTTAATTATTTCATAGTGAAAGCATTAATTATGTTTACCAATACCCTATGGTGAGTCTCAGAATTCCTTCCTTGAAATTGCTTTCTCTGACAAGAGAAACTGCTATTCATTTCTTCAAAGTCTCAATTAGCCTTTCCATTTCAGAGCCATATTTTCTGATTAAATGCTATTTCCCCAATAGAATCTGCTCTCAGAATGAAGGCTTACTTTTCTCCCCCTCTCATTAAGGTTCACTCCTTCCTTAGGTAGCAGGCTTTTCTCGAGAGAATCCCATTTGTGAACAAGTTAGTTCAGTTCCATCTTGGTCAGGGGTCAAAATTATCCCTTTGTGGTTCCAATGCCCCTATACGATGTCCAAGTTCCCTACCTTGTCTGGAGGAGAGTTTAAAAGTGTTCAGAACTGTTGAGATATTAAATCACCCAAAGACAACGGGTAGGTGGTAGAAAATGAATGAGCCAGGCCAGCTGGGTTATTTCCTGCTTTCTGTTCCATTATGTTCAAAAGTTCTCTTGTTGGAATCCATCTCCACATCATCTTGTACTCAGCTTTTCTGCTTTCCCTTCCCCAGGGCCTGGGAGAAAACATCAGGTTCAACAAGCACACTTCTACAAGGGAGAAGTACTTTCTTCATAAATTAGTTTCATTTTGGCCCAGACTGGGTGAGAAAGAGTGCCTTGCAGGGTATGAGTGAGAGGGAGAGAACTCAGAGAACAAGAAAACTGCTAGAGGAATAGCCTTGTAGCTCTGTCTCTCTGTATTTATATATTCACGCATATATGTTAGTTCCTTCATATATTCTTTCTTCATTCAGCAAATGAGTCCTGTAGGCCTTCAGTTAACACTACCCACCCCTCTTTAAGGGATTATTTCCCGGCCCCATATATCATTTTCTAATTAAATTAAAATGGCATATAATTAAAATAGTCAATGTTATATGCAAATTAAATATACATTTAAATGTATACTATTTTAATATATGTCTATCAAGTATGTTAGCATAAATGTGTCATATATTTATTTTTAAGCTCTAATTAAATGATACAGAATTGATCTATGGTACACATGTACATTTCTTTATCTCCTAATCTCCGACAGTCAAAATACATTTTTTCTGCTTTAATGTGCTGTATTTAATGACTACATTTTTGTAGTTTCGTAATGTTTTCAACTGTTGTACGTGCCCCTCTACTGTGCCCACATGACCACAAGTGTGACATATGAGATATAAAACAGTCTGTTCAACATTCTTACATGCATGAAAATGTGCCGTTAAAACATCTGGAGGACAGAGTTCAACATTATTAGAAATGTTACAGTACATAAAATTACGAAGAAGAGCAATTTCACCATCAATAATCACTTAAAAATTTGTTTAAACGCCCTTCTAGTCATTGTTTATTTTCTTGTTTAACTCACAATTGTTTTTGTTTTGTCTTATTTAATTAAATTAATTAATTAATTAATTAATTTTTTAAAGATTTTATTTATTTATTTGACAGAGAGAGACACAGCGAGAAAGGGAACATAAGCAGGGGGAGTGGGAGAGGGAGAAGCAGGCTTCCCGCCAAGCAGGGAGCCCGATGGGGGGTCGATCCCAGGACCCCGGGATCATGACCTGAACCGAAGGCAGACGCTTAATGACTGAGCCACCCAGGCGCCCTGTTTTGTCTTATTTTAAATTATAGATTCATTACTGTTGGTTTGCAGCCCTCTCTGGAGCTTTCCTGGTGTAATCTGAAATCAGCCCCTGTACTCGGAGGTCAGGGAGAGACCGAAGGGAGAGGCAGGCTACTCCAGATGGTAGGTGGCAGGCTTAATGAGCAAGGGGACCTTACAAGGCTTGTCCTGGGCCGCAGCAAGATGAATGGATCCCTGCACCCACTTGCCAAATTATAAAAGTTCATAAAGAGGCCTTAGCTGATTTCAGTCACGTATACAGTGTAAGTGTTCTCAATATCATGTCACTAGCCCAAGGCTGTGTCCTCGGAGCAGACCCTGGGAGTAGGAAAGGAAGGGGGTGAGGACCTCCGGAGTGCCTGGGTCCAGCTCATGGGTCAAAGAGCAGTAATATCTTCTTGACATTCCCCACCATTTACACAAACTTAAAATTGCAAATAAATATAAAGAAGAAAGTTTTAAAAAATAAAAAATATTTTATATCACCATGAAATAATCATTGTGTATATACAATTTACGAACATCTAACAGTAAAACATATAGATAGATAAGTGGATAGATTCATAGAATATAGAAGTGTTTTGGGGCTTCTGGGTGGCTCAGTCTGTTAAGTGTCCGACTCTTGATTTCAGTTCAGGTCACAATCTCAGGGTCGTGAGACTGAGCCCTGTGTTTGGCTCTGCACTCAGCATGAAGTCTGCTTAAGCTTCTTTCTCTCCCTCTGCCCTCCCCACCCTGCTCTTGTGGTCTCTCTTTTTATAAAAAAAAAAAAAAAAAAAAAAGAATATGGAAGCGTTTTTAGTAAAATAGGATTATACTATATCTGCTTTATTTTAAAATTTTATTGTTTTTTTTGTTTGTTTCAAACTTTAAATTTGAGTTAGGTAACATATAGTGTAATATTGATTTCAGGAGTAGAAATTAGTGATTCATCACTTCCATGTAATACCCAGTGCTCATCATAACGAGTGCCCGCCTTAATACACATCACGCATTGAACCCATACCCCACCCACCTCCCTCCACCAACATAATTGGGCATAAAACAGGCATTAAGTGATCAGACATAATTTTTCAAAAGTTAATATAAATCTATTTTTTAGGTGGGTATGGAATATATAAATTTTTAAATTTGGCAATGAATTCAATTTAAAAAAAAGTGAAACATAACTTGCCCATAAATGGTAGTGGACCTAATTGTGTAGGATCTCTGTTTAAGTCATTACAAAGAGAAATGTAAAAAAAAGTTTTCCTAACAGTCCCGATAAATATTTACTTTAACTTGCTTATTTCAGATGATCATTTGTTTAGCTGTCACTGTTACTTCATGATAAATATAATGTTATTTTCATGCCTCATGAAACATTGCATAGGATTTGAGCTGTGTTCTTTGGCAGCAGCCCTCAAAAATGAGCGAGGAGAGAGTGACATACGTGGAGCTGAAATTACCCTATTCGGGGAAACAGAAGTGTGAAAGATGTCCAATGAATAGAAGGAGAGGTAAAGGGTTTTGTTTGTTTTATTGTTTCTGAAAACATTATGATGTCAAGTAAGAAAAAGTAAAATCATGATAATTGTGTCTATACAGTTTGATATTATATATCTGTTCTTTACATATGAAGAGGTATATTTAAATGTAATATTTAATGAGACTTGTGACCAGAATAAATAGTGATATTCATTTTAGTTCCAGAATGAATTTCCATTTTGTTCTAAATTTGAGGGCCTTCCTAGGCTCAATGCTTACTGTACATTTTGCTTTCTGACTTTGTACAGAATTTCCATGGCATATTGTTGCATTATCCCTGGGAATTATATTTGTTATCCTCCTGCTGACAATCACAGGCTTAATATATATGCGTGAGTATCTGTGACAATCACAGTTCTTATGAGAGCAATGAGCCAGAGTAGAAAATGAGATGCTATAATCACTGAACTTCTGCTGAACCTTTGTAAATCATAAAATCATGGAACACTACATCAAAAACTAATTATGTATTGTATGGTGACTAACATAACATGATGAGATAAAATAAAATTTAAAAAAGGTAATAGAAGGGTGCCTGGGTGGCTCAGTTGGTTAAGCGACTGCCTTCGGCTCAGGTCATGATCCCAGGGTCCTGGGATCGAGTCCCACATCGGGCTCCCGGCTCAGCGGGGAGCCTGCTTCTCCCTCTGACCCTCTCCTCTCTCATGCTGTTTCTCTCTCGCTCGCTCTCTAATAAATAAATAAAAATAATAAAATCTTTAAAAAAAAAAAGGTAATAGAACATTTGCAGGGGGCGTCTGGGTGGCTCAGTCGTTAAGCGTCTGCCTTCGGCTCAGGTCACGATCCCAGGGTTCTGGGATCGAGCCCCACATCGGGCTCCCTGCTCGGCGGGAGGCCTGCTCCTCCCTCTCCCACTCCCCCTGCTTGTGTTCCCTCTCTCGCTATGTCTCTCTCTGTCAAATAAATAAATAAAATATTAAAAAAAAAAGATTTGCAGAATCCTAATTAATCTTATAAGGATCCATTGTAAGACATGTAAAAAAATCATAAAGTCCTATAGAAATGTTAGTAATTATGACGGTGTTGATGATAATATTGAGGATGATGATTTTATTATTTTGCTATCACTTAGGTTTTATACCACACAAAATAGTGTAAGCAATAGCAGTAATGGCAGAAAATTTGCCTGAAATGTACAGTGAGGCTTACATATATATTCATCCTTATATTTTGTGTGGAAGGAGGTTTTCCATATTATCAGAGAATTGGAAAAATCTTTATTTGAATTTTACATTCCTTATCATATTGCAATACTGCTTAAATCACAAGGGGAATATAAAGTTGATATATTTTCTATATCACTTTTTATAGATTTTATATCAATTTTTTAAACAATGTGTATAGAATACTTGTTTTTTTTATTCTTATGTTAATCCCCATACATTACATCATTAGTTTTAGATGAAGTGTTCCATGATTCATTGTTTGTGCACAACACCCAGTGCTCCATGCAGAACATGCCCTCCTCAATACCCACCACCAGGCTAACCCATCCTCCCACCCCCCTCCCCTCTAGAACCCCGTTGGTCCTTCAGAGTCCACCGTCTCTCATGGTTCGTCTACCCCTCCGATTTCCCCCGCTTCACTCTTCCCCTCCCGCTACCCTCTTCTTCTTTTTTTTTTTTTCTTAACATATATTGCATTATTTGTTTCAGAGGTACAGATCTGAGATTCAACAGTCTTGCACAATTCACAGCACTTACCAGAGCACATACCCTCCCCATTGTCTATCACCCAGTCACCCCATCCCTCCCACCCCACCCCCCACTCCAACAACACTCAGTTTGATAGAATACTTGTTTTTAATATCCTTTTCCTGATGTTTATTATTCTTTGTTTCATTCATTCAACAACAATTTTAAGTATCTTCCCTGGGTCAGGAACTATGGATGGCACTGAAGAAATAAATTTTAGAAAGTGAGCTCTCAATGAGCTCAGTTTTAAGGGGAAGGTTTTTTTTTAAATGAAGCTGTTTTTAAAATAAATATTATTAGTGCTGTGATAATGGCATGAAGATATCAGATGGGTGGGATATTCCATGCTGAGGTCAAGAAAATTTCCTCTAGGAGATAGTAATTGACATGATATAAAATATAGGTAGGATGTAATCAGGAAATTCATGGTAGAGAAGACTCTTCCAGGCAGAACAGCATGAACAGAAGAACATATTGATGTGTTAGGAGAATTTCAGTTTTGGGTAAATAAAAGAAGTAGGTAGAAATAGGTTTCATTAGATACGCAATTTATGGTAATTTTAATATCATGTTAGGAAATTTTAGATCTGTTCTAAAAACAAAAAAGAAATTATTGGAAGATTTATCTGAGGGCAAAACAGGACCCATGTCCCATGAGCAGATAGGGATTTTGGAAAGGTCAATCTGAATAGACTGGAAAGTGAGGGAGGCGACAAGATAGGAGGATGTTTCGGGAATTAGGGTTAGTTAGAATGACTAAATTAGGGGCACCTGGGTGGCTCAGTCATTAAGCGTCTGCCTTCGGCTCAGGTCATGATCCCAGTGGGATTGAGCCCCGCATCGGGCTCCCTGCTCAGCCGGAAACCTGCTTCTCCCTCTCCCACTCCCACTGCTTGTGTCCCCTCTCTTGCTCTCTCTCTCTGTCAAATAAATAAATAAAATATTTAAAAAAAAAAAAAGAATGACAAATTAGTGTCATGAAAGAAGTAATGAAGGGTAGGGACCACATATGGGAAATATTTGATGTGTAGAATTGTTAAGATATGCCTTTTGTTGATTGTGTGAGGGAGACAAGTGAATTAGTATTACCATTTGACATCGGGCTTATACACCTTGGTGAATATATTCCACTAAATGTTTTAGAAGACACAAGAGGGACATTAGGGTATGATTTAGGGTGTGTGTGTGTGTGTGTGTGCATGTGCACTAATAATGGTGAAGAGTGAGGTGCTGGTGGCATATCATTGGAGGGTACCAGAAAGAATTAGATTAGTCTGAGTCTTCCGAAGTGAGTTTTTGCAGTAGACACAGACTATCCGCACATATAGGATAGAATCAAAAGTCTGAAGATCAAGAGAGATGCCTAGATTAGAGATATGAATTGCTTATTCAACAACTAATGGAACAAGTATTCAAAAACATAGTAGAGGAAAGAAGAAGCTAGACCATGTGTCACCTTGTGAAACCAGGGAGAGTAGATTAAGTGTAAGAGGAGCAAATAGTGAAAAACAGTGATGGTGTGGTTTAACAGGGAAGGGATCCAAAACATTATGGCATCATATGGAGAGGAGGCAAAAGATAGTTATGGGTTTCAAGTAGTACAGAAAGACGAAGTATTATGATAGTGAAAGGTATGCTTATTATATATGGCAACAGAGAGGCCACTAATGACATTTTCTAGAGTAGATTCAGCAAAATGGTAGGTTGGGTCAAAGCTTGATTACAATGACTGAAACTTATTCAAACATTAGGAAGTTGAGAAAATGAGTACAGAAAATTATTTTTTGAATTATGGCTAAACAAAAAATTTCCCATGTGTTGAAAATATGTGGATGTATATGATCTCATACATTGTAGAGGGACTATAATCTGACACAAGCACTTTGTCAGTTGGGTATTATCTCCTAAACCTGAACATGAGTCGGTCATTTTCAGCCTAAGTATATGTCCAACAGATACACTTGCACATACACAGATATGCACATCTACGGACTGTTTATAGCAGTGCTGTTTACTATCAAACACCTCAGAAATACACAAATGACCATTAATGGGAGAGTAAATGAAACCTCTGCAATTTATTTCCTAATGCAGTTTATGTAGCAGTTAAAATAAACTACAGTGATATACAACGATGTGGATGAAATTTATGAAGATAATGTGAAATGAAAAAAGAGCAAGAGCACAAAAGTTCTTGTATATCATACTTTCTTACAAACTTAAATAGTTAAAAACAAATAAATAGTAATATTTCAGGAAATACATAAGGAGACAATAAAAGTATATGTAAAATTTATCAAGGGGTGATTGTAATGGGCTTTAGTAACACTAAAGGTAGGAAGAAGGGATGAAATAAAGTATAAAAGTAGATAAATGTAATAGTTAAGGTGCTAGCTACAATTTTTGGTGGTTAGCATATTGGCTAAATAAATAAAAATAAAGGTTCTGAGAGCAAATTTGAGAGTGTGTCATGAATGAAGTATTATGAACAACCTTATGCTATCCCCAATCTAAGAGTTAGAAAAACAATTCTCTTACAAAAAATATGAAGAATAAAGGATAGGAAATTTTGTGGGAGAGGTGACTTGAGCATAATCCAAGAGAAGGGAACCATGAGAAGGAAAATGTTGAGGGTCCAAGAGAGAAATATAATAGTAGGAGATCACGATCACCAAAGGTTCAATAGGGGATGAAATCAAGACCAGGGGTTGAAGTTTCAGACTTACTCAATGAAAAGCAATTTTTTTTTCTGAGATAGAATGAGGGATACCTGTGTATTTATAGGCGGTGAGGCAGGATTTTGAGAGGAATGTACACTTGCTGGTGACTGTTTCCATGTGAAATAACACACGAGGCCATCTTCTGAGGGGGAGTGTCAAGGAGGTGCACTAGATAACTTAGGAAAAGTATAAATACTTGAAATAGCTGTTGATGAGAAAAGAGTGTGACTCAATAACTATACTGTGTAATGTTGAGGTGAAATATTGATGAGAAGCATAAGTGTTAGCATTAAACCGTATGGGTACAGTTTTGTGATTTTTGGTCATCTGACTTTCAGAAGACTTGTAGAGATGAGATGGTGAATGCCAAGAGTGTCCAAGGTTGGTTATTTTTGTATGTTTTTTATTTTATTTTTTATTTTTAAAGTAGCTTCACACCCAACATGGGGCTTTAACCTAAGACCCTGAGATTAAGAGTCATATGCTCTACTCACTGAGCCAGCCATGTGTCCCAATGAATTTAGCTGTTTTTAGATGTGCATAAAGACTATGTTGTAAGTTTCTTGGAGGTCCTGCCAAAATTAATTTTGTACCATGTGTCCTTGGATAGTCAGCAAGGAAAGGACAAGGGAATTGGTTAGTCACAAGATCTTGTAGTATTTAGGTGTCAGAGGTCTTTTTTTTTTTTTTAAGATTTTATTTATTTATTTGAGAGAGAGAAAGATAGAGATAGCAACAGAACACAGATGGGGAGGTGAGGGAGAAGCAGGCTCCCTGCTTAGCAGGGAGCCTGTCATGCCACTCCATCCTAGGACCCTGGGATCATGACCTGAACTGAAGGCAGACGCTTAACCAACTTAACCCAGGCATCCCTAGGTATCAGAGGTCTTAACATGTCTTATTTATTTTTAAATTTATTTACTTATTTTAGAGAGAGAGAGAGAGCGAGAGCTTGTGCAGGGGGAGGGACAGAAGGAGAATGACTCCATGCTGTGCGTGGTGCTGGTGGTGGGGCTCAAACCCAGGACCCTGAGATCATGATCTGAGTTGAAACCAAGAGTTGGAGGCTTAACTGAGCCACTCAGATGCTCCTTAATGTGTCTTTTTAATTCAAAACCAGTATATGAACATTGGAATGGATGGCTCAGTTAAAGCAATAGTTACATTTATTGCAACTGACTATATTAAGAGACTGTGCAATTGATTTTGTTGGATTTTTACAAGTAGCCAAGAATTTGACTGAATGATGATGGGTTGTAGCAGATTTGGAAATGAACGTTCTCAGTTATGTAACAAATACTTTAAAGGATTTTTCTTTTAATGTTCACACACTGAAAGAGCCATATACTTCATGTTTTTACATTTTTATTTGTGAGTTTGGGAAAATGTTGTTATTTTTCTCAGAGATTTTTAACTTTCCTTTTGCGTATTAGAAGGAGCCATCTGAGCTCTTACTCCATGCACATTCAGTGAATCAATTATAAGTTTATTCTAGAGGGGAGCCAAATCCCTGTATTTAGCTTTATATGCAAATACTAAATACAAAATAATATACTGAATACTCAACTTCACCAACTTTAAAATCTTTATTTGAAGTGTAGATGACATAGAAACTAGTAATATATTTGATTTCCTGTTTATATTTTCTGTTTTATAAAAGTTGATTACTATTTTACATACTTAACAAATAATAGATAGCAAATAAAGTTGTATAATAAAAATCTGTTCTATGTTCGGACACTTCATAGTATTTTATCCTCACATTTCCTCTGATGGTACTTTCATTTAGTCAACAGCATTCACCATGCAATTTAAATGAGAGTAAGTGATTATAATAAAGTGACCTATTAAAGGCATTCATGACCTTAATTTTCTAATATGGGTTGAAGTTTTTCAGAGGTGTTCTGGAAACACAATGCAAAATATGAAAGACATAAAAGACAAAAACGCTTCCTTTGCAGAAGTTGAAGGTCATTCAATTTTACCATCTATTACAGGTATGTACTGAATACTTATGCTGTTAGTTACAGATGATTTTTTTTTCATGGAATTATCCCCTTCTGTTCCTTTTCAATATATAATTTTAAAACTTTATATTGTATTTTGTCAGGTCCTTTAATTTTGCTCACCTTTTAAAATCAAATCATTTTCGTTACTATAGGTAATTGAGCTCAGCTTTCACAAAGTCATGTTGATTTGATTATTTGAGTAATTTATCCTCATGAATGAATTTTCCCCAATATAGATCCTTTGGAATTAATACCATCCCTGTACATTCCATTGGTGGATTTCTCCCAGAAGGGAGAACTGCTCCATGTTGCTGCAGTGTATTTGCCCTTGAGAAGACAAGATTTCTCAGTGCAATCCTAACAATGGCCTGAAGTCTGTCAGAGACAGTCTCTGGCTCCACAATTTGGCCAAAGAGCTATTTCCAACATTAGACTTCTGGGATTTTTTTTGGTTATTCAGTCTGAACTAAGCAATGAAATATATAGAAGGTGCAGGTCTCTAAGTGTTCTTGTGGTTGAAGATCATGGTGGATTTTGTTTTTAAGATAAAGACTATATCAGACCTCAAGAAAAAATGTACTGCTATGGAAAAAGCTGTTACTATTTTGCAAAGGAAGAGAAGACTTGGGAGAGGAGTAAGGAGTCATGCCAAGACCAGCGTTCTAGTCTCATTAAGATTGATAATAAAGAGGAGGAGGTATATCTACTTTATAAAACTTGAGTAAATGCTTTATGGGAAGTTCCTGTATCTTGAGTTACAATAATTGCTTAGACTTTCCTCCAATACTATTTGGCCACTTTGTGTTGAAGCACTTGCTATCTGGTGGAGATTGCTTTGCAGAGGAGACACAGGTGCAACAGAGACCTAGAAGAACCATTGTTTTAAATCAAGAGAAATGGCTCTGCTGTGTGTGCCATGGAATGATTTTCAGTTTTTTTTAAATTGTATTGTATTGTATTGTATTGTATGTTGTTTCTTGTATATGTTGCATCTTCAAATTTAGTATACATCAGGGAGTTCAGTTTTTAGTTTCTCAGGGCTGATACAGGGTAAAAGAAAAACTGCTTTCAATGTTCTGAGCATTCTGAAAGAGAGTTTCTCATTGTACTGAGTTCTGTTCCTTTGTCAGTACTTCTAAGGGAAGATGAGTTTCTCACTTCCATGGCTATGGGAAAAAGGATGAAAAGTAAAGAGATTGAATATAGCAGGACCAATTCTCTAAAAATGAAATTTTCTTTTACTTATCATCTAGAATGACGGAGGAAGCATCTCTTTTCTAGAAGAGAAAATTTAGATCACATTTGCCATTCCTTATAGGATTCGGGAATATTAAGTCAACAGACTGGATTCTGTAGCTTTTCTTCTAATGATTCCATTTAGGCACTGAGTTCCAAGTATACTGTTTAGTGCTAGCAATGTTCTTTCTATTAGTGTCTGTGAAGGAAGACTTAAAAAACTCATGTTAAAACAAAAACAACATTCGGGGGTGTATGGCTTGCTCAGTTGGTCAATAGTGCATGTGATTCCTGATCTTGGAGTTGTGAGTTCAAGCACCATGTTAGGTGTAGAGCTTACTTAAAAAAAAAAAAAAGGAAACCTATGTTTTTTTGTTTCTGAAATTCATATTAGAATAACAATATGAATGAATCACTCTTAACTATAAGAAACAGATGAACTAAATAATAGCAATGGAATAAAATAAATTTTAAAAATCTAGGTACACGAAGCAATTGCACTACTGGGTATTTACCCCAAAGATACAAAAGTAGGGATCCGAAGGGGTACGTGCACCCCGATGTTTATAGCAGCAATGTCCACAATAGCCAAACCGTGGAAAGAGCCAAGATGTCCACCGACAGATGAATGGATAAAGAAGATGTGGTATATATATACAATGGAATATTATGCAGCCATCAAAAGGAATGAGATCTTGCCATTTGCACCGACGTGGATGGAACTGGAGGGTATTATGTTGAGTGAAATAAGTCAAAAAGAGAAAGACATGTATCATATGACCTCACTGATATGAGGAATTCTTAATCGCAGGAAACAAACTGAGTGTTGTTGGAGTGGGGGGTGGGGTGGGAGGGATGGGGTGACTGGGTGATAGACACTGGGGAGGGTATGTGCTCTGGTAAGCGCTGTGAATTGTGCAAGACTGTTGAATCTCAGATCTGTACCTCTGAAACAAATAATGCAATATATGTTAAGAAAAAAAAAAAAGAAGAAGAAGGTAGCGGGAGGGGAAGAATGAAGCGGGGGAAACAGAGGGGTAGACGAACCATGAGAGATGATGGACTCTGAAAAACAAACAGGGTTCTAGAGGGGAGGGGGGTGGGAGGATGGGTTAGCCTGGTGGTGGGTATTGAGGAGGGCACATTCTGCATGGAGCACTGGGTGTTGTGCACAATGAATCATGGAACACTTCATCTAAAACTAATGATGTAATGTATGGGGATTAACATAAGAATAAAAAAAAAAGAAAAAAAAATCTAGGTACATGAGTATCCTGATTAATTAATTAATTTTTTATTATGTTATGTTAATCCCCATACATTACATCATTAGTTTTTGATGTAGTGTTCTATGATTCATTGTTTGTGTATAACACCCAGTGCTCCATTCAGTATGTGCCCTCTTTAATACCCATCACCAGGCTAACCCATCCCCCCACTCCCCTCCCCTTTAGAACCCTCAGTTTGTTTCTCAGAGTCCATAGTCTCTCATGGTTCATCTCCCCCTCCAATTCCCCCCTTCATTCTTCCCCTCCTGCTATCTTCTTCTACTTTTTTTTTTTTTTAAACATATAATGTATTATATGTTCCAGAGGTACAGGTCTGTGATTCAGCAGTCTTACACAATTCACAGCGTTCACCATAGCACATACCTTCCCCAATGTCTATTACCCAACCACCCCATCCCACCCACCCCCCACCACTCTAGCAACCCTCAGTTTATTTCCTGAGATTAAGAATTCCTATCAGTGACGTTATATGATACATGTCTTTCTCTGATTGACTTATTTTGCTCAGCATAATACCCTCCAGTTCCATACAGGTCATTGCAAATGGCAAGATTTCATTCCTTTTGATGGCTGCATAATATTCCATTGTATATATACACCACATCTTCTTTATCCATTCATCTATCAATGGCCATCTTGGCTCTTTCCATAATTTGGCTATTGTGGACATTGCTGCTATAAATATCAGGGTGCACGTACCCCTTCAGATCGCTACATTTGTATCTTTGGGGTAAATACCCAGTAGTGTAATTGCTGGGTCGTATGGTAGCTCTATTTTCAACTTTTTGAGGAACCTCCAGACTGTTTCCCAGAGCGGCTGCACCAGCTTGCATTCCCACCAACAGTGTACGAGGGTTCCCCTTTCTCCGCATCCCCGCCAACATCTGTCATTTCCTGACTTGTTAATTTTAGCCATTCTAACTGGTTTGAGGTGGTATCTCATTGAGGGTTTGATTTGGATTTCCCTGATGCCGAATGATGTTGAGCGATGCTAAGCACTTTTTCATGTGTCTGTTGGGCATTTGGAAGTCTTCTTCTTCTTTTTTTTTTAAAGATTTTATTCATTTATTTGACACACAGAGAGAGAACAAGTAGGCAGAGAGGCAGGTAGAGGGAGAGGGAGAAGCAGGCTTCCCGCTGAGCAGGGAGCCTGATGCAGGGCTCGATCCCAGGACCCCGGGATCATGACCTGAGCCAAAGGCAGCAGCTTAACCGACTGAGCCACCCAGGCGCTCCTGGAAGTCTTCTTTGGAGAAATGTCTGTTCATGTCTTCTGCCCATTTCTTGATTGGATCATTTGTTCTTTGGGTGTTGAGTTTAATAAGTTCTTTATCGATTTTGGATACTAGCCCTTTACCTGATATGTCATTTGGCAAATATCATCTCCCATTCTCTCGGTTGTCTTTTGGTTTTGTTGATGAGGTCCCAATAGTTCATTTTTTTTTAAAAGATTATATTTATTTATTTGACAGAGAGAGACACAGCGAGAGAGGGAACAAAGTGGGGGCAGTGGGAGAGGGAGAAGCAGGCTCCCCGCAGAGCAGGGAGCCTGATGTGGGGCTCGATCCCAGGACCCTGGGATCATGACCTGAGCTGAAGGCAGATGCTTAACGACTGAGCCACCCAGGCGCCCCCCAATAGTTCATTTTTGATTGACAAGGTCCCAATAGTTCATTTTTGCCCTTGCTTCCCTTGCCTTTGGTGATGTTTCTAGGAAGAAGTTGCTGTGGCTGATGTTGAAGAGGTTGCTGCCTGTGTTCTCCATTAGGATTTTGATGGACTCCTGTGTCACATTTAGGTCTTTCAACCTTTTTGAGTCTATTTTTGTGTGTGGTGTAAGGAAATGGTCCAGTTTCATTCTTCTGCATGTGGCTGTCCAATTTTCCCAACACCATTTGTTGAAGAGACTGTCTTTTTTCCACTGGACATTCTTTCCTGCTTTGACAAAGATTAGTTGACCATAGAGTTGAGGGTCCATTTCTGGGCTCTCTATTCTGTTCCACTGATCTATGTGTCTGTTTTTGTGCCAGCACTATACTGTCTTGATGATGACAGCTTTGTAATAGAGCTTGAAGTCCGGAATTGTGATGCCACCGGCTTTGCTTTTCTTTTTCAACATTCCTTTGGCTATTTGGGGTCTTTTCTGGTTCCATACAAATTTTAGGATTATTTGTTCCATTTCTTTGAAAAAAGTGGATGGTATTTTGATAGGGATTGCACTGAATGTGTAGATTGCTCTAGGAAGCATTGACAGCTTCACAATATTTGTTCTTCCAATCCATGAGCATGGAACGTTTTTCCATTTCTTTGCATCTTCCTCAATTTCTTTCATGAGTATTTTATAGTTTTATGATAACAGATCCTTTGCCTCTTTGGTTAGATTTGTTCCTAAGTAGCTTATGGTTTTGGGTGCAATTGTAAATGGGATCGACTCCTTAATTTCTCTTTCTTCTGTCTTATCATTGGTGTATAGGAATGCCACTGATTTCTGTGCATTGATTTTATATCCTGCCACTTTACTGAATTCCTATATAAGTTCTAGCAGTTTTGGAGTGGAGTCTTTTGGGTTTTCCACATAAAGTATCATATCATGTGCAAAGAGTGAGAGTTTGACTTCTTCTTTGCTGATTCGGATGCCTTTTATTTCTTTTTGTTGTCTGATTGCTGTGGCTAGGACTTCTAATACTATGTTGAATAGCAGTGGTGATAGTGGACATCCCTGCCATTTTCCTGACCTTACAGGGAAAGCTCTCAGTTTTTTCCCATTGAGAATGATATTCGCTGTGTGTTTTTCATAGATGGCTTTTATGATATTGAGGTATGTACCCTCTATCTCTATACTCTGAGGAGTTTTGATCAAGAAAGGATGCCGTACTTTGTCAAATGCTTTTTCTGCATCTATTGAGAGGATCATATGGTTCTTGCCTTTTCTTTCATTAATGTATTGTATCATATTGATTGACTTGCGGATGTTGAACCAACCATGCAGCCCAGGGATAAATCCCACATGGTCGTGGTGAATAATCCTTTTAATGTACTGTCGGATCCTATTGGCTAATATTTTGGTGAGAATTTTTGCGTCCATGTTCATCAGGGATATTGGTCTGTAATTCTCCGTTTTGATGGGGTCTCTGCTGGTTTTGGGTTCAAGGTAATGGTGGCCTCATAACACGAGTGTGGAAGTTTTCCTTCCATTTCTATTTTTTGGAACAGTTTCAGAAGAATAGGTTTTAATTCTTCTTGAAATGTTTGGTAGAATTCCCCTGGGACCCATCTGGCCCTGGGCTCTTGGGAGATTTTTGATGACTGCTTCAATTTCCTTAGTGGTTATAGGTCTGTTCAGGTTTTCTATTTCTTCCTGGTTCAGTTTTTGTAGTTGACACATCTCTAGGAATGCACCCATTTCTTCCAGGTTATCTAATTTGCTGCATATAGTTGCTCATAATATGTCCTTATAATTGTTTGTGTTTCTTTGATGTTGGTTGTGATCTCTCCTTTTTCATTCATGATTTTATTTATTTGGGTCATTTCTCTTTTCTTTTGGATAAGTCTGGCCAGGGGTTTATCAATCTTGTTAATTCTTTCAAAGAACCAGCTCCTAGTTTCATTGATCTGTTCTACTGTTCTTTTGGTTTCTAGTTCATTGATTTCTGCTCTGATCTTTATTATTTTTCTTCCTGATGGGTTTAGGCTTTATTTGCTGTTCTTTCTCTAGCTCCTTTAGGTGTAGGGTTAGGTTGTGTATGTGAGACCTTTCTTGTTTCTTGAGAAAGGCTTGTGTTGATACAAACTTTCTTCTTAGGACTGCCTTTGCTGCATCCCAAAGATTTTGAACAGTTGTGTTTTCATTTTCATAGGTTTCCATGAGTTTTTAAAATTCTTCTTTAATTTCTTGGTTGACCCATTCATTCTTTAGTAGGATGCTCTTTAGCCTCCATGGATTTGAGTTCTTTCCGACTTTCCTCTTGTGATTGAGTTCTAGTTTCAAAGCATTGTGGTCTGAAAATATGCAGGGAATCATCCCAATCTTTTGGTACCAGTTGAGACCTGATTTGTGACCTAGGATGTGATCTATCCTGGAGAATGTTCCATGGACACTAGAGAAGAATGTATACTCTGTTGCTTTGGGGTGGAATGTTCTGAATATGTCTGTGAAGTCCATTTGTTCCAGTGTGTCATTTAAAGTCTTTATTTCCTTGTTGATCTTTTGCTTAGATGATCTGTCCATTTCAGTGAGGGGGATGTTAAAGTCCCCCACTATTATTGTATTGTTGTGAATGTGTTTCTTTGCTTTTGTTATTAATTGGCTTTTATAATTGGCTGCTCCCAAGTTAGTGGCATAAACATTTACATTGTTAGATCTTCTTGTTTGATAGACCCTTTAAGTAGGATATAGTGTCCTTCCTCATCCCTTAGTATAGTCTTTGGTTTAAGATCTAATTTGTCTGATAGAAGGATTGTCACCCCAGCTTTCTTTTGGTGTCCATTAGCATGGTAAATGGTTTGCCTGTGTCTTTTGATTGGGGCATTTAGCCCATTTACATTCAGGGTAACTATTGAAAGATATGAATTTAGTGCCATTGTATTGCCTGTAAGGTGACTGTTACTGTATATTGTCTGTGTTCCTTTCTGGTCTATGTTGCTTTTAGGCTCTCTGCTTAGAAGACCCCTTTCAATATTTCTTGTAGGGCTGGTTTTGTGTTTGCAGATTTCTTTAGTTTTTGTTTTTTCCTGGAAGCTTTTGATCTCTCCTTCTATTTTTAATGACAGCCTAGCTGGATATAGTATTCTTGGCTGCATATTTTTCTCATTTAGTGCTCTGAATATATCATGCCAGTCTTTTCTGGCCTGCCAGGTCTCTGTGGGTAGGTCTGTTGCCAATTTAATGTTTCTACCATTGTAGGTTACAGATCTCTTGTCCCAAGCTGCTTTCAGGATTTTCTCTTTGTCTCTGAGACTCGTAAGTTTTACTATTAGATGTCAGGGTGTTGAGCTATTTTTATTGATTTTGAGGGGGGTTCTCTGTGCCTCCTGGATTTTGATGCCTGTTTCCTTACCCAAATTAGGAAAGTTCTCTGCTATAATTTGCTCCAATATACCTCTCCCCCTCTCTCTCTTCCTTCTTCTTCTGGGATCCCAATTATTCTAATATTGTTTTGTGTTACGGTATCACTTATCTCTCGAATTCTGCCCTTGTGATCCAGTAGTTGTTTATCTCTCTTTTTCTCAGCTTCTTTATTTTCCATAATTTGGTCTTCTATATCACTAATTCTGTCTTTTGCCTCATTTATCCTAGCAGTTAGAGCCTCCATTTTTTATTGCACCTCATTAATAGCCTTTTTTATTTCAACTTGGTTAGATTTCAGTTCTTTTATTTCTCCAGAAAGGGTTTCTCTAATATATTCCATGCTTTTTTCAAGCCCAGGCAGTATCTTTAAAATCATCAATCTGAACTCTAGTTCCAACATATTACTAACATCTGTATTGGTTAGGTCCCTGGCAGTTGGTACTGCCTCTTGTTCTTTTTTTTTGAGGTGATTTTTTCCATCTTGCCATTTTGTCCAGAGGAGAATAGATGAATGAGAGAACAAAATGCTAACAGGGTAACAACGACCCCAGAAAAAATACACTAAACAAATCAGAAAAGACCTGAAACCAGGGGAAAAGAGAGGGAAAGAAAGAAAAAAGGGGGAAAAAAAAGAGAAAAAGATAAAAACAAACAAAGTAAAAAACAGAGTATGATAAATATGATCAGGTTGGTGCATAGATAAGTGCCACACACTAGATTTTGTGCATAATTTGGTCTGTTAGAAGAAAGTGCTTCCCAAAATTTTAAAGAAAGAAAAACTTATATATGTTCAAAAATAAGGGTAAATACAATGAAGGGATGGAATATGACTGTAAGATGAAAATTATAAAAGATTTTATAAAAGGAATTGATAAGATAAGAAGTTGGTTGAAAAAAGAAAGAAGAGGATTTTAAAAAAGAAAAGGGAGAGAATGTGGTCAGGCAGGAGACTACAACAAAGCCATACACTAGAGATTTAGGGTATATTTTGATCTGTTAGAAGAAACTGTATCCCAAAATTTTAAAGAGAGAACAACATGTATATATATATATATATATATATATATATATATATATATATATATACCAAAAATAAGGTTAACTACTATGAAAGGATAGAATATGACTCTAAAAATGAAAAATAAAGATTTTTCAAAAAAAGGGATTGATATGATGTTGGTTGAAAAAGGGAAAAGAAAAAATTCAAAAAATAAAAAGAAAGTTAAAAAAAATTAACTTTGAAAGACTAAAGAATCATGGGAAAAAGGCCATGAATCCTATGTGCAGTTCTGCTCTTCTCATTGATCGGTAAACTTGGTCTTGGCTGGCTGTTCCTGCTGATCTTCTGGGGGAGGGGGCCATCACAGTGGTTCTCAGATGTCTTTGCTGGAGGCAGAATTGCCCCACCCTTGCCAAGTCTGGGCTAAGTAACCTGCTTGGGTTTGCTCTTGGGAGCTTTTGTTCCCTGCAAGCTTTCTGTACAGCTTGGGGGGATGACAGTCAAAATGGCGGCCTCCCAAACTCCACCCCGGAGGAGTCGAGAACTTGGGGCCCCACTCCTCAGTGAGCCCCCAGAGAAAAACAGTCACTTCTCCCCGGTCTCCGGCTGCACTCTGTGCTCACCCGGTTGTGACTGAGTGTTTCTGTCTTTGGCACCCGACCTCGTGTGGAGTCTCCAAACCCAGCAGATCTCTGTGGTGCACTCCCACACCACTCCTCCCCAGGGAGGAAGGGGAGTCTCCCCTGATCTGCCACTTGTTGGGTCCTTGCTGGAAGAACAGTGGCCCAACTGTGCCATGGATCACGGTTTATGGCAACCCCCAGCTGAGAGTCCACTCTTCGTCTCTGTCTCTGCAGCCATCTTCCCCGCTCTAATACCTGGGAGCTCTGCTGCACTCAGGCACCCCCAGTCTTTCTGTGACCCCAAGGGTCCTGAGACCACACTGTCCCAGTGAGGGTTCCACCCCCCACTTAGCCACTGGTTTGACGTCCCTCAGCAGAGCTGACTTCTAAAATTTCTGATTTTGTGCTCCACTGCTCTATCATTTGCTGGTAGTGGCCTACAGAAGCTCCCTCCTCTGCCATCTATCTTCCTGAATATCACCTTGGATTCACTTCTCTGCATGTCCTACCTTCCAGAAAGTGGTCGCGTTTTGTTCAGAGAGTTGCTGCTATTCTTTTCTTTGATCTCCTGTTGAGTTCATAGGTGTTTAGAATGGTTTGATCCCTATCTAGCTGAATTCCTGGGACCAGACAAAATCCAGGTCTCCTACTCCTCCTCCATCTTGCTCCTCCTCCCACCCTGATTAATTTAAATCTCAATTTCTATCAATCAATTCCTCAATAAGTTGAATTTTCTTCTCTCAGAAATTAAATTTATTTTTCATCCATATATCCCCTGTAATTTCCATTTCAGTTTTCTTCAGTTTTAGTCCTGCCATTGAAGTTTTTAGGCTTCAGAGTTTCAATGAAACATCATATACTTGTTATCCCTGTATATCCATGAACTAATCTAGAGCCTTTGTAATTCCATGAGACTTTGTCGTGGGTTAGAACAAAGCTGAGTTTCATAGTCTCTTGCCTCATTTGGTGACAGCCTTGCTGTCAGGATCTAAAGTGGAATACTTATACACTATACAAACTCTGCAACAGGCTTTGCTGTACAACAGCATTACTCTTACTCTAATGGTTTAGGATTTTAGTCTTTTTTGCTTTACCACACCCAAGAGTGTAATGAAGGCAGTGCCTTAAATCCATTGGTACTGAAAACTGAGATTGGCTTTTATACATTTATGTATACCCCTAAATCTAACAAAGGTATGTGAGTGAAAGTATCAATGAACATTTAATTTTAGTGTTTCTTCAGTGACCTAGAAAGGATAATGCATAGATTTGTGGTGCTTATATAATAGCCCCCATTTTACCTACTCTAGGTATTTTTCTTATACAATTTAATTACAGTGAAAAAATATTGGAGTGTGTGTGTATGTGTGTGTGTGTGTAGAGAGAGAGCAAGAGTGCGAGAGAGGGGGATTAGATTACATTGCTTTTAGGAAAGAACATTAATTTGTTGCTTCACATTTGCATCCATAAGAGACATTTTAAGTGACTAAAATATGTCAATTGGAATAATGATTACAAATAATTTACAGGTTTTTATGTTAAAGATATTTTTGACACTGTATGTATGCATTATTCAGTGCACAAAAATCTTCAAAACAGACAGTATGGTTCCCTCTGCATAGCAAAGAAAATGCTCAGAGTAGTTTTATTTTCTTCAGTGTACTTGGCAAATAAATAGCATAAGCTGTTTTAATGCCTGTAGGTATAGTTTCTTAATTTTTACTACTGTATAATATTCCACAACTTGGGTAGGCCTCATCCATTCTCTAGAGGATGGGAATTTGCATTGTTTCCAGCTTTTGCTGTTATGAATAGTCCTTTATTAAACATTCTTAGACATGTCTCTGTGCAAAATTGTTCCATGTGTCCTCTCTTCTCTATCATAAACTTTCCTATGAATGGAATTATTGGGCAATAGGATTTGTACAAGTTCAATTTTATATGAGAATTCCAAATTATTTTTCAATATGATTTTAGGAACTGTTTTAAAGATATTTTTGATCTCTACCATCCCGCAAACTTCATGTTGTTATTTTTACTTTCTGACAATTGAATAGTTGTAGAATATATCCTTGTGACTTTGAAATGCATCTTCCTGCTCTCTAGTGAGCTTAGCTCTTTCCATATTTATTGGCTACATGTTTTATTTATTTGAAATATGTTCTTATGTTTTGTCCATTGTTTTTATTGGATCATTTTGTTTTCTTATTGATTTATAGAAATATGTATTTGTTCTTTAAATTATTGCAGATATCTCAGGATTTGAAGCTTTTCTTTCCACATTCTTTAAGATGTCTTATGATGAAGAGAAGTTCTAGGTTTAGTGCAGTCATACTTACCCATCCACTTTATTATATGTAGAGATTTTTAAAAAATCCATCGTGTCCTTTGTTGATATCTTTCAACCAGTCCCAAAGACTTGAGTGATTCGTTCATTGAAGACTTTTCATGTCAACTTCTCTGCACCATGGAAAAATTAGCCCACCTCCTCCATTTATCAGAGTGGTATTTGAAGATAAAAGTGCCCAGTATTTTATAAGTCCTTTGTGGGTGAGTTGTTTGCATTGATGTTATGAGTAATATGAATAATTCTACTTTTCCACAGAACTTCATTCAATCAAAAATAAAATACAATTATTGGATTGGATTATATAAAGTAGGAGCTAAGCATCCCTGGAAGTGGCTGGATGACACACTCTTATCTCAGATGGTGTAAGTTTTCATATCACAGGAACTGACATGGTAGATTTCCTGCTCCAGAACTTTCCTGCTCAGGAACCACCTGGTAGATTATAGATCAAGAATAGGAAAGGATCCTTGGGGACCTGGGGAATATCTTGAATTCCATTTGATCTCGCTTCTCAGATAGGCAACCAAATGCAAATCTCAGGCTTCAGATAGTCCCAAAGAGCATTATTTATTCCCATGTTCTTTATTGGATGATCTTTCCAAATACAGTAACGTGACATTTTGCTTTTGTATCTTTCTCTTGTATGTTCTGTGATACTAGCATGTTCAAGTAATGGCTGCAGGAAATGGTAAAAATATAACGAATGAATAAAACTTGTATCTAAACCCAGCTCTCTCTGTCAGTGCAACTTGTACCTGTTTGCTTGGTATTATTCAAGAACTAAAAAGAAAGAGCTTTTTCCAATAAATCATTTAGTAATCTTGTATCTCTAGTGTGATCACTTAGTGTCTTTCATGCTATTATTATACACAAATCCACATAATTTCTGGTAGTCTTGTCTCACTGGTAAATCCCATAGATTTGCTGGTTTGATGTCCAGGAAACTAGTTTAGAAAATGAAGAAAAATGATTTGTCATAACTAAGCTAAGTAACATAAGGGAGATTATGAGAGGCATTGGGCTATTTAACATGCTGTTTACTGATTGCCCATAATATGCCAGGCACTATTTTAGGCATTGAAGCTACAGTGATGAATAAAACAGGCAACAGTATCCTCCTTTATGGATATTACATTCTAATGCAGGTATGATAGTGTTGGTAGGGATGAGTGAGGACAAACCAAATATGCTAAGTAAATTATATGGCACGTTAGAAGAAGATAAATGCTATGGATTATTGTGACGTTTCTCACTTTTTTCTATATCACAATGTCTTTTGTGTATGAAGGTAAGAGGAAGAGATTTTACTGTTTTAAATGGGGGTGCTCAGAGACAGTGTCCTTGAGATATGATGTTTGAATAGTATCTTGAATGAGCAAGCCCTGTGGATTAGCTGATGGGACAGCATCCTAGCAGTAGAAACAGCTAGTGTAAAGACTCTGAGGTAGGAGTGTATTTGGCCTGCTTGAGGATATAGGAAAAAGGTCTGCAACTCTAGAGCAAAGTGAAAAAGGGGGAGGGAAGTAGGTCAGAGAGGTAGTGATGGTGAGAGCAGGAAGGACATCAGAAAAGTTTAAGTACTTGGATTTTTTCATGAGGGCAAAGAGTAGGTATTAGAGGGTTTTGAGCAGAGAAGTGACAAGGCAGGTTTCCTGTTTCAGAGACTCCTTCTGGACACTCTGTTCAGATTAGATGGTGTGTGTTCCTTGGGGTGAGGAGTGGGGAGTAAAAGCTGGGATGCAGGAGACTAAGAGTCTGTTGGATTCATCCAGGTGAGATACAGTGCCTTGATGAAGATGGTAGGGTTTGTGCTGCTATAAAGTGGCTAGATTCCACACTTCTTTCAAAGATGTGTGAGAAGAAAAAAATATGTGTGAGAGAGATTGACAATTCAGGGATGTTTCCAAGGTTTTTGGCCCAGTAATTGTAAGAATGATGTAGCCATTAATGTTAATAAGGCATATTTGGAATTCAGTTTTAGATACAAGTTTAATAAATCTATTAACCAGTTGGCTATGTACGAGGGTGGCACTTGGGGATTGTGATACATGATTAAGAAGTTCAAGTGAGAGGTCTGTGCTAGGGATGCAGATGTTGCATGTCCATTGAAAGAATTGCACATATGTTTTAAATTCGTTATAAATATTACCTGAGAAATGACTTTCTAAAATAAATATATTCTCTGCTGCAGGCATCTCCAACAGAGTTTACCGGATATAAAATGTGGATACCTCAGCTCATCAAATATTTTTAGTGCTGATTGTAGTAAACGCTTTTGTTACATTTGTGAAAAGGAGTTCACTGGCCATGATAATTTTTTGTCAAAAAAAAAATAAAATAATTATTGTCATCAAAGTTTTAATATTTTCATTCTTTAATAGATATTAGGAAAAAACTCAGGGTATTCAGTCAGATTAGTCAACTATGCATGCTTTATGAAGGATTATGATCTTTCAAACATTCTTCAAGCATAAAAAATAAATTTTATAAATAGTAAGTTATACATCCAAAAAATGAACATATTGTTTGGAAGTTCAAGAACCAATCCATCAAAGAATGTGAAAACAAATTCATTTTTATTGAGTATATAATTTTATATTTTAAAATATAATTAATGATCTTGATATATTAGGTAATTAATACTTTCACACTGTTCAAAATATGAGATATGAAATAATGAACAATTTCTCTTTATCTATCTTATACCTATTCACCTAGTTCTCTTTTCATGGGCAAACATGTAATAGTTTAGATACTATTCAGACATATTCTAGGAAAGTGCAACCATATACTGTACATGCTATCTTCTAAACAAAATACTACATAACTACAAATAATAGTATTACTTCTTTAGGTTTTTGTTTAAAAATAAATCATGCAGTTTGTTCCATATCAGTACCTAAGGAGCTGCATCAGTGTTTGTAAGCAGCTGCAAATACTACATTAAATGGATGTGCCAAAAGTTTTATCTCCAATGAATATTTAGGTTTGCCCAGAATTTTATAATTGTTGAAAAATGCTGGAATGATTAACACTTAATACAGTATAATTTGCCATAGAGCATATATATAGTAAATCTCTAGCAGTGAAATTCCTGTGTCAAAGGTGTGTATATTAAATTTTAATAGACATGTATATATTTCAGTAGAGGTTGTACACCTATCATCTCCACACAGCAACATTCAAGAATTCTGGTTCCTCACTTCTTTACCACCACAGTGTGTTATTGATCTGTTTGATTTTGCCAGATAAAACCTTCACCAATAAAAGGGTTTTCTTGTGTTATTTAAATGTACATTTGTCTATTACTTGTGTGAATGAACATCTCTTTATGGTATTTCTTTTTATTGAAACTAATTGTCCAGGGTTGCCTGGGTGGCTCAGTTGGTTAAGAGTCTGACTCTTATTTCAGCCCAGGGCATGATCTCAGGGTGGTGAGATTGAGCTCTGTGTTGGGCTCCACAATGAATTTGGAGCTTGCTTGAGTTTTTTTCTCTCTTTCCCTCTGCCCTCCTCCCCTGCCCCCACTTCAATCACCGGAGCTCTGTCTCTCTCCAAACAACAGCAACAACAACAAAAAACTATCTCAGGGCACCTGGGTGGCTCAGTTGGTTAAGCATCTGCCTTTGGCTGGGGTCATGACCCCTGGGTCCTGGAATCTAGCCCCATGCCCAGCTCCCTCAGTGGGGAGCCTGCTTCTCCCCCTCCCTCTGCTGCTCTCTCTCTTTGTCAAACAAATACATAAAATCTTAAAACAAACAAAAAGCCAAAAATTATCTGTCCATGTCTTTGTGGATTAATATGACAAGCCTAATTTTGAGCAAAAGAAACCAGACACAAAATAGCTCATCCTATAAAATTCCATTTATTTCTAAGTTTAAACACCAGATAAATCTAAACTCGGCTCTTAGAAACTAGAACAAATGTTCCTGCCATGTGGATTTATTCCTAAAAGGAACAATATGGGTTATGAATAGTATTTACCATGGTGCAGAGTTAGTCTTAGAAAATAGCAATGTCCAAGGGGCATTTTTCAGGTGCTGATAAAATTGGGTGTAGTAATCTGGGTTCTGGTTACATGGGTGGTATATTTTTTCCTTCAGCTGCCATAAGTACACAGCTGGGGTGTCTTTGAACCGCATCTATTTGTCTTTCATAGTTCTGGTGGCTAGCAGTTTAAAATGAAGTTGGCAGGGCCAAGTTCTCTTTGAGATTCTTTACTCTGAAAAAATCCTTCCTTGCCTCTTCCCAGCTTCTGGTGGTTGTGGACAATCCTTGGGTGTTTCTTGGCTTGTCTATCACTCTTATCTTTGCTTCTGTCATCACATGGCATTCTTTCTCCATGTCACTGTTCAAATATCCCTCTCTTTATAAGGAGACTCATTTGATTAAGCTCCTCCCAATTGACCTCATTTTAACTTAATTATATCTTTAAAGACCCTATTGCAAAATAAGGTCATATTCACAGGTCGTGGGAATTAGAATTTCAACATATTTATTTTTACCTTTGTTTCTTGTGATTTTGGTGTCATATCTAAAAAATATTGTTACCAAAACCAATGTCAGGAGGTTTTACTCTCTGGAGTTTCATGGTTTCAAGTTTTATGTTTATGTGTTTAATTCATTTTGAGTTAATTTTTGTGAATAGTTTAAGATGAGGGTCCAATTTCACTATTGTGGACATGGTTATCTAGTTTTCTCAACACCAATAATTGAAGAGACCATCCTTTATCCATTCAGTTTTCTTGGCTTACTTGTCAAATGTCAGTTGGCCATATATGCATGGGTTTATTTCTGGGATCTCGATTTTGTTCCATTAGTTGCCTCTTTTTATGCCAGTACTATTCTGTTTTGATTACTATAGCCTATAATATAGTTTAAAATCAGGACCTGGGATGTCTCTAGTTTTGCTGTTCATTCTTAGGGTTGCTTTGGCTATTCAAGGTCTTTTGTGGTTTCACACAAGTTTTAGGATTATCTTCTCTCAGTGAATAATGCCATAGGAATTTTGATAGGGATTGCATTGCCTCTGTACATGGTTTCTTGTTGTTGTTGTATATTTCCATTGTAACCTGGGTGGTGCCTGCCTGGGTGGTGCAGTCTGTTAGGCATCCGACTCTTGATTTCAGCTTGGGTCATGATCTTGGGGTTGTGAGATCGAGCCCCAAGTCAGGCTCTGTGCTCAGCAGGGAGTCTATTTAGGACTCTCTCTTGCTTTCTCTCTGCCACTCCTCCCCATGTCTCTCTCTGTCTAAAATAAATAAATTAATAAATCTTAAAAACAAAACAAACAAACAAGAAAACAAAGGATCTCCTATATGTCTATTGGTGTATTTTTCAGCAAAAACTTTTTGGGCCAGAAAAGAATGGGAGGATATTCAAATAGACAACAGAAAAAATTGTCAAAGAAGAATAATCTATCTGGCAAAGTTGTCCTTTGGAAGTGAGAGAGAGATAGACATTTCCTCATACAAACAATAGCTAAAGGAGTTCATCACCACCAGACCTGACCTGCAGAGAAATCAGACAGAATCTCAGTAAGGAAATAGACGTCTTAAGCAATACTCTAGATCAGTTGCACATAACAGACATTTAGAGAACACTCTAGCCACAAAGAATACATATTTTTCACAATTGCACATAGAATATTCTCCAAGATGACACATAGAATGTCAAGGGACTATCTGTAGTTGAAACAATCTTGAAAAAGAAGAACATAGTTGAAGACCTTACACTTCCTCATTTGAAAACTTCTTAGAAAGTTATAATTATCAAAACATAGACCTTCCTTGCAAATGGCAAGATCTCATTCCTTTTGATGGCTGCATAATATTCCATTGTATATATATACCAAACTGGAGGGTGTTATGCTGAGCGAAATAAATCAATCAGAGAAAGACATGTATCATATGACCTCACTGATATGAGGAATTCTTAATCTCAGGAAACAAACTGAGGGTTGCTGGAGTGGGGGGTGGGGTGGGAGGGATGGGGTGGCTGGGTGAGAGACATTGGGGAGGATATGTGCTATGGTGAGTGCTGTGAATTGTGCAAGACTGTTGAATCACAGATCTGTACCTCTGAAACAAATAATGCAATATATGTTAAGAAAAAAAAAAGAAGAAGATAGCAGGAGGGGAACAATGAAGGGGGGGAAATCAGAGGGGGAGATGAACTATGAGAGACAATGGACTCTGAAAAACAAACTGAGGGTTCTAGAGGGGAGGGCGGTGGGAGGATGGGTTAGCCTGGTGATGGGTATTAAAGAGGGCATGTTCTGCATGGAGCATTGGGTGTTATGCCCAAACAGTGAATCATGAAACACTACATCAAAAACTAATGATGTAATGTATGGTGATTAACATAACAATAAAAAATAAAAATAAATAAATAAAAAGACTATCTTTCTAAAAAAAAAATAAATAAAAAGACTATCTTTCTCAAAAAAAAAAAATAGACCTTCCTGAATTTATGATAAGTATGTCCTGATAAACTGAATGTAAGTGGAAAATACTGTAATTTTAAAATGTATTTTTTAAAAAGATTTTATTTATTTATTTGACAGAGAGAGACACAGCAAGAGAGGGAACACAAGCAGGGGGAGTGGGAGAGGGAGAAGCAGGCTTCTCGTGGAGCAGGGAGCCTGATGTGGGGCTTGATCCCAGGACCCTGGGATCATGACCTGAGCCGAAGGCAGACGCTTAACGACTGAGCCACCCAGGCGCCCCTGAAAATGTATTTTTTTTAAAAGATTTTATTTATTAATTTGACAGAGAAAGAGCACAAGCAGGGGGAGCAGCAGAGGCAGAGGGAGAAGCAGGCTCCCTGCTGAGCAGGGAGCCCAACTTGGGGTTTGATCACAGGACCCGGGGATTATGACCTGAGCTGAAGGCTGATGCTTAACCCACTGAGCCACCCAGGCATCTCTGAAAATGTATTTAATATACCTAGCCTACTGAAAACACAGCTTAGACTAGCCTACCTTAACCATGCTTAGAACACATACCTTAGCCTACAGTTTGGCAAAATCATCTAACACAAAGCCTCTATTATAATAAAGTATTCAATAGCTCATGTAATTTATTAAATACTTTCTTGAAAGTGAAAAGTAAAAATAGAACGGTTATATGTGTACTGAATAGTCGTAAGTGTATGGGTTGTTTACCTTTGTGATCACATGAGTTTCTGGGAGGTGTACCTCCCTGCCACTGTCCAGCATTATGAGAGTAGGGTACCACATATTGTTTGCCTGGGAAAAGGTAAAAATTCATAATTCAGAGTATGGTCTCTACTGAATGAGTGTCGCTTTTTCACCATCATAAATTCAAAAAATTGTTAAGTTGACTCAGCATTGGTAGACCCATATAAGTTCAGTTCTGTCTGTAGGTTGGTAGTGACATAAAGACAGACATACATGCCAATGTAATAGAATAGAAAGCCCAGAAATAAACCTTTGCATATATCGTCAAATGATTGTTTTTTTTTTCCTAGAAAGACCGGGGGTGGGGGTGGGGAGGCTCCATGTGGGGGAGGGGCAGAGAAAGAGGGAGAGAGTGAGAGAATGAATCCCAAGCAGGCTCCACCCCCAGCATGGAGCCCAATATGGGCCTTGATCACACCACCTTGAGGTCTTGACCCTACTCAAAATCAAGAGTCCCATGTGCAACTGACTGAACCACTCAGGTGCCCATGGTCAAATGATTTTTAACAAGAGTGCCAAGACTATGATGAAAGAAAGGACAGTCTCTTTAACAAGTAGTGCTAGAAAAACTGGATATTCACAAGCAAAAAATGAAATTTGACCCTTACCTTATACCATATACAAAATGAACTCAAAATAGATCAGAGCACTAAATTTAAGACAGGCTGTTATAAAAAATCATAGGAGAGGGGCGCCTGGGTGGCTCAGTCATTAAGCATCTGCCTTCGGCTCAGGTCATGATCCAGGGTCCTGGGATTGAGCCCAGCATCAGGCTCCCTGCTCAGTGGGAAGCCTTGTTCTCCCTCTCCCACTGCTCCTGCTTGTGTTCCTGCTCTTGCTCTCTCTCTGTCAAATAAATAAATAAAATCTTAAAAAAAAATCACAGGAGAAAGCAGAGGAGAAAATCTTCATGACATTGGATTGGGTAATGAATTCTTGTATAAGACCCCAAAGCACAGACAACAAGAGTTAAAACAAATTAATTGGACTACAACAAAACTGAAAAAACTCTCTGCATCAAAAGATACCACCAACAGAATGGGAAGGCAACTTACAGAATGGAGAGAGTGGCAAGTTGTATATCTGATATATCCAGAATATATGGAGCATTCCTACAACTTAACAAGAACAATGGAAATAAAGAACATGATTAAATAATGGACAGAGACACTGATATGAGGAATTCTTAATCTCAGGAAACAAACTGAGGGTTGCTGGAGTGGAAGTGGGTGGAAGAGATGGGGTGGCTGGGTGGTAGACATTGGGGACGGTATGTGCTATGGTGAGTGCTGTGAATTGTGTAAGACTGTTGAATCACAGACCTGTACCTCTGAAACAAATAATACATTATATGTTAAAAAAAAGAAGATAGTAGGAAGGGAAAAATGAAGGGGGGGCATCAGAGGGGCTGATGAACCATGAGAGACTATGGACCCTGAGAAACAAGCTGAGGGTTCTAGAGGGGATGGGGGGTGGGGGGATGGGTTAGCCTGGTGATGGGTATTAAAGAGGGCACGTACTGAATGGAGCACTGGGTGTTATACGCAAACAATGAATCATGGAACACTACATCAAAAACTAATGATGTAATGTATGGTGATTAACATAACAAAATAAAATTAAAAAAATGGACAGAGAACTTGAATAGACACTTCTCGAGGGAATATATACAAATGCTCAGGGGTGCCTGTGTGGTTCAGTGGGTTTAGCATCTGCCTTTGGCTCAGGTCACGATCTCTGGGTTCTGGGTTGGAGCCCTGTGTTGGGATCCCTGCTCAGTGGGGAGTCTGTTTCTCCCTCTCCCTCTACCCTTCCCCACCATACATGCTCTTTCTCTCAAATAAATGAATAATATCTTCTAAAAAAATTAAAAAACCCACAAAAACCTCCAAAAAACAAATGCCTAACTGGGACATTGTCGATGAAACAAAGAAACAAAGAAAAAAAAAATACCGGAGATGAGGTAGAGGGAGGGGAAACTGCAAGAAGGTACTAACTTCCATTTGTAAGACAAATAAGTATTAGGGATGTAATGTACAGGATGATGACTATAGTTAACACTACTGTATTGTATAATTGAAAGTTGTTAAGACAGTAGGCCCAAATAATTCTCATCATATTGAAAAAAACATATGTTTAATTTTTCTTTTTTTTTTTTTTAGTATCTGTATGAGATGTTGGATGTTCACTAAGCTTATTGGGGTAATCATTTCACAATACGTGTAAATGAAATCATTATTCTCTATAGCTTAATCTTATAAACTTAAACTCAATATCTCAATAAAACCAGAAAATCAAATAAACAAACAAGATGGTGAACTCTGAATAAGTTCTGTTGCTTGTATCAATGTCAATTTCCTGATTTTATATTGTATATATTTTTATGTACGCTGTTATCCAAATATGTAAAACGTTAGATAAGATGCTACTTTTGTGTAAACTTGGTGTGGGATACCTGAGATCTCTGTAGTATTTTTTCAAATTCCTGTGTGTCTGTAATTATTTCAAACAAAAAGGAAAAAATAATTGAAAAATGCATTTGTAGTGTATATAACAAAAACAGCAATAAGAAGATGGGATTAAGATTTTATAAAACTTGTTTGACAAAGAAACTTGTTTGATAAGGAATGCAACCTGAATGTCCAGAAAGCCTGATCATATGAATAGGCTGTTTCACTTACTGACATGGTGATGCTCACTGCTGCATTATTGATAGAGAAAAATGAGAAATACTTGAGATGTCTGAATAAAGAAATAGATGAATGAGGTGTAATATATTTCATACAATGATTCTGGATTGCATTTAAAAGGAAGTTCCAAATCCACTTGTACTGATATTGGCAAAAATTGGAAGACATAGTGCTGAGTAAAATCATATGGTAGATCTTGAACTGCAATAGCTCCATTTAGGTATACTTCCCTTCTGTATATTGCTCATTCATGATTATGTCATATATATAAATCAATATATAGTAGCATATATGTAGTCATATAAAATATAAAAGTTGTCAATATGTAATCAAATACAAAATCATGGAGATACACATAAACTTCAAGGTAGGGTTGTCCTTATAGAGGAAGGAGAATGGGCTTGGGAAGGAGTATGAAATTCTTCCACTAGATCTGGATCTAAAGTATATAGAAAAATACCAGAAACTACCACATCTTTAAAGTTGGTACTCATGTTCCTCATATGGCTTTTTATGCATTCTCTCTTACAAATATTTCTAAGCAACATAATATGACCTTGATATCATACCTGGGAAGTTAAACATTCCTTTCTTAATTATCAATAGATCCAGTCTTACAATCAGTAAGGATATTGATGATCTGGATAATAGTTTCTGCCACCTCACCTACATGGTATTTATGGAATTCTCCAGGCAACAATAGCAGACTGCACATTCTATAAAAAGCACATTGTACATTAAAATATTTTTAACAATATTTAGTCCATAAAAATAATTTCAACAAATTAAAAAAAAATTATAATCACACAGACTATGGCCTCAGTGGACTTAAACTAGAAACCAATAACAGAAAAAATACTTTTTAAATCTCCAAATACTTGAGAACTAAATAATACCCTTTGCAATAATAAACAGGTCAGATGAAACCATGAAGAAAATTTAAAAATGTCTTGCTATTTGTTTTTTTTAAATTTTATTTTATTATGTTATGTTAATCACCATACATTACATCATTAGTTTTTAATGTAGTGTTCCATGATTCACTGTTTGCATATAAAGAAAAACTTTGAATATTTTGAATTGATGAAAGCAAATTGACAGGAAATCAAAATGTGTGGAATGCAGTTAAATCAGTGTTTATAGAGAAATGTATAACATTTGAAGAAATTTTCTCATCAATCATCTCAACTTCCCTTGAGAAAGTAGAATAAGAAAAGGAAAAAAAACCCAAATCAAGTAAAAGAAGACAATCATAAAATGAAGAGCAGAAATCAGTGAAATTGTAAATAAAGGAAATAATAAAACAAATGTAACAGGAAGTTTTGAAAAGACCAACAACATTGATAAACCTCTAGCCAGACTGTTCAAGAAAAAGAATAGTCATAAATTACCAACATGAGGAATGAAAGAGCAACATTACAGACATGAAAGGATTTACTGACAATTATAAGTGAATATTATGAAGAACTGTTTGTCAATAAAGTATAAAACTTAGAAGACATTAATTTCTTAAAAAAAGTGATCTTTCAAAACACACTCAAGAATTTGATAACCTGAATAGTGGTATATCTAAAATAAGATATTCAATTTGTAGGTAATTCCAGAGGCAACCCCAGATGGCTTCACTGAAAAATTCTACTAAATATGTAGGGAATAAAGTATAAAATTAAAATAGGCAAAAAAAAAAAAAACAAAAAACAACCAAACAACTCTTCCAGGAGACAGAAGAGAACAGAACATGTTCTACTAATTCTGTGAAGTGGTAACTTGGATATCAAAACCAGATACATAAGAAACCACAACCCATATATTTGCAATTATATTTGGAATTCTTCTGCATGAAGAATTTGTCTCATTGCCCTCATTTATTTATTCAGTCATTTTATACTATTATGGACTGATAGGTATTTATTTATATTTTGGTTTATAGTCCACTACTACTTTATTTTGATGCTTAAATTGTTCCAGCTTTAGCCATTGGTAATTTATTCACCTGGCCCCTCAATCCCTTTGACATACCTCCATTATTCTAAGCATTCCCCTATTTTCTAACATTACACAAACTATAGACTCATCTTGTGTATTTCCTACCCCTGTCTTACAATCAGTCATTTCTCCAAGGAGCCCTGGTTCCTTTTACCGGGTAATGGAATTATAATAAAAATATGGCCACTAAATGAACTTTCCTTTTGGAAAACAAAAACAAAAACCAAAGGATAAAGTCCTTTTGAGAAAGGATAAAGTAGGAGAACTCACATTACCTTACTTGAAGACTTACACAAAGACACAATAATCATGTTATTGGTGAAAGAACATAGATACTCAGATCAATGGAACAGGATAGAGAGTTTAGAAATAGATTCACACATAAATAGTCAATTAATTTTTGACAAAAGTGCCTTGATATTTCAATTAAAGAATGGTGCTTTCAACAAGTGATGCTGGATTTTATATATATATATATATGCTAAAACTTAAAAAAAGGAACTCAACCCATACTTTGCATCATATAGAAAAATTAGGTTGAAATGGACTCTAGAATTCATTGTAAACTTAAAGCTTCCAGAAGACTGCAGAGGAGAAAAATAATTCAACCTCAGATTAATTAAAAGCTTCTTAGGACAAAAAACTCTCAAAAAATAATGAATTAAAGAAATAATTACACTTTATGAAATTAAAATCTTTTGCTCTTCTAAATTTCTAAAAACTTCTAAAGACAAAGTTAAGGGAATGAAAGATAAGAATGATCTTAATTTTACAGAACAATCTGAAAGTTAGTGGGGGGAGGTGGGCAGGGGGATTGGTTGAATAGGTGATGGGGATGATGGAGGGCACCTGTGATGAGCACAGGCTGTTGCACATAACTGATGAATCACTGAAGTATATACCTGAAACATAAATAAAATAAAATAAAATAAAATAAAATAAAATAAAATTGAATAAAATAAAATAAATTCAAACTGGTTACTTTAAAAAACCCACTATGTACTCTTTTTTCAGAGTATATGTTTTTAATTGAGGATAAAAATTATATTTTACATTTACAATTCTAGGAACAGAGTGAAAGTTGCTATGTGTTTGTCAGAAGCAATAAATCCAAGTTTTCCTACTCAGAAAAAAAAAAGATAAAAAGGAAAGACTGAAGACAATATTTACAAAATACATGTCTGATAGATACCAGTATCCAAAATATAATGAACTTTCATTACTCAATAACAAGGAAACAGCCAAATAAAAATAGGTAAAAATTTGTATCTTCATCATAGAAGATATAAGGTTAACAAAAAACACATGAAATATGGTTTGAATTCCTTATTCATTAGAATAATACTAATTAAAACCACCTTTGATTATACAACACCCTAATGAAAATGGCTTTAAAAACTGACAGTATTTTATGTTGGAGGGATGCAAACAATTGGAACTTTCCTACACTGCTAATGGGAATGTAAAATGATACAACCACCTTGCAAAAGCAGTTTATAGTTCACCCACTGATAAGGAAATTAAGATCCAGAAGTTTGGCCTTGCTGGAGAGCACATAGCTAACTCGAACTCAGATCTGATTCAAGATATTAATCGCTTTCCAGGATGCCACACTGTAAAAAGTGAGGTATCAAGAAGAAAAGCGTACACAATTCATAGAGAAGAATAATTTTACTTACTGGTGGCATTAGTTTCAGACAAAATGTGCAAGTGAGTGATTGAAGTTTGCAGTATTACTTCCATATGCTGTGAGAGTTGCAGAAATGGAATATAGAGAGGTTTGCTTTTTAATCTTCATTAGAAAAACTGATATTCTCTTACTCCACCAAACTGTGCCCATAACGTGGCTGACTCCATGTGAAAGTCAGGGTTGGAGGGTCCAATGTACCTCATTCTAGTGCACCTAATATTCCAGCCTCACTTCTGTCAGAAGCTACTGTCAGAGGTACAGCCCATAAATGGGCAAAGATATTCTGAAATGAGAGAGAAAGACTCTAGGTCTTTCAAGAGTCTGGGTCTTTATAAGAAAAAAATATTATACTTGCCTTCTCTTGTTGTTCCTATTATCAGGTGGCCACAGAAGCAATTTTCTTCTCACAAATAGAATGCATAATTTGGAACAGTCAGAAGAAGCTATCCACCTTCTCTCATGCTTGCACAGTTTCCATCTTTTCTGCTTTCCAATCACTTGACATGAAATAGGAGCGTATAAATGATATAAAATATACATTCATGAATTGCAAGCATAATAGAAAATATTGGTCCAAAGTTATGGTGATATTTCTATTCTTTCCTTATAGAAACTATCTCTTTGCGCCCTGAACTATCCCAGAGAGTGACTTAGAAAAAGACAGGCATGGGAGGGGGCAGGCAGAGCAAGATGGCAGAGGAGTAGGAGACCTGGATTTTGTCTGGTCCCAGGAATTCAGCTTGATAAGGATCAAACCATTCTGAACACCTATGAACTCAACAGGAGACTGAAGAAAAGAATAGCAACATCTCTCTGACCAGAAAAGCGACCACTTTCTGGAAGGTAGGACGTGCGGAGAAGTGAATCTGAGGCGATATTCGGCTGGGGAGGGGGCCCCTGTCAGCCGCTTCTGGCAAGTAATAGAGCAGCGGAGCACAAAATCGGAACTTTTAAAAGTCTGCTCCACTGAGGGATGTCACTCCGGTGGCTAAGCGGGGGAGTGGAACACTCACGGGACAGTGTGGTCTCAGGACCCTCGGGGTCACAGAAAGACCCGGGGTGCCTGAGTGTGGCAGAGTTCCCAGGGATTGGAGCAAGGAAGTCAGCTGCAGAGATGGAGCCGAGGCGCGGGCTCTCAGCTCGGGGTTGCCACAAACCGTGATCCGCGGCACAGTTGGGCCACTGCTTGTTCAGCAGGGACCCAACAAGCGGCAGATCCGGGAGACTCACCTTCCTCCCCTGGGAGGAGCCGGGCGGGAGTGCACCGCAGGAATCTGCTGGGTTTGGAGACTCCACACTGAGTCGGGTGCCAGAGACAGAAATACTGGGTCACAGGCCGGGTGAGCACGGAGTGCCGCCGGAGACCGGGGAGACGGGAGTGACTGACGGCTTTTCTCTGGGGGCTCACTGAGGAGTGGGGCCTGAGTTCTCGGCTCCTCCCAGGCAGAGATTGGGAGGGCACCATTTTCACTCTCATCCTCCAAAGCTGTATGGAAAGCTCGCAGGGAACAAAAGCTCCGGAGAGCAAACCCGAACAGATTACTTAGCCCAGACCAGCAAGGGCGGGGCAATTCCGCCTCTGGCAAAGACATTTGGGAACCACAGCAACAGGCCCCTCCCCCAGAAGATTAGTGAGAACAGCCAGCCAAGGCCAAGTTTACCGATCAATAAGAACGGCAGAACTCCAGCGCTAGGGGAATACTGCACATAGAATCCATGGCTTTTTTACCACGATACTTTAGTCTTTCAAAATTAATTTTTTTAAGGTCTTTTTTTTTTTTTAATTTTTCTTTTTCCCTTTTTCAACCAACATCTTATCAATCCTTATTTTAAAGAACATTTTTATTTTTCATTTTTAGAGTCATATTCTATCTCTTCATAGTAGTTACCCTTGTTTTTGGCATATATATATATAAGTTGTTCTCTCTTTAAAATTTTGAGATACAGTTTCTTCTAACAGATCAAAATATACCCTAAATCTCTAGTGTATGGCTTCGTTCTAGTCTCCTGCCTGATCACATTCTCTCCCTTTTTCTTTCTCTCTCTCTTTTTTTTTAAATCCTCTTCTTTCTTTTTTCAAACAACTTCTTATCAATTTCTTTTATAAATTTTTTTATAATTTTTAACTTTACAGTCATATTCCATCCCTTCATCATATCAACCCTTATTTTTTAACATATATAAGTTTTTATTTCTTTAAAATTTTGGGAGGCACTTTCTTCTAACAGACCAAAATACACCCAAAATCTAGTGTGTGGCACTGATCTATACACCAGCCTGATCATATTTGATCATATTCTGTTTTTCTTGTTTTGTTTTGTTCTGTTTTTGTTTGTTTGTATCTTTATCTTTTTCTTTTTTTTTCTTTCCCCCTTTTTCCCCCCAGCTTCAGGTCTTTTCTGATTTGTTTAGAGTATATTTTCTGGGGACATTGATACCCTGTTAACATTTTGTTCTCTCATTCATCTGTTCTCCTCTGGACAAAATGACAAGATGGAAAAAATCACCTCAACAAAAAGAACGAGAGGTAGTACCGACTGCCAGGGACCTACTCAATACGGACATTAGTATGATGTCGGACCTAGAGTTCAGAATCATGATCTTAAAGATACTAGCTGGGCTTGAAAAAAGGATGGAAGTTATTAGAGAAATCCTTTCTGGAGAAATAAAAGAACTAAAATCTAGCCAATTCGAATTCAAAAAGGCTATTAATGAGGTGCAATAAAAAATGGAGGCACTAACTGCTAGGATAAATGAGGCAGAAGAGAGAATCAGGGATATAGAAGTCCAAATGATGGAAAATAAAGAAGCTGAGAAAAAGGGAGATAAACAACTACTTGATCATGAGGGCAGAATTCGAGAGATAAGCGATACCATAAGATGAAACAACATTAGAATAATTGGGATCCCAGAAGAAGAAGAAAGAGAGTGAGGGGCAGAAGGTATATTGGAGCAAATTATAGCAGAGAACTTCCCTAATTTGGGGAAGGAAATGGGCATCAAAATCCAGGAGGCACAGAGAACTCCCCTCAAAATCAATAAAAATAGGTCAACACCCCGACATCTAATAGTAAAACTTACAAGTCTCATAGACAAAGAGAAAATCCTGAAAGCAGCTTGGGAGAAGAGATCTGTAACCTACAATGGTAGAAACATTAGATTGGCAACAGACCTATCCACAGAGACCTGGCAGGCCAGAAAGGACTGGCATGATGTATTCAGAGCACTAAATGAGAAAAATATGCAGCCAAGAATACAATATCCAACTAGGCTGTCACTGAAAATAGAAGGAGAGATCAAAAGCTTCCAGGACAAACAAAAACTAAAGGAATTTGCAAACACGAAACCAGCCCTACAAGAAATATTGAAAGGGGTCCTCTAAGCAAAGAGAGAGCCTAAAAGCAACATAGACCAGAAAGGAACACAGACAATATACAGTAACAGTCACCTTACAGGCAATACAATGGCATTAAATTCATATCTTTCAATAGTTACCCTGAAAGTAAATGGGCTTAATGCCCCAATCAAAAGACACAGGCTATCATATTGGATTAAAAAAGACCCATCGATATGCTGTCTGCAAGAGACACATTTTAGACCCAAGGACACCCCCAGATTGAAAGTGAGGGGGTGGAAAACCATTTACCATGCTAATGAAAGCTATCAGACAAATTAGATTTTAAACCAAAGACTGTAATAAAAGATGAGGAAGGACACCATATCCTACTTAAGGGGTCTATCAAACAAGAAGATCTAACAGTGTAAATGTCTATGCCCCTAACATGGGAGCAGCCATTATATAAACCAATTAATAACAAAAAGCAAAGAAACACATTGACAACAATACAGTAATAGTGGGGGACTTTAACATCCCCCTCACTGAAATGGACAGATCATCTAAGCAAAAGATTAACAAGGAAATAAAGACTTTAAATGACACATTGGACCAAATGGACTTTACAGACACATTCAGATCATTCCATTCCAAAGCAATAGAATATACATTCTTCTCTAGTGCCCATGGAACATTCTCCAGAATAGATCACATCCTAGGTCACAAATCAGGTCTCAACTGGTACCAAAAGATTGGGATCATTCCCTGCATATTTTCAGACCACAATGCTTTGAAACTAGAACTCAATCACAAGAGGAAAGTCAGAAAGAACTCAAATCCATGGAGGCTAAAGAGCATCCTACTAAAGAATGAATGGGTCAACCAGGAAATTAAAGAAGAATTAAAAAAATTCATGGAGACAAATGAAAATGAAAACACAACTGTTCAAAAATCTTTGGGATGCAGCAAAGGCAGTCCTAAGAGGAAAGTATATAGCAATGCAAGCTTTCTCAAGAAACAAGAAAGGTCTCAAATACAGAACCTAACCCTACACCTAAAGGAGCTAGAGAAAGAACAGGAAATGTAGCCTAAACCCAGCAGGAGAAGAGAAATAATGAAGATCAGAGCAGAAATCAATGAAATAGAAACCAAAAGAACAGTAGAACAGATCAACAAAACTAGGAGCTTGTTCTTTGAAAGAATTAACAAGATTGATAACCCCCTGGCCAGACTTATCAAAAAGAAAAGAGAAAGGACCCAAATCAACAAAATCATGAATGAAAGAGGAGAGATCACAACCAACACCAAAGAAATACAAACAATTATAAGGACATATTATGAGCAACTATATGCAGGAAATTAGATAACCTGGAAGAAATGGATGCATTCCTAGAGATGTATCAACTACCAAAACTGAACCAGGAAGAAATAGAAAACCTGAACAGACCTATAACCACTAAGGAAATTGAAGCAGTCATCAAAGATCTCCCAAAAACAGGAGTCCAGAGCCAGATGGCTTCCCAGGGGAATTCTACCAAACATTTCAAGAAGAATTAATACCTATTCTTCTGAAATTGTTCCAAAAAATAGAAATGGAAGGAAAACTTCCAAACTCGTGTTATGAGGCCACCATTACCTTGATCCCCAAACCAGACAAAGACCCCATCAAAAAGGAGAATTACAGACCAATATCCTTGATGAACATGGGTGCAAAAAATCTCACCAAAATACTAGCCAATAGGATACAATGGTACATTAAAAAGAACAAGTGGGATTTATTCCTGGGCTGCAATTTGGTTCAACATCTGCAAATCAATCAATGTGATACAATACATTAATAAAAGAATGAACAAGAACCATATGATCCTCTCAATAGATGCAGAAAAAGCATTTGACAAAGTACAGAATCCTTTCTTGATCAAAACTCTTCAGAGTATAGGGATAGAGGGTACATACCTCAATATCATAAAAGCCATCTATGAAAAACCCACAGTGAATATCATTCTCAATGGGGAAAACCTGAGAGCTTTCTCCCTAAGGTCAGGAACATGGCAGAGATGTCCACTATCACCACCGCTATTCAACATAATACTAGAAGTCCTAGCCAGAGCAATCAGACAACAGAAAGAAATAAAAGGCATCCAAACTGGCAAAGAAGGAGTCAAACTCTCACTGTTTGCAGATGATATGATGCTTTATGTAGAAACCCCAATAGACTCCATGCCAAAACTGCTAGAACTCATACAGGAATTCAGTAAAGTGACAGGATATAAAATCAATGCACAGAAATCATTGGCATTCCTATACACCAACAACAGGACAGAAGAAAGAGAAATTAAGGAGTCGATCCCATTTACAATTGCACCCAAAACCATAAGATACCTAGGAATAAATTTAACCAAAGAGGCAAAGAATCTGTACTCAGAAAACCATAAAATACTCATGAAAGAAATTGAGGAAGACACAAAGAGATGGAAAAACGTTCCATGCTCATGGATTGGAAGAACAAATATTGTGAAGCTGTCAATGCTTCCTAGAGCAATCTACACATTCAATGCAATCCCCATCAAAATACCATCCACTTTTTTCAAAGAAATGGAACAAATAATCCTAAAATTTGTATGGAACCAGAAAAGACCCCGAATAGCCAGAGGAATGTTGAAAAAGAAAAGAAAAGCTGGTGGCATCACATTTCCAGACTTCAAGATCTATTACATAGCTGTCATCATCAAGACAGTATGGTACTGGCACAAAAACAGACACATAGATCAGTGGAACAGAATAGAGAGCCCAGAAATGGACCCTCAACTCTACGGTCAACTAATCTTCGACAAAGCAGGAAAGAATGTCCAATAGAAAAAAGACAGTCTCTTCAACAAATGGTGTTGGGAAAATTGGACAGCCACATGCAGAAGAATGAAACTGGACCATTTCCTTATACCACACACACAAATAGACTCCAAATGGTTGAAAGACCTCAATGTGAGACAGGAGTCTATCAAAATCCTAAAGGAGAACACAGGCAGCAACCTCTTTGCCCTCAGCCGCAGCAACTTCTTCCTAGAAACATCGCCAAAGGCAAGGGAAGCAAGGGCAAAAATGCACCATTGGGACTTCATCAAGATAAAAAGCTTTTGCATAGCTAGAAACAGTCAATGAAACCAAAAGACAACTGACAGAATGGGAGAAGATATTTGCAAATGACATATCAGATAAAGAGCTAGTATCCAAAATCTATAAAGAACTAATTAAACTCAACACCCAAAGAACAAATGATCCAATTAAGAAACGGACAGAAGACATGAACAGACATTTTTCCAAAGAAGACAACCAAATGGCCAACAGACACATGAAAAAGTGCTCAACATCACTCGGCATCAGGGAATTCCAAATCAAACCCTCAATGAGATACCACCTCACACCAGTCAGAATGGCTAAAATTAACAAGTCAGGAAGCAACAGATGTTGGCTGGAATGGGGAGAAAGGGGAACCCTCCTACACTGTTGGTGGGAAAGCAAGCTGGTGCAGCCAGTCTGGGAAACAGTATAGAGGTTCCTCAAAACTTGAAAGTAGAGCTACCATACGATCTAGCAATTGCACTACTTGGTATTTACCCCAAAGATACAAATATAGTGATCCAAAGGGGTACGTGCACCCCGATGTTTATAGCAGCAATGTCCACAATAGCCAACCTATGGAAAGAGCCAAGATGTCCATCAACAGATGAATGGATAAAGAAGAGGTGGTATATATATACAATGGAATATTATGCAGCCATCAAAAGGAATGGAATCTTGCCATTTGCAAAGACGTGGATCGAACTGGAGGGTATTATGCTGAGCGAAATAAGTCAATCAGAGAAAGACATGTATCATATGACCTCACTGATATGTGGAATTCTTAATCTCAGGAAACAAACTGAGGGTTGCTGGAGTGGTAGGGGGGGTGGGAGGGATGGGGTGGCTGGGTGACAGACATTGGGGAGGGTATGTGCTATGGTGAGCCCTGTGAATTGTGTAAGACTGATGAATCACAGACCTGTACCTCTGAACAAATAATACATTATGTGTTAAAAAAAAAAAAGAAGAAGATAGCAGGAAGGGAAAAATGAAGAGGGGGAATCGGAGGGGAAGAAGAACCATGAGAGACTATGGACTCTGAGAAACAAACTGAGCGTTTTAGAGGGGAGGGGTTGGGGGGATGGGTTAGCCTGGTGATGGGTATTAAAGAGGGCATGTATTGAATGGAGCACTGGGTGTTATACGCAAACAATGAATCATGGAATACTACATCGAAACTAATGATATAATGTATGGTATTTAACAAAACATAATAAAATAAAAAAACGTGAAAAAAAAAGATAAATGCCAAGTAGCAGTTCTGGAGAAGGATATTCAAGGCCTAAGTCTTTAGCTACTAAAGGCAAAAGTGTAACCTGACTCTTCCCAAATATTTTGAGATTTATTGTACCAATGTATGTTATTGAACAAAAATTATATATGGAAATATTCTTAAGGATGACAAGTAAAGCAAACTTGTCTCCCCTCATCATTTTCATTTCTGTTTACACAAGCTCCTATTTATTGTCAAATTATATCACTTTTCCCTATTTCCCTATATCTTGAGTGTAACATAACCAAGCAATTTGGACTCCTGATTTCTTCACACTCACTTAACTTTTACCAATTTTGTGATAAAAAAGTAAATAAATGAAAATAGTATATAAGAAGTACATGATATGAAAAATAAAAATGAAAACCTGTTTTCTCATGGACCTTTGCTTTTGGAATATTATTTCAGTATTTTATGCACTCTCCCTGCTTTATTATAAATTTCACACAAATTTAGTTAGATCCTACTATCATTCTGCTTTGTTCTGTTTATGTATGTTAGCATGAACATCTCTCTCTCTCTCCCTCTTATTTTATTTATTTCATTTTGGTGTTAGATCTTGGTTTCTCCACCTTATCAATCTTTTTCCTCAGTATCATTATAGTTTTTACTTTTCTTTGACACAAGGTAGGTTTGATGAATGTAAAAATAGTGAACCTGAGCGATATTTCAGTGAAACCTTACAGGATAAATAAAAGTTGACTTAGGAAAGAGGCATAAGAAACATTTTAAGATGCACTAAAATACACTGATATCAATTACAAAAGTGTGTGGATGTTTTAAGGACAGAAGTCCTTTTGGGATAATGTCTTTATAATGGACTGATTAATAATAGCTTCATTCTTCAAAATAGAAAATTAAAAGTAAATCTTAAAAAATAGCCATACACCCAACTCTGACAATAGTACTTTTTATTTTTACTTCTTATAAATATTGTTGATAAAATATTTAAAGCTATATAACTTGATAGGTTTTAGAACTTATTATATCTATTTTAGTTTTAATACACCTGGCATCTTATTGAAAAAGCCCTAACAAATAAAATTGCTAATGAGTGCTTTTCATTGGTGCTTTGTCCCAGTTTTTAGGTATGCATATGTACGAGCTGATCTGTTAATATTAAACAATGATAAACATAATCTGTACAACTTTCAAAAAGATTAGAGGCAATGCATTCCTGTGAATGCATGCAAACTTTTAGAGTCAATTTTCTACTTGGTTCTTAACATATACAAATGTTATTCAATACCACCTAATGGATTCTGATCCTAAGGCTCAATCTCTCAGCAGACTCATTTGCATGGAAGGTATTCTGGATGCTGCTGAAGAGGATGGGACTTCCAAAATCAGTCACTTCGCTCAGCTGCTGTTTCAGAAGCAGACAATATAAACTACAGTCAGGTCTTAATGCCCCACACCCCAGAAGACAACACTGCACTGAGAGTTTAGAAGTCATACTATCCACCCTCTAAAACAGTCGTTCACAGTCACTTTGCCAGCTTAATTATCCTTTACCAGTAAAGTATATAGCATTTAGTAGCATAAAAAGAGTTATCAAATATATTTCTGTTAAATGACATATTTTGGGGGCACCTGGGTGGCTCGGTTGTTGAGCGTCTGCCTTTGGCTCAGGTCATTATCCCGGGGTCCTGGGATCGAGTCCCACATCGGGCTCCCTGCTAGGCGGGAGACCTGCTTCTCCCTCTCCCACTCCCCCTGCTTGTGTTCCTGCTCTATCTCTCTCTCTGTCAAATAAATAAAATAAAATCTTTAAAAAAAATGACATATTTTCGTACTGGGGAATTTGACTTAGGCTTAGATAGAGATGCGCAACTGCTATGCAGAATAATTACACCCAGGACCTGGAAGATCTTAGTTCATAGGCATGCCTGAAGACCATATTTGCCTTTAAGAGAAAGCCCTGTTGCATGGAGAATTTGCAGAATGCTTTCTCTCTTATGTCAGAAACCTACTTCCTGAAAACAATTAGTTAGGTCTAGCACAGAAAGTGCATGAGAAAAAGGCAAACTTACAAGAAAAAGAGCTAGAGACTCTCACATGTGCTACTACCATTATTTAGAAGAGGATAAGACATTTGTGTTTTGCAAGTGATGGAAAAGGTAGCTCAAACCATGGGAAAGTGCCTTTGAATAAACTTCACCTGGTGTAGCTGGCATAGAGGTGGATTTCAATTATCAGTACACATTTCTAAGAATTTTAAAGTGTCAGAGCATCGGGGACCTTGTGGTGCACAGATCAATGTGGTTCACATGAAAAAAATAAAACGAAAACGTCTTTTGTTCCTGCCTAACACTGACTTCTGGGGTTAAATAGGGCATAAAGCTGCTCACTGAATTAAACAAATAACCTTTTAAAAAAAATGCTCTGATAGTTTTTGCTACAACTATTGGAACAGATGGATTTGACTTTGATGTTTTAAAAGGACTACACACCAACTTATTCAATATTTTAAATATTTCTCTGTTTGTGTCTTAATTTTTATTATTTAAAGAGTTGGCTTTTTCAGGCAGTTTAAAGAGATCATGAGAAATAAGTAGAAATGTGATATTCTTCGAATCATTCATATCTCAATTTTTAGATATTTAGATTTATTGTAATATATGAAACAATCTGGCCATCCTTAGGATGTTTGTTAAAAATAGGATCTAAAATTTGAACACATTTAGACATTCTCTATTTTTACTACATATATGTAACAATTGGGAACTTACTTTCATTCCATAAAAAGAAAACATGAATCATGTCAGGTAGAATACAGATATTTCACTTTTTATTTTCATAAGTTTTCAATTTTATTGTTAAGTATTTCCTAATCTTACGAGATTTTGAAAATAATTTTTTTTTCAATGTTCAAGTTACCTGCTAAAGGTCAGATTTAAACTGATCCAGAAAATGTGTTTAAGATTTAGCATTTGAGTTTTCTGTGACTCTTGTCGGACACCGAGTAGAGTGCAGGAGTTAATGAGATACTGACACCAGGGGAAACTGTGTGGGGGGATATCTAATGTCACATGATCCTTGGCATTCTTTCTTCTGACATGGGCTCTCTGAGAGCCAGTGAAGCATATCAGCAAGTACCTGCTAGAGTCAAAGCAGAGGTGAAAGGCCCGCAGAGCCAGGACATCATAGCTGTGTTCCTGACCACACTATTTCTCCAGCTGGTGAGATCCCAAGGCACAGAAGCAGGTATTACAGCCAGCGAGCTTGTGTGACCCAGGCCTGTGCTGTCCCATTGTGGAGCAAAGGGAGATAGAGTAAAATTTGCTACAGGAAAGCTATGTAGGAAGTTGTGGGGGGTTGGAATGTTGCAGAAAATAACTGACTTTGGGATCCATGTTAATTCATATCTAATGTTAACTTTATTCTACAAGTGAAGACAGGAATGGATCAGAATGAGAGTGGTTAAAATATTTCCTACGCAGAATATGATTTTTTAAATTCTTAGATGTTTTAAGGACTATTTAATTCTTTTTTAGACAATATAAAATGGGTTCTCCCCCTATTGTCTCTATAGGTATTACCTAACTGGTTAGCAGTGAATTATCCAAAGGTTAAATTCTCTTATCTTCCAGTTAAGTGTAGTAAAAAAGTTTGATGCTTTGATAATATGATTATTTTTACCTAAAATAAATCCAGGTTTATACTTGCAAATTTATTGTCTTGTTATTTTGTTATATGGATTTTCAATTAATATATAACTAAACAAAATCCAGTTAGGTTGGAAAATGTGACCTTAAGACAAAAATGAGCTTATAATTTGGCACTTTGGTGGAGAGAGTATTTATTGAAAATCAAATGGCAGTGTGTCTATACAGTTTATCATTATTAATAATTGTTCAAATCATGTTTCCTGACATTCTAAATTAACTGAACGGTGAAATATTAAGATATTTTCAAAATCCCAGTTTCAAATCTATTTAAGAACACTTATCTAGTTCTTTCTACACTTACCAAAAATCTTCTTTTGGGAAAAATGTTTTCTCCATTTAATCACTATTTTTTTTTTTAATTCTATGGGAGAGAATTTATTAGGTATTCTTTGGAAGGTATTGTTCATATGAGTTACATGTAGGTGAAGAATCATATATTTGGATAAATATAAATTAGCTATATATAATATATATACTTGAGCTAAATATATATTTATAAAAATTATATTTAAGTGTACTATTTTTAGATATAATATTTTAATATATTTATTTATCTGAACTAGACTATATTTAATATATATTACACCTATTTATTTACTATATTTATAAGATTTATATTTATTTTAATAAAAGACTATCATTTATTTGCTCTCTGACTTGGGAATACTGTTTATGCTCTTGGAGCTTCAGTTTTCCTCATCTACAAATAGAAAGGACCACTGTGCAGCATTGTTGTTAGAATTACAAGTTATACCTCCCTCATGTAATGTTACTTCTGTAACTCCCTTTTGTTGAACCCCACGATTTCTGCATTTTCCTCACACTCTGAAAACAGGGTCATGACCCACTGACTGTAAAGTTCAAGTGATAATGTGGATGAATGAGTGGTATCTGACATAAGCCATGTGGCAGGTGAAGAGTTTGTCAAATTGGAATGTGTGTGTCCTTACTAAAGAGGAAGTTACTGTTTTTGGTGTCAATAAAGTTGCCACTTGGGCATAAAACAGGCATTAAGTGATCAGACATAATTTTTCAAAAGCTAATATAAGTCTAGATTTTTAGGTGAGTATTTAACATATAAATTTTTAAATTTGGCAATGAATTCAGTTTAAAAAAAAATGAAACATAACATGCCCATATACAATAGTGGAACCATTATTTAATTGTGTAAGATCTCTGTTTAAGTTTTTACAAAGAGAAATGTAAGAAAAAAATCCTAACAGTCCCAGATAAATATTTACTTTAACTTGCTTATTTCAGATGATCATGCTTATCATATGCTTAGCTGTCACTCTCATTTCATGATATTGTTAGTTTCATGCCTCATGAAACATTGCATAGGATTTGAGCTGTGTTCTTTACTGCAGCCCTCAAAAATGAGTAAGGAGAGAGGGATATATTCGAATCTGCTATTTCCATATTCAAGGGAACAGAAGGGCAAAAGATGTCCAGTGGATAAAAGGAGAGGTAAAGGTATTTCAGTTTGTTTTCTTGTTTCTGAAAACATTATGATGTCAAGTAAGAAAAAATGAAATCATGATAATTGTGTCTATACATTTTGATATTATATATCTGGTTCTTTATATATGAAGAGGTACATTTAAATGTAATATTCAATGAGTCTTGTGACCAGAGTAAATAGTGATATTCAAGTTCTAGAATGAATTTCCATTTTGTTCTAATTCTGAGGGCCTTCCTAAGGCTCAATGCTTATTGTACATTTCGCTTTCTGATTTTATACAGAATTTCGATGGCATATTGTTGCATTAACCCTGGGAGTTATATGTGTTATCTTCCTGCTGATAATCACAGGCTTAGGATATATGCATGAGTATCAGGCACACAGTTCTTATGAGAACAATGAGCCAGAGTGGAAAATGAGATGCTATAACTACTGAACTTCTGCTGAAACTTTGTAAATCATAAAGTCCTATAGAAATGTTAGTAATTATGATGTGTTGATAATATTGATGATGATTATGATTTTATTATTTTGCTATTATTTAGGTTTTATACCACACAAAACAGTGTAAGCAATAGCTGTAATGGCAGAAAATTTGGCTGAAATGTACAGTGTGGAAGGAGGCATTCCATAAGATCAGAGACTGGAAAAATCTTTACTTGAATATTACATTCTTTATCGTACTTCAATACTGCTTAAATCACAGAGGACTATAAAGTTGATCTATTTTCTATATCACTTTTTATAGATTTCACGTCAATTTAGAAAAATTTATAGAATACTTGTTTTTAATATCTTTTCCCTGATGCTTATTTTTCTTTGTTTCATTCATTCAGCAACAATTTTGAGTATCTTTGCTGGGTCAGGAACTATGTATTGCATTAAAGATACAGGAATTTTTAAAAGTGAGCTCTCAATGAGCTCGTCTTAAAGGGGAAGATTTTTTTTTAATGAAGCAGTTTTTAAAATAAATATTATTAGTGCTGCAATAATGGCATGAAGATATCAGATGGGTGGGATATTCCATGCTGAGGTCAAGAAAGTTTCCTCTAAGAGATAGTAATTGACATGATATAAAGGATAGATAGGATGTAATCAGGAAACTCATGGTAGAGAAGACTCTTCCAGGAAGAACAACATGAACAGAAGAACATATTGATGTGTTAGGAGAATTTCAGTTTTGGGTAAATAAAAGAAGTAGGTAGAAATAGGTTTCGCTAGATATGCAATTTATGGTAATATTAATATCATGTTAGGAAATTTTTAGATCTCTTCTAAAAACAAGAAAGAAACTATTGGAAGATTTACTGGAGGGCAAAACAGGACCCATGTCCCATGAGCAGATAAGGATTTTGGAAAGGTCAATCTGAATAGACTGGAAAGTGAGTGAAGGGACAAGATAAGAGGATGTTTCAGGAATCAGGGTTAGTTAGAATGACTGAATTATTGTCATGAAAGAAGTAATGAAGAGTAGGGACCACATATGGGAAATATTTAATGTGTAGAATTGTTAAGATATGCCTTTTATTGATTGTGTGAGGGAGACAGATGAATCAGTGTTACATTTGATATCAGGTTATACACATTGGTGAATATAGTCCACTAAACGTTATAGAAAACACAAGAGGAATATTAGGCTATGATTCAAGGTGTGTGTGTGTGTGTGTGTGTGTGTGTGTGTTAATAATGGTGAAGAGTGAGGTGCTGGTGGCATATCATTGGAGATGACCAAAAAGAATTAGATTGGTCCGAGTCTTCTAGAATGAGTTTTGGCAGTAGACACAGACCATCCGCACATATAGGATAGGATTTAAAGTCTGGAGATCAAGAGAGATGCCTAGATTAGAGATATGAATTGTGGATTCAAAAATTAGTGTAACAGTTATTCAAAAACACAGTAGAGGAAAGCAGAAGCTAGACCATGTGTCACCTTGTAAAACGAGGGAGAGTAGATTATGCTAGAAGAACAAGGGTGATGAGGATGATTCTTAAGATAATTCGACATTTAGAAGTAAGTGTAAGAGGAGCAAATAGTGAAAAAACAGTGATGGTTTGGTTAAACAAGGAGGGGATCCAAAACATTATGACAGCATATGGAGAGGAGGCTAAAGATAGTTACGGATTCCAAGTAGTACAGAAAGATGAAGTATTCTAATAGGGAAAGTTATGTTTATTATATTTGGCAAGAGAAAGGTCACTAATGACATTTTCTAGAGTAGATTAGTGGAATGGTAGGTCGGGTCAAAGCCTGATTACAATGGTTGAAATTTACTCAAACATTAGGAAGCTGAAATGGTAAGTACAGAAAAATTTTTCTAAATTACGGCTAAGCAAAAATTTCCCCTGTGTTGAACATATGTGGATGTACAGGATCTCATACATGTAAAGGAACTATAAACTGACTCCGACACTGTTAGTTTGGTATTATCTCCTCAAGCTGAACATTGAGTCAGTCATTCTCAGCCTAAGTATATGTCCAACAGATGTACTTACACATGCACAGAAATGTGCATCTACAAGACTGATTGCAACAGTGCCATTTACAAATCAATCACTTCAGAACTACACAAATGACCACATATGACCATAATATCAAACACCTCAAAACTACATAAATGACCACTAATGGGAGAATAAATGAAACCTCTGCAATTTATTTCCCAATGTGGTTTATGTAGCAGTTAAAACAAACTACAGTGATATGCAACAATGTGGATGAAATTCAGGAAGATAAAATGACATGAAACAGGAGCAAGAGCACAAAAGTTCTTGTATATCCTTATATTTTCTTTTAAGCTTAAATAGTTAAAAACAAAATAAATACAGTGACAACAAAAGTATATGTAAAATGTATCAAGGCTGTGTTTGTAATGGGCGTTAGTTGTACTGCTTGAGATAGGTAGGAAGATAGGACGAAATAAAGTATAAAAGTAGATAAGTGTAATGGTTAATGTGCTGGCAATTCTGAGCGTCTCATGAATGAAATTTATGAACAACTTTATTCTATCCCCAATCCAAGAGTTAGAAAAGCAATTCTGTTACAAAAAATATGAAGAAGAAAGGACAGGAAATTTTGTGGGAGAGGTGACTTGAGATGAACATATGCAAAAGAAGGGAACCATGAGAAGGAAAATGTTGAGGGTTCAAGAGAGAAATATAATAGTAGGAGATCATGATCACCAAAAATTTAATAGGGAATGAAATCCACACCAGAGGTGAGAATTTCAGTCTTGCCCAAAGAAAAGCAATTTTTTTTCTGAGATAGAATGAGGGATATCTGTGTATTTATTGGAGGATAAGCAGGAAGTTGAGAAGGGAAGTTTCACTCATATGTGGAACATAAGGATTTTTTTTTTTAATTTGCTAAGAAGCCTCACACCCAACATGGGGCTTTAACCAAAGACCCTTAGATCAAGAGTCTCTTTCTCTACCCACTGAGCCAGCCATGTGCTGCAGTGAAGTTGGCTATTTTTAGATGTGCATAAAGTTTATGTCATAAGTTTCTTGGAGGCCCTGCCAAAATAGTTTTGTACCATGTATCCTTGGGTAGACAGCAAGGAAGGGACAAGGAAAATGATTAGTCACAAGAAATTGTAGGTACAAGAAATTATTTAGGTACCAAACATCTTAACGTGTCCTTTTTTTTTTTTTTAAATGTATTTACTTATTTTAGAATGAGAGATTCAAGAGAGCAGGGCGAGGGCTAGAGAGAGAGACTCTCAAGCAGACTCCATGCTGTGTGTGGTGCTGGTGGGGGAGCTTGGACCCAGGACCCTGAGATCATGACCAGAGTGAAACCAAGAATTGGAGGCTTAACCAACTGAACCACCCAGGCGCAACTTAATGTGTCTTTTTAATTCAGATATAGTATATGAACATTGTAATGGATGGCTGAATTGAAGCAATAGTTATATTTATTGCAATTGAATACATTAAGAGACTGTGCAATGGATGTTGTTGGATTTTTACAAGTAGACATTGAATTTGATTGAATGATGATGGGTCATAGCAGATTTGGAAATGAACATTCTCAGTTGTGTAACAAATCCATAAAGTATTTTTCTTTTAATATTCACACACTGAAAGAGCCATATACTTCATGTTTTTATATTTTTTATTTGTGAGTTTTGGGAAGATATTGCTATTTCTCTCAGAGATTTTTAACTTTTCTTTTGCATATTAGAAGGAGCCATCTGAGCTCTTACTCCATACACATTCAATGAATCAATTATAATTTTATTCTGGAGGGGAGCCAGATCCCTGTATTTAGCTTTACATGCAAATACTAAGTGCGAAATAATATACTGAATGCTCAACTTCACCAACTTTGAAATCTTTATTTGAAGTGTAGATGACATAGAAACTAGTAATATATTTGATTTCCTGTTTATGTTTTCTGTTTTATAAAAGTTGATTACTGTTTTATATACTTAACAAGTAATAGATAGCAAGTTAGAGCTCTATAATAAAAATCTGTTTTATATTCTGACACTATATAGTATTTTATCCTAATATTTTCTCTGATTGTACTTTCATTTAGTCAACAGCATTCACCATGTCATTTGGAATTAGAGTAAGTGATTACAATAAAGTGACCTATTAAAGTCATTCATGACCTTAATTTTCTAATATGGGTTGAAGTTTTTCAAAGGTGTTCTGGAAACACAATGTAAGATACGAAAGATGTAAAAGACAAAAACGCTTCCTTTGGAGAAGTTGAATATGACTCAGTTTTACCACCTATTATAGGTACGTACTGAATACTTACACTGATACTTTATAGATTTTTTTTAATGGAATTATCCCCTTCTGTTCCATTTCAATATATAATTTTAAAACTTTACATTGAACTTTGTCAGGTCCTTTAATTTGCTCATCTTTTTTTAGTCAAATCCATTTTCTTTATTATAGGTAATTGAACACTTGACTTTCACAAAGTCATGTTGATTTGATTATTTGAGTAATTTATCCCCATGAATGAGTTCTTCCCAATATAAATCCCTTAAAATTAATACCATCCCCATAATTCCTTTGGTGGATTTCTCCCTGCAGGGAGAACTGTTCCATGTTGCTGTAGTGTATTTGTCCTTGAGAAATCAAGATTTCTCAGTGCAATCCTAACAATGGTCTGAGGTCTGTCAGAGACAGTCCCTGGCTCCACAATTTGACCATAAAGCGATGCCCAACATTAAACTTTTGTGATATAGAATGCCACTTATTCTTTGGTTATTCAGTCTGAACTAAGCAATGAAATATATAGAAGGTGCAGGTCTCTAAGTGTTCTCGTGGTTGAAGATCATGGTGGATTTTGTTTTCAAGATACAGATAATCTCATACTTCAAGAAAAAATGTACTGCTGTGGAAAAAGCTGTTACTATTTTTCAAGGGAAGAGAAGACTTGGGAGAAGAGTAAGGAGTCATGCCAAGACATGCATTCTAGTCTCATTAAAATTGATAATAAAGAGGAGCAGGTATGTCTAGTTTATAAAACTTGAGTAAATGCTTTTTATGTGATATTCCTATATTTTGAGTTAGGATAATTGTTTAGACTTTCCTCCAGTATTAATTGGCCACATTTTTTTTTTTAAGTTTTATGCATTTGAGAGAGAGCAGAGCAAGGGAAAGAGAGCATGAGTGTGGGGGGCTGGGGGGTAGGGGGGAGAAGGAAAGGCAGAGGGAGAGGGAGAAACAGGCTCCCCGCTGAGCAGGAAGCCCCACGCTAGGCTGGAACCCAGGGTCCTGGGATCGTGACCTGAGCCCATGGTAGACACTTAACCAACTGAGCCACCCAGGCGTCCCTTGGCCACTTTGTTATGAAACACTTGTTAACTGGTGCAAATTGCTTCTGTAGAGGAGACACAGGGCTAACAGAGACCTAGAAGAACAGTTTAAACTAAGAGAAATGTCTCTGTTGTGTGTGCCACAGACTGTTGTTCAGTCCTTTTATTGTATGTGTTGCATCTTCAAATTTAGTATACATCAGGCTGTTCAGTTTTTAGTTTCTCAGGGCTGATACAGGGTAAAAGAAAAAGTGCCTTCAATGGTCTGAGCAATCTGAAAAAGAGAGTGTCTCATTGTACTGAGTTCTATTCCTTTATCAGGATTTGGGAGGGATCACACATCTAAGGGATGATGAGACTCTCACTTTCATGGCCATGGGAAAAAGGAAGAAAAATGGAGAGTTTGAATATAGCTGGAATGATTCTCTTAAAATAAATTTTTCGGGCGCCTGGGTGGCTCAGATGGTTAAGCGTCTGCCTTCGGCTCAGGTCATGATCCCAGGGTCCTGGGATCGAGTCCCACATCGGGCTCCCGGCTCAGCGGGGAGCCTGCTTCTCCCTCTGACCCTCTCCCCTCTCATGCTGTTTCTCTCTCGCTCGCTCTCTAAAAAATAAATAAATAAAATCTTTAAAAAATAAAAATAAAAATAAAAAATTTTTCTTTTACTTATCATCTAGAATGACAGAGGAAGCATCTCTTTTCTTTTTTTTTTTTTTTCTAGAAGAGAAAATCTAGATCACATTTGCCATTCCTTATAGAATTTGGCATATTAAGTCAACAGATTGGATTCTGTAGTTTTCCTTCTAATGATTCCATTTAGGCACTGAATTCAAGTTATACTGCTTACTGCTAACAATATTATTTCTATTAGTGTATTGTGAAGGAAGACTTAAAAACCTCATGTTAAAAAACAAACAAACAAACAACATTCAGGGGTGTCTGGCTGGCTCATTTGATTGGTAGTGGGTGTGATTCTTGATCTTGGAGTTGTGAGTCAAACCCCATGTTAGGTGTAGAGCTTACTTAAAAAAAGGGGGGGGGGGCACCTGGGTGGCTCAGTCAGTTAAACGTCTGCCTTAAGGGTCCGGGATCTAGCCCTGCATTGGGATCCCTGCTCGGCGGGGAGCCTTGCTTCTCCCTCTCTCTCAGACCCTCCCCATGCTTGTGCGCTCTCTCTCTGTCAAATAAATAAATAAATAAAAATCATTAAAAAAGGGAAATCTGTGTTTTCTTGTTTCTGAAATTCTTATTAAAATAACAATATGAATGAATCACTCTTTTTTTTTTTTAAAGATTTTTTATTTATTCATTTGAGACACAGAGATACAGAGAGAGAGAGAGAGAGCATGAGCAGTGGGAAAGGCGGAGGGAGAGGGAGAAACAGACTCCCGGCTGAGCCAGGAGCCCAATGTAGGGCTCGATCCCAGGACCCTGGGATCATGACCTGAGCCGAAGGCAGACGCTTAACCATCTGAGCCACCCAGGCACCCCTGAATGAATCACTCTTAACTATAAGAAACAGATGAACTAAATTATAGCATATGGAGTCAAATAAATTTTGAAAATCCAGGTACAGCTTATGAGTACCTTGATTATTTTGAATCTCAGTTGTTATCAATCAATTCCTAAGTGATCTGAATTTTCTTCTCTCAGAAATTAAATTTATTTGTCATCCATATTTCCCCTGTAATTTCCAATTCAGTATTCTTCAGTTTTAGTCCTACCATTGAAGTTTATAGGCTTCAGAGTTTCAATGAAACGTCATACACTTATCTTTTTTATTTCCATGAACTAATCTAGAGCCCTTGACATTCCATGAGACTTTTGTCATGGGTTAGAACAAAGCTGAGTTTCATAGTCTCTTGCCTCATTTGATGACAGCCTTGCTGACAGATCTAAACTGGAATACTGATGCACTATACAAACCCTGTGACAGTCTTTGCTGTACAACAGCATTACTCTTACACTAATGGTTTAGGATTTTAGTCTTTTTCTGCTTTACCATGCCCAAGAGGTTAATGAAAGCAGTGCTTTAAATCCATTGATACTGAAAACTGAGATTGGCTTTTATACACTTATGTAAACCCTTAAGTCTAACAAAAATATGTGAGTGAAAGAATCAATGGATATTTAATTTTAGTGTTTCTTCAGAGGCCTAGAAATGATACAGTTTTGTGATGCTTAAATAATACCCACCCATTTTATCTACTCTAAAAGATGCACTATTAAGATTTTTTCTTATACAACTTAATTATAGTGAAAAAATATTGGGGTGTGTGTGTGGTGTTTGTGTGTGTGCGTTGAGAGAGAGAGAGAGAGGGAGAGAAGGGGATTAAATTACATTGCTTTTAGGAAAGAACATTAATTTGTTGCTTCACATTTGCATCCATAAGAGACATTTGAAGTGAATAAAATATGTCAATTGGAATAATGATTACAAATAATTTACAGGTTTTTTTACGTTAAAGATATTTTTGACACTGCATGCATTATCAGTGCACAAAATCCTCAAAAGAAACAGTATGATTCCCACTGTATAGTAAAGAAAATGTTCAAAGAATTTTTATTTTCTTCAGTGTACATAGCAAATAAATGGAATAAGCTGTTTTAACAATTGTAGGTATAGCTTCTTCGTTTTCACTGCTGTATAACATTCCAAAGCTTGGGTACACCTCATCCTTTCTCTAGATGATGGGAATTTGCACTGTTTCCAGTTTCTGTTGTTATGAATAGTCCTTCATTTAACATTCTTAAACATGTCTCTGTGCAAAATTGTTCCATGTGTCTTCTCTTCTCTTTATCGCAAATCTTACTAGGAATGGAATCATTGGGCGATAGGATATGCACAAGTTCAATTTTATATAAGAATTCCAAATTATTTTTCAATATGATTTTTGGAACTGTTTTAAAGATCTCTACAATCCCACAAACTTGGTGTTGTTATTTTTACTTTCTGCCAATTGAACAGTTGTAAAATATAAACCTTTGACTTTGATTTGCATTTTCCTGACCCTAGTGACCTTAGCTCTTTCCATATTTATTGGCTCTATGCTTTATTTACACAAAACATGTTCTTACGTTTTGTCCATTTTTCCTAATTGGATCACTTTGTTTTCTTACTGATTTATAGAAATATGTATTTGTTCTTTAAATTATTGCAGATGTCTCAGGGTTTGAAGCTTGTCTTTCCACATTCTTTAAGATGTCTTACCATGAAGAGAAGTTCTAGATTTAGTGCAGTCATATTTACCCATCCACTTTATTATATGTGGAGATTTTTTTTTAAATCCATCATGTCCTTTGTTGATATCTTTCATCCAGTCACAAAGACTTGGGTGATTCATTCATTAAAGACTTTCCATTTCAACTTCTTCTCCACACCATGGAGAAATTAGCCTGCCTCCTCCATTTATCAGAGTGGTATTTGAAGATAAAAGTGCCCAGTATTTTATGAGTCCTTTGCAGGTGAGGTATTTTCATTGATGTTATGAATAATACCAATAATTCTACTTTCCCACAGAATTTCATTCAATCGAAAATAAAATTCAATTATTGGATTGGATCATATAAAGTAGGAGCTAAGCATCCCTGGAAGTGGCTGAATGGCACACTCTTATCTCAGATGGTGTAAGTTTTCACGTCACAGCTTTTCCATTCCCTTTCTTGCTCAGGAACTGCCTGGTAGATTATAGATGGAGAATAGGAAAGGATCCTTCGGGACTTAGGGAAAATCTTGAATTCCATTTGATCTCACTTCTCTGGTAAGCAACCAAATGCAAATCTCAGGCTTCAAGTAGTCCCAAAGAGCATCATTTATCCCCATATTCTTTATTGGATGATCCTTCTAAACACAATAAAGAGACATTTTGCTTTTGTATCTTTCTCTTGTATATTCTGTGATACTTGCATGTTCACTGGTATGATTGCAGGAAATAGTAAAATAATGAGGAAAGAAAAGTGTCTAAACCCAGCTCTTTGTCAGTGCAACTTGTACTTGTTTACTTGGTATCATTCAAGAACTAAAAAGAAAAGAGCTTTTTCCAGTAAATCTCTTAGTAATCTTGTATCTCTAATGTGGTAACTTGTTATTTCACACGAGTCCACATGATTTCTGGTAGTCCTGTCTCATTAGTAAATCCCATAGATTTGTTCATTGATGTCCAGGAATCTAGTTTAGAAAATGAAGAAAAAGATCTAATAATGTAATAACGGCGAGCATGTGTAGGGCATCAGAAAAGTGTAAGAACTCAGTTTATTTCATGTGGGCAATGAGAAGCTATTAGAGGGTTTTGAACAGAGGAGTGACAAAGGCAGGTTTTCTGTTTTAGAGAGTCCCTCTGGACACTGTTAAGATTAGATGGTGTGGGGGCGCCTAGGTGGCTCAGTCTGTTGGGCGTCTGCCTTCGGCTTGGGTCATGATCTCAGGGTCCTGGGATGGAGGCCTGCATCGGGCTCCCTGCTTGGCAGGGAGCCTGCTTCTCCCTCTCCCTCTGCCTGCCACTCCCCCTGCTTGTGCTTTCTCTCTCTGTCAAATAAATAAATAAATTCTTTTTAAAAAAAAAGATTAGATGGTGTGTATTCCTTGGTGAAGTGAGAAATGGGGACTAAAAGTTGGGATGCAGGACACTAGTTAAGAGTCTGTTGGAGTCATCCAGATGAGATGTGGTGCCTTGAGGAAGATGGTAGGGTTCGTGCTGGTGCAATGTGGTCAGATTCTACACTTCTTTCAATGTGTGAGAGAAAAAAAAATGTGTGAGAGAGACTGACAATTCAGGGATGTTTCTAAGGTTTTTGGCCCAGTAATTGTAAGAATGATGTAACCGCTAATGTTAAGAGGACATATTTGGAATTCAGTTTTAGATCCAAGTTTAATAAATCTATTAACCATTTATCTATATATGGGGGTGGCACTTGGGAATTGTGATACATGATTAAGAAGTTCAAGTGAGAGATCTGTGCGAGGGATGTAGATGTTGCATGTCCATTGAAAGAATTGCACATATGTTTTAAATTCGTGATAAATATTACCTGAGAAATGATTTTCTAAAATAAATATATTCTCTACTGCAGGCATTTCCAACAGAGTTTACCGGATATAAAATGTGGATACCTCAACTCATCAAATATTTTTAGTGCTGATTGTAGTAGACACTTTCGTTACATTTGTGAAAAGGTGTTCACTGGCCCTAATAATTAAAAGAGTTATTGTCTCTAAAGTTTTAATATTTTCACTTTTTAATAGCTACTAGGAAAAAACTCAGGGTATTCAGTCAGATTAGTCAACTATGCATGCTTTATGAAGGATTATGATCTTTCAAACATCCTTTAGCAAGCATAAAAAATGTTTTAAAAAGAGTAAAATTATACATCCAAAAAATAAATGTATTGTTCTAGAATTTCAAGAACCAATCCATCAAAGAATGTGAAAACAAATTCATTTTGATTAAGTATAAGATTTTACATGAAAAATAATTAAATGATCTTGATATTAATAGGTAATTAATACATTCACATTGTTCAAAATATAAGAGATATGAAATAATGAACAATTTCTCTTTATTTATCTTATCCCCTATTCACCTAGTTCCCTTCTCAGAGGCAGACATGTAATAGTTTAAATAGTATTCCAGACATATTCTAGGCAAGTGCAACCATGTACATGCTATCTTCTAAACAAAATACTACATAACTACAAACAATAGTATTGCTTCTTTAGGTTTTTGTTTAAAAATAAATCATGCAGTTTGTTCCATATCAGTACCTAAGGAGCTTCATCAGTGTTTGTAAGCAGCTGCAAATACTACATTAAACGGATGTACCAAAAATTTATTTACCAGTTTTATTTCCAATAAATATTTAGGTTTGCCCCAGATTTTTACAATTGTAAAAAAATTGTAGAATGAATAGCACTTAATATAGTATAATTTACCATATATATATATATGGTAAATCTCTAGCAGTGAAATTTCTGTGTCAAAGGTGTATATATTAAATTTTAATAGACATGTATGTATTTCAGTAGAGGTTGTACACCTATCATCTCCACACAGCAACATTCAAGAATTCCTGGTTCCTCACTTCTTTACCACCACAGTGTGTTATCAATCTGTTTGATTTTGTCTATAAAATGTTCAACAATAAAAAGGGTTTCTTGTGTTATTTGAACGTACAATTTTCTTTTACTTGTGAGGATGAACATCTCTTTATGGTATTTCTTTTTATTTAAAATATTTGTCCAGGGCCGCCTGGGTGGCTCAGTTGGCTAAGTATCTAACTTGATTTCAGCTCAGGTAATGATCTCTGTGTCATGAGATTGAGCCCCGTGTTGGGCTCCATACTGAGCTTGGAGCTTGCTTGAGTTTTTTTCTCTCTTTCCCTCTACCCTCCTTCCCTGCCCCCATCTCACTCACCTGCAAGCTTCTTCTCTCCAAAAAACAGCAACAACAAAAAACTATCTGAGGGCACCTGGGTGGCTCAGTTGGTTAAGCATCTGCCTTTGACTGAGGTCATGACTCCAGGGTCCTGGGATCCAGTCCCATGCCCAGCTCCCTGCTCAGTTTAGAGCCTTCTTCTCCCTCTCCTTCTGCTCCTCCCACTGCTTGTGCTCTCTTGCTCTCTCTCTCTTTGTCAAATAAATTCATAAAACCTTAACGCAAAAAAACAAAAAAAACAAAAATTATCTGTCCTTGTCTTTGTGGATCAATATGACAAACCTAATTTTGCCAAAAGAAACCAGACACAAATTAGTTCATCCTATAAAATTCCATTTATTTCTAAATTTCAGCACCAGATAAATCTAATCTCTGCTCTTAGAAATTAGGACAAAATCCCTGCCACATGGACTTATTCCTCAAAGGAACAATAATGGGTTATGAATAGTATTTACTATGGTGCAGAATTAGTCTTAGAAAGAAGCAATGTCCATGGGGCATTTCTCAGGTCCTGATAAGATTGGGTATAGTAATCTGGGTGCTGGTTACATGGGTGTTAAATTTTTTTTTTCGGCTGTCATAAGTACACAACTGGGGTGTCTTTGAACCACATCTACTTATTTTTTCATAGTTCTAGTGGCTAGCAGTTTAAAATGAAGTTGGCAGGGCCAAGTTCTCTTTGAGACTCTTTACCCTGAGTAAATCTTTCCTTGCCTCTTCCCAGCTTCTGGTGGTTGTGGACAATCCTTGGTGTTTCTTGGCTTGTCCGTATCATTCCCATCTTTGCTTTTGTCATCACATGGCATTCTTTCTCCATGTCACTCTTCAAATATCCATCTCTTTATAAGGAGACTCATCTTATTTGACTAGGCCCCTCCCAATGACCTCATTTTGACTTAATTACATCTTTAAAGACCCTATTTCAAAATAAGGTCATATTCACAGGTCGTGGAAATTAGAATTTCAACATATTTATTTTTACCTTTGTTTCTTGTGATTTTGGTGTCATATCTAAAAAATACTGTTATCAAGACCAATGTCAGGAGGTTTTACTCTCTGTCTTCTTCATGGAGTTTCATGGTTTCAAGTTTTATGTTTATGTCTTAATTCATTTTGAGTTAATTTTTGTGAATAGTTTAAGATGAGGGTCCCATTTCACTATTGTGGACATGGTTATCTAGTTTTCTCAACACCAGTTATTGAAGAGACCATCCTTTATCCATTGAGTTTTCTTGGCTTACTTGTCAAATGTCAGTTGGTCATATATGCATGGGTTTATTTCTGGGATCTTGATTCTGTTCCATTAGTCTGTCTCTTTTTATGCCAGTACTATCCTGTTTTGATTACTATATCCATTAGTATAGTTTAAAATCAGGAACTAGGATGCCTCTAGTTTTGCTGTTCATTCTTAGGGTTGCTTTGGCTATTCAATGTCTTTGGTGGTTTCATATAAATTTTAGGATTATCTTCTCTCTTTTTGTGAATAATGCCAAAGAAATATTATAGGGATTTCATTGCATCTGTATGTGGTTTCTTATTGTTGTTGTATGTTTCATTTGTAACATACAAAGGAACTCCTAGGGGCCCCTGTGTGATGCAGTGTGTTAGGTGTCTGACTCTTGATTTCAGCTCAGGCCATGATTCTGGGGTCCTGAGATTGAGCCCTGAGCCTGCTCTGTGCCCAGCAGGGAGTCTTTCTAGGACTCTCTCACACTCTGCCTCTCATCCCTGTGCTCTCTCTCTCTCTTTCTAAAATAAGCAAATAAATCTTAAAAACAAAACAAAACAAACAAACAAAGGAACTCTTATTAGACTATTGGTGGATTTTTCAGCAAAAACTTTTTGCGCCTGGAAAGAATGGGAGGATATATTCAAATAGACAATAGAAAAATTGTCAAAGAAGAATAATCTATCTGGCAAAGTTATCCTTTGGAAAAGAGAGAGAGATAGACTTTTCCATACAAACAAAAGCTAAGTGAGTTCATCACCACCAGACTTGACTTGCAGAGATATCAGACAGAATCTCAGGAAAGAAATAGATGTTTTGAACAACACTATAGACCAATTACACCTAACAAACATGTAGAGAACACTCTAGCCACAAAGAATACATATTTTTCTTAACTGCACATAGAACATTCTCCAAGATGACATATAGAATCTCAAGGGACTATCTGTAGTTGAAACAATCTTGAAAAAGAAGAACACAGTTGAAGGCCTTACACTTCTTCATTTGAAAACTTCTTACAAAGTTACAATTATCAAAGTCCAGACCTTCCTGAACTTAGGATAAGTATGTCCTGATAAATTGAATATAAGTTGAAAATACTATATGTTGAAAATGTACTTAATACATCTAACTTACTGTAATCAAAGCTTAGACTAGCCTACCTTAAACATGCTTAGAACACTTACATTAGCCTACAGTTAGGCAAAATTGTCTAATACAAAGCCTCTATTATAATAAAGTATTGAATATCTCATGTAATTTATTAAATACTTTCTTGAAAGTGAAAAGTAAAAAAAGAATGGTTGTATGGCTACTGAATAATTTAAAGTACATTGGTTGTTTACCTTTGTGATCACATGGGCTTTCTGGGAGGTGTGCCTCCCACTGCCTGCATTATGAGTGTAGGGTACCACATATTGTTTGTGGGAATCTGCTGCTTGTTGGGTCCCTGCACAGAGTAGTGGTCCCTGCGGGACCTTTCCCCAGGCGGGAAAAGGTCAAAATTCATAATTCAAGGTGTGGTTTCTACTGAATGTGTATCGCTTTTCAGCATCATAAATTAAAAAATCGTAGGTTAACCCATCACTGGTGGACCCATTGTAAGTTCAATTCTGTCTATAGGAGGATACTGGCATAAAGATAGACATACATGCCAATGTAATAGAAGAAAACCCAGAAATAAAGCTTTGCATATATGGTAAAATTATTATTTTTTTTTAAGAGAGAGAGTGAGTGTGAGCTCAAACAGGGAGGGTCAGAGAGAGAGAGAGTGAATCCTAAGCAGGCTCCATGGCCAGCATGGAACCCAACACAGGCCTTGATCACACCACCCAGAGATCATGATCATATATGAAATCAAGAGTCAGATGCCCAATCGATGGAACCACTCAGGTGCCGTTGGTCAAATGACTTTTATCAAGAGTGCCAAGACCATTTGATGGAAGAGAAGACCGTCTTCAAATAGCAGTGCTAGTAAAACTGGATATTTCCAGGCAAAAAATGAACTTTGACCCTTGTCTGATTCCATATATAAAACAAACTCAGATCAGAGCACTAAAGATAAGAAAAGCCATTATAAAAAATCATAGGAGAAAATCTTACTGACATTGGATTTGGCAATGATTTCTTGTATCTGACACCAAAGCACAGACAATAAGAGTTAAAACAAATTAGTTGGACTACAACAAAACTGAAAAAAATTCTGCAAAAAGATAGCACCAACAGAGAGGGAGGAGCAAGATGGGGGAGGAGTAGGAGACTTAAATTTCATCTGGTCCCAGGAATTCAGCTAGAAAGTTATCAAACCATTCTGAATACCTACAAACTCAACAGGAGGTCAAAGAAAAGAATAGCAGCAATTCTATGAACAGAAAAGCCACCACTTTCTGGAAGGTTGGAAGATAGACCAAGGTGGGGAGGGAGCCTCCATCAGCTGGCTAGCAGCAAGTGATAGAGCAGTGGAGCACAAAATCAGAACTTTTAAAGAAGTCTGCTCCGCTGAGGGACATCACTCCAGTGGCTAAGCAGAGGGAGGAAACATTGCTGAGACAGTGTGGTCTCAGGACATTTGGGGTCACAGAAAGACTGGGGGTGCCTGAGTGTAGCAGAGCTCCCAGGTATCAGAGCGGGGAAACCGGCTGCAAAGACAGAGCCGAGGAGTGGGCTCTCAACTTGGGGTTGCCATAAACCGTGATCTGTGGCACAGTTGGGCCACTACTCTGTGCAGGGACCCAACAAGCAGCAGATCTGGGGAGACTTCCCTTCCTCCCCTGGTAGGAGCAGCACGGGAGCACACCACAAGAATCTGCTGGGTTTGGAGACTGCAAACAGGGTCGTGTGCCAGAGATAGAAACAATCGGTCACAGGATGGGTGAGCACAGAGTGTAGCCAGAGACCAGGGAGACAGGAGTGAATGACTGCTTTTATCTGAGGGCCCCCTGAGAAGTGGGGCTGTGAGCTCTCAGCTACTTTGGGGCCAGAGATTGGGAGGCCGCCATTTTCACTCTTGTCCTCCAAAGCTGTATGGAAAGCTTTCAGGGAACAAAGCTACCAAGAGCAAACCTGAGCAGATTACTTAGCCCGGCCCCTGGCAATGAGAGGGCGATTCTGCCTCAGGCAAAGACATTTGAGAATCAATGCAACAGGCCCCTCCCCCAGAAGATCAGCAAGAACATCCAGTCAATACCAAGTTTACCAATCAATGAGAACTGCAAAAGTCCAGAGAAGGAGAATACAGCACATAGAATTCATGGCTTTCCCCCCATGATTCTTTAGTCTTTCAAAGTTATTTTTCTAATTTTCTTTATTTTTTCTTTTTCTATTTCTTTTTTAAAAATTTTTCTTCTTTCCTTTTTCAACCAACATCTTATCAATTCCTTTTTAGAATCTTTTTTAATTTACATTTTTATAGTCATATTCTATCCCTTCCTTGTATTTAACCATATATATATATGTTTTTCTGTCTTTAAAATTTTGGGACACAGCTTCTTCTAAAAGACCAAAATCTAGTGTGTGGCTTTGTTCTAGTCTCCCACCTGATCACATTCTCTCTCTCTCTTTTTTTTTAAATTTGTTTCTTTCTTCTTTCAACAAACTTCTTATCAATCCCTTTTTAAAAATCTTTTTTAATTTTCTGGGTGCCTGGGTGGCTCAGTCAGTTAAGTGTTTGCCTTTGACTCAGGTCGTGATCCCAGGGTCCTGAGATCAAGGCCTGCATCAGGCTCCCTGTTCTGCCAGAAGCCTGCTTCTCCCTCTCCCACTCCCCCTGCTTGTGTTCTCTCTCTAGCTGTCTCTCTCTGTCAAATAAATAAATAAAATCTTTAAAAAATAAAAAAAATCTTTTTAAATTTTCATCTTTACAGTCATAGTCTCTCCCTTCATCATATTTACCCATATATATATATATATATAAGTTTTTCTTTCTTTAAAATGTTGGGAGGCAGTTTCTTCTAACAGACCAAAATACACCCAAAATCTAGTGTGTGGCTCTGTTGTATTTACCAGCCTGATCATATTCTTCCCCCCCACCCCCAGTTTTGGGTCTCTTCTGATTTGTTTAGTGTATATTTTTCTGGGGTCATTGTTATCCTTTTAGCATTTTATTCTCTCATTCATCAATTCTTCTCTAGACAAAATGACAAAATGAAAACTTCACCTCAAAAAAAAAAAAAAAAAAAAGAACAAGAGGGAAACCTGGGTGGCTCAGTTGGTTAAGTGTCTGCCTTTGGCTCAGGTCATAGTCCCAGGATCCTGTGATTGAGTCCCACATCTGGCTCCCTGCTCATTGGGGAGACTGCTTCTCCCTCTGCATGCTGTTCCCCCTGCTTGTGCTCTCTCTCCCTCTTCTCTCTGACAAATATATAAATAAAATATTAAAAAAAAAAAAAGAACAAGAGACAGTACCAACTGCCAGGGACCAAATAAATATGGACATTAGTAAGATGTCAGAACTAGAGTTCAGAATGACAATGATAAAGATACTAGCTGGGATTGGAAAAAGCATAGAAGATACTAGAGAATCCCTTTCTGGAGAAATAAAAGAACTAAATCTAACCAAGTTGAAATCAAAAAGGATATTAATGAGGTGCAATAAAAATTGGAGGCTCTCACTGCTAAGATAAATGATGCAGAAGAGAGAATTAGTGATACAGAGGACCAAATGATGGAAATAAAGAAGGTGAGGAAAAGAGAGATAAAAAACTACTGGATCATGAAAGGAGAATTCGAGAAATAAGTGATACCATAAGATGAAACAATATTGGAATAATTGGGATCCCAGAAGAAGAAGAAAGAGAGAGAGGGGCAGAAGGTATATTGGAGCAAATTAAAGCAGAGAACTTCCTAATTTGGGGAAGGAAACAAGCATCAACATCCAGGAGGCACAGAGAACCCCCTCAAAATCAATAAAAATAGGTCAACACCCCGATGTCTAATACTAAAACTCACAAGTCTTAGAGACAAAGAGAAAATCCTGAAAGCAGCTTGGGAGAAGAGATCTGTAACCTACAATGGTAGAAATATTAGATGGGCAGCAGACCTATCCACAGGGACCTGGCAGGCCAGAAAGGACTGGCATGATATATTCAGAGCACTAAATGAGAAAAATATGCAGCCAAGAATACTCTATCCAGCAAGGCTGTCATTGAAAATAGAAGGAGAGATAAAAAGCTTCCAGGACAAACAAAAACTAAAAGAAGTTGTGAACATGAAACCAGCCCTACAAGAACTATTGAAAGGGGTCCCCTAAGCAAAGAGAGAGCCTAAAAGTAACATAGATCAGAAAGGAACACAGACAATATACAGTAACAGTCACCTTACAGGCAATACAATGGCACTAAATTCATATCTTTCAATAGTTACCCTGAATGTAAATGGGCTAAATGCCCCAATCAAAAGACACAGGCTATCAGATTGGATAAAAACCAAGACCCATCGATATGCTGTCTGCAAGAGACTCATTTTAGACCCAAAGACACCTCCAGACTGAAAGTGAGGGGGTGGAAAACCATTTACCATGCTAATGGACACCAAAAGAAAGCTGGGGTGGCAATCCTTATATCAGACAAACTAGATTTTAAACCAAAGGCTATATTAAGAGAGGAGGAAGGACACCATATCCTACTTAAAGGGTCTATCTACCAAGAAGATCTAACAATTGTAAATATCTATGCCCCTAACATGGGAGTGGCCAATTATATAAGCCAAATAATAACAAAATCAAAGAAACACATTGACAATAATACAATAATAGTAGGAGATTTTAACACTCCCCCTCACTGAAATGAACAGATCATCTAAGCAAAAGATCAGCAAGGAAATAAAGGCTTTAAATGATACACTGAGCCAGATGGACGTCACAGATATATTCACAACATTCCATCCCAAAGCAACAGAGTATACATTCTTCTCTAGTGCCCATGGAACATTCTCCAGAATAGATCACATCCTAGGTCACAAATCAGGTCTCAATCGGTACCAAAAGATTGGGATCATTCCCTGCATATTTTCAGACTATAGTGCTTTGAAACTAGAACTCAATCACAAGAGGAAAGTCAGAAAGAACTCAAATCCATGGAGGCTAAAGAGCATCCTACTAAAGAATGAATGGGTCAACCAGGAAATTAAAGGAGAATTAAAAAAATTCATGGAGACAAATGAAAATGAAAACACAACTGTTCAAAATCTTTGGGATGCAGCAAAGGCAGTCCTAAGAGGAAAGTATATAGCAACACAAGCCTTTCTCAAGAAACAAGAAAGGTCTCAAATACACAACCTAACCCTATACTTAAAGGACCTGGAGAAACAACAGCAAATGTAGCCTAAGCCCAGCAGGAGAAGAGAAATAATAAAGATCAGAACAGGAATTAAAGAAATAGAAACCAAAAGAACAGTTGAACAGAACACTGAAACTAGGAGCTGTTTTTTTTTGAGAGAATTAATAAGATTGATAAACCCCTGGCCAGACTTATCAAAAAGAAAAGAGAAAGGACCTAAATAAATAAAACCATGCATGAAAGAGGAGAGATCACAACCAACACCAAAGAAATATAAACAAATATAAGAACATATTATGAACAAGTATATGCCAGCAAATTAGACAATCTGGAAGAAATGGATGCATTCCTAGAGTTGAATAAACTACCAAACTGAACCAGGAAGAAATAGAAAACCTCAACAGACCCTAATCAGCAAGGAAATTGAAGCAGTAATCAAAAACATCCCGAAAAACAAGAGCCCAGGACCAGATGGCTTCCTAGGGGAATTCTACCAAACATTTAAAAGAAGAATTAATTTCTATTCTTCTCAAACTGTTCCAAAAAATAGAAATGGAAGGAAAACTTCCAAACTCATTCTATGAGGCCAGCCTTACCTGATCCCCAAACCAGACAAAGACCCCATCAAAATGGAGAGTACAGACCAATATCCATGATGAACACGGTTGCAAAAATTCTCACTAAAATACTAGGCAATAGAATCCAACAGTACACTAAAGGGATTATTCACCATGACCAAGAGGGATTTATTCTTGGACTACAAGGTTGGTTCAACATCTGCAAATCAATCAATGTGATACAATACATTAATAAAAGAAAGAACAAGAACCAATGATACTCTCAAAATGCAGAAAAAGCATTCAACAAAGTACAGCATCCTTTCGTGATTAAAAATCTTCACAGTTTAGGGATAAGGGTACATACCTCAATATCATAAAAGCCACAGCAAGTATCATTTTCGTCGGGGAAAAACTGAGAGTTTTTGGGGCATCTGGGTGGCTCAGTCATTAAGCATCTACCATTGACTCAGGTCATGATACCAGGGACCTGGGATCGAGCCCCACATTGGGCTCCCTGCTCAGCAGGAGGCCTTCTTCTGCCTGTCCCACTACCCATGCTTGTGTTCCTGCTCTTGCTATCTCTCTGTCTGTCAAATAAAAAAATAAAATATTAAAAAAAACACGAGAGCTTTTCCCCTAAGGTCAGTAACACAGCAGAGATGTCCATTATCACCACTGCTATTCAACATAGTATTAGAAGTACTAGCCACAGCAATCAGACAGCAAAAAGAAATAAAAGACATCCAAATCAGCAAAGAATAAGTCAAACTCTCACTCTTTGCACATGATATGATGCTTTATGTGGAAAACCCAAAAGACTCCACCCCAAAACTGCTAGAACTCACACAGGAATTCAGTCAAGTGGCAGGATATAAAATCAATGCACAGAAATCAGTGGCATTCCTATACACCAACAATAAGACAGAAGAAAGAGAAATTAAGGAGTCAATCCCATTTACAATTGCACACAAAACCATAAGATACCTAGGCATAAATCTAACCAAAGAGGCAAAGGATCTGTACTCAGAAAACTATAGAATACTCCTGAAAGGAATTGAGGAAGACACAAAAAAATGGAAAAAAACGTTCCATGCTCATGGATTGGAAGAATAAATACTGTGAAAATGTCTATGCTACCTAGAGCAATCTACACATTCAATGCAATCCCTATCAAAATACCATCCACTTTTTCCAAAGAAATGGAACAAATAATCTTAAAATTTGTATGGAACCAGAAAAGACACTGAATAGCCAGAGGAATGTTGAAGAAGAAAAGCAAAGCTGGTAGCACCACAATTCCGGACTTTAAGCTCTATTACATAGCTGTCATCATCAAGACAGCATGGTACTGGCACAAAAACAGACCCATAGATCAATGGAACAGAATAGAGAGCCCAGAAATGGACCCTGAACTCTATGGTCAACTAATCTTCGACAAAGCAGGAAAGGATGTCCAATCGATAAAAGTCTTACCAGCAAATGGTGTTGAGAGAATTGGACAGCCACATGCAGAAGAATGAAACTGGACCATTTCTTTACAGCATACACAAAGATAGACTCAAAATGGATGAAAGACCTAAATGTGACACAGGAGTCCATCAAAATCCTACAGGAGAACACAGGCAGCAACCTCTTTGACCTCAGCAGCAGCAACTTCTTTAGGCAAGGGAAGCATGGGCAAAAATGAACTATTGGGACTTCATCAAGATAAAAAGCTTTTGCACAGCAAAGGAAGCAGTCAACAAAACCAAAAGACAACTGACAGAATGGGGGAAGATATTTGCAAATGACATATCAGATAAAGGGCTAGTATCCAATCTATAAAGAACTTATCAAACTCAACACCCAAAGTACAAATGATCCAATCAAGAAATGGGCAGAAGACATCAACAGACATTTCTACAAAGAAGACATCCAAATGGCCAACAGACACATGAAAAAGTGCTCAACATCACTTGGCATCAGGGAAATCCAAATCAAAACCTCAATGAGATACCACCTCACACCAGTCAGAATGGCTAAAATTAACAAGTCAGGAAACAACAGATGTTGGTGAAGATGTGGAGAAAGGGGAAACCTCCTACTTTGTTGGTGGGAATACAAGCTGGTGCAGCCACTCTGGAAAACAGTATGGAGGTTCTTCAAAAAGTTGAAAATAGAGTTACCCTATGACTCAGCAATTGCACTACTGGGTATTTACCCCAAAGATACAAATGTAGTGATCCAAAGGGGCACGTGCACCATAATGTTTATAGCAGCAATGTCCACAATAGCCAAACTGTGGAAAGAGCCAAGATGTCCATCAACAGATGAATGGATAAAGAAGAGGTGGTATATATATACAATGGAATATTATGCAGCCATCAAAAAAATGAAATCTTGCCATTTGCAGTGGTGTGGATGGAACTAGAGGGTATTATGCTAAGTGAAATAAGTCCATCAGAAAAAGGTAAGTATCATATGATATCACTGAAATGAAGATTTTGAGAAACAAGACAGGATCATAGGGGGGGAAAAATGAAGCAAGACAAAAGCAGGGAGAGAGACAAACCATAAGAGACTCTTAATTTCAGGAAACAAATTGAGGGTTCCTGCAGTTATGGGGGATGGGAGGGATGGGGTGGCTGTATAATGGACATTGGAAGAGCAGGTGCTATGGTGAGCACTGTGAATTGTGTAAGACTGATAAATCACAGACCTGTACCTCTGAAACACATAATACATTATATGTTAATTAAAAAAAAATACCACCAACAGAATGAAAAGGCAACTTACAGAATGGAGAGTGTGGCAAGTTCTATATCTGATATACCTAGAATATATGGAACATTCCTACAACTCAAAAAGTGCAATGGAAATAAATGACCTGATTAAAAAACGGGCAGAGAATTTGATAGACACTTTTTGAGGGAATATATACAAGTGCCCAGGGACGCCTGGGTGGTACAGAAGTTAAGGATCTACCTTTGACTTAGGTCATCATCTCCAGGTCCTCGGATTGAGCCCTGTGCAGAGCTCCCTTCTCAGCGAGGAGTCGGCTTCTCCCCCTCTTTCTCCCTTTGCCCCTTCCCACCATACATGCTCTTTCTCTCAAATAAATGAATACAATTTTTAAAATAAAAACAAACAAAAAAACTCCCGAAAAATAAAGGGCCAACAGGGGTATGCAAAGATGATGAACATTACTAATCATTGAGAAAATGAAACTCAAACTACAGTTAAGATTATCACCTCACACTCATTAGGATGACGTTGATAAAACAAAGAAAAACAAAAAAACCAAAATACCAGAGATGGGGTTGGAGGAAGGGGAAATTGCAAGAAGGTGGTCAAAAGGTACAAACTTCCATTTATAAGACAAATAAGTATTAGGGTTATAACATACAAGATGATGACTATAGTTTACACTACTGTATAATTGAAAGTTGTTAAGACAGTAGGTCCAAATAATTCTCATCATATTGAAAAAAAAATTTAATTTTCCTTTTTTTTTGGTATCTATATGAGATGATGGATAGTTTTTATTTTTTTATTTTTTAGTTTTTTTATTATATTATGTTAATCACCATACATTACATCAGTAGTTTTTGATGTAGTGTTCCATGATTCATTGTTTGCATATAATACCCAGTGCTCCATTCAGTACATACCCTCTTTAATACCCATCACCAGGCTAACCCATCTCTCCACCCCCCGCCCCTCTAGGACCCTCAGTTTGTTTCTCAGAGTCTATAGTCTCTCGTGGTTCATCTCCTCCTCTGATTTCCCCCTTCATTTTTCCCTTCCTCCTATCTTCTTCTTTTTTAAAAATATATTATTTGTTTCAGAGGTACAGGTCTATGATTCAACAGTCTTATACAATTCACAGGGCTCACCATAGCACATATCCTTCCCAATGTCTATCACCCAGCCACCGCATCCCTCCTACCCTCCACCACTCCAGCAAACCGCATTTGTTTCCTGAGATTAAGAATTCCTCATATCAGTGAGGTCATATGATACATGTCTTTCTCTGATTGACTTATTTCGCTCAGCATAATACCCTCCAGTTCCATCCACGTTGCAAATGGCAAGATTTCATTCCTTTTGATGGCTGCATAATATTCCATTGTATATATATACCACCTCTTCTTTATCCATTCATCTGTCGATGGACATCTTGGCTCTTTCCACAGTTTGGCTATTGTGGACATTGCTGCTATAAGCATCGGGGTGCATGTACCATTTCAGATCCCTACATTTGTATCTTTGGGGTAAATACCCAGTAGTGCAATTGCTGGGTCATGGGGCAGCTCTATTTTCCACTTTTTGAGGATCCTCCATACTGTTTTCCAGAATGGCTGCACCAGCTTGCATTCCCACCAACAGTGTAGGAGGGTTCCTCTTTTTCCACATCCTCGCCAACATCGGTCATTTCTTGACTTGTTAATTTTAGCCATTCTGACTGGTGTGAGGTGGTATCTCATTGAGGTTTTGATTTGGATTTCCCTGATGCTGAGCGATGTTGAGTACTTTTTCATGTATCTGTTGGCCATTTGGATGTCTTCTTTGGAAAAATGTCTGTTCATGTCTTCTGCCCATTTCTTGATTGGATTCTTTGTTCTTTGGGTGTTGAGTTTGATGAGTTCTTTATAGATTTTGGATACTAGCCCTTTATCTGATATGTCATTTGCAAATATCTTCTCCCATTCTGTCGGTTGTCTTTTGGATTTGTTGACTGTTTCTGTTGCTGTGCAAAAGCTTTTTATCTTGATGAAGTCCCAATAGTTCATTTTTGCCCTTGCCTCCCTTGCCTTTGGTGATGTTTCTAGGAAGAAGTTGCTGCGGCTGAGGTCAAAGAGGTTACTGCCTGTGTTCTCCTTTAGGATTTTGATGGACTCCTGTGTCACATTTAGGTCATTCAACCATTTTGAGTCTATTTGCATGTGTGATCTAAGGAAATGGTCCAATTTCATTCTTCTGCATGTGGCTGTCCAATTTTCTCAACACCATTTGTTTAAGAGACTGTCTTTTTTCCATTGGACATTCTTTCCTGCTTTGTCAAAGATTAGTTGACCATAGAGTTCAGGGTCCATTTCTGGGCTCTCTATTCTGTTCCATTGATCTATGGGTCTGTTTTTGTGCCAGTACCATAGTGTCTTGATGATGACAGCTTTGTAATAGAGATTGAAGTCCGGAATTGTGATGCCACCAGCTTTGCTTTTCTTTTTCAACATTCCTCTGGCTATTCAGTGTCTTTTCTGGTTCCATACAAATTTTAAGATTATTTGTTCCATTTCTTTGGAAAAAGTGGATGGTATTTTGATAAGAATTGCATTGAATGTGTAGATTGCTCTAGGTAGCATTGATATCTTCACAATATTTGTTCTTCCAATCCATGAGCATGGAACGTTTTTCCATTTTTTTGTGTCTTCCTCAATTCCTTTCAGGAGTATTCTATAGTTTTCTGAGTACAGATCCTTTGCCTCTTTGGTTAGATTTATGCCTAGGTATCTTATGGTTTTGTGTGCAATTGTAAATGGGATTGACTCCTTAATTTCTCTTTCTTCTGTCTTATTGTTGGTGTATAGGAATGCTATTGATTTCTGTGCATTGATTTTATATCCTGCCACTTGACTGAATTCCTGTGTGAGTTCTAGCAGTTTTGGGGTGGAGTCTTTTGGGTTTTCCACATAAAATGTCATATCATGTGCAAAGAGTGAGAGTTTGACTTCTTCATTGCTGCTTGGATGTCTTTTATTTCTTTTTGTTGTCTGATAGTTCTGGCTAGGATTTCTAGTACTATGTTGAATAGCAGTGGTGATAGTGGACATCCCTGCCGTGTTCCTGACCTTACGGGGAAAGCTCTCAGTTTTTCCCCATTGAGAATGATATTCGCTGTGTGTTTTTCATAGATGGCTTATGATATTGAGGTGTGTACCCTCTATCCCTATAGTCTGAAGAGTTTTGGTCAAGAAAGAATGCTGTACTTGTCAAATGCTTTTTCTGCATCTATTGAGAGGATCATATGGTTCTTGTTCTTTCTTTTATTAATGTATTGTACCACATTGATTGATTTGCAGATGTTGAACCAAACTTGCAGCCCAGGAATAAATCCCACTTGTTCGGGGTGAATAATCTTTTTAATGTACTGTTGGATCCTATTGGCTAGTATTTTGGTGAGAATTTTTGCATCCATGTTCATCAGGGATATTGGTCTGTAATTCTCCTTTTTGATGGGGTTTTTGTCTGGTTTTGGAATCAAGGTAATGGTGGCCACATAACACGAGTTTGGAAGTTTTCCTTCCATTTCTATTTTTTGGAACAGTTTCAGAAGAATAGGTATTAATTCTTCCTTAAATGTTTGGTAGAATTCCCCTGGGAAGCTGTCTGGCCCTGGGCTTTTGTTTGTTGGGAGGGTTTTGATTTCTGCTTCAATTTCCTTAGTGGTTATAGGTCTGTTCAGGGTTTCTATTTCTTCCTGGTTCAGTTTTAGTAGTTGACACATCTCTAAGAATCCACCCATTCTTTCGAGATTATCTAATTTGCTGGCATATAATTGCTCATTATATGTTCTTACAATTCTTTGTATTTCTTTGGTGTTTGTTGTGATCTCTCCTCTTTCATTCATGATTTTATTTGGATCATTTCTCTTTTCTTTTTGATAAGTCTGGCCAGGGGTTTATCAATCTTATTAATTCTTTCAAAGAACCAGCTCCTAGTTTCGTTGATCTGTTCTACTGTTCTTTTGGTTTCTATTTCATTGATTTCTGCTCTGATCTTTATTATTTCTCGTCTCCTGCTTGGTTTAGGCTTTATGTGCTATTCTTTCTCCAGGTCCTTTAGGTGTAGGGTTAGGTTGTGTATTTGAGACTTTCTTGTTTCTTGAGAAAGGCTTTTATTGTTATATACTTTCCTCTTAGGACTGCCTTTGCTGCATCCCAAAGATTTTGAACAGTTGTGTTTTCATTTTCATTTGTCTCCATGATTTTTTTAAAGTTCTTCTTTAATTTCCTGGTTGACCCATTCATTCTTTAGTAGGATGCTCCTTAGCCTCCATGTATTTGAATTCTTTCCGTCTTTCCTCTTGTGATTGAGTTCTAGTTTCAAAGCATTGTGGTCTGAAAATATGCAGGGAATGATCCCAATCTTTTGGTACTGGATGAGACCTGATTTGTGACCTAGGATGTGATTTATTCTGGAGAATGTTCCATGGGCACTAGAGAAGAATGTATATTCTATTGCTTTGGGATGGAATGGTGTAAATATATCTGTGAAGTCCCCTTTTGGTCCAGTATGTCATTTAAAGTCTTTATTTCCTTGTTGATCTTTTGCTTAGATGATCTGTCCATTTCAGTGAGGGGGGTGTTAAAGTCCCCCACTATTATTGTATTGTTATCAATGTGTTTCTTTGCTTTTGTTATTGATTGTATTATATAATTGGTTGCTCCCATGTTATGGGGTATAGATATTTACAATTGTTAGATCTTCTTGTTTAAGTATGAAATAGTGTCCATCCTCATCTCTTATTATAGTCTTTGGCTTAAAATCTAATTTGTCTGATGTACGGATTGCTTTCTTTTGATGTCCATTTTCCACCCCCTCACTTTCAATCTGGAGGTGTCTTTGGTTTTAAAATGAGTCTATTGCAGACAGCATATTGATGAGTCTTGTTTTTTTATCCAATCTGATAGTCTGTGTCTTTTGATTGGGGCATTTAACCCATTTACATTCAGGGTAACTATTAAAAGATATGGATTTAGTGCCATTGTATTGCCTGTAAGGTGACTGTTACTGTATATTGTCTGTGTTCCTTTCTGGTCTATGTTACTTTTAGGCTCTCTCTTTGCTTAGAGGACCACTTTCAATATTTCTTGTAGGGCTGGTTTCGTGTTTGCAACTTCTTTTAGTTTTTGTTTGTCCTGGAAGCTTTTTATCTCTCTTTCTATTTTCAATGACAGCCTTGTTGGATAGAGTATTCTTGGCTGCCATTTTTCTCATTTAGTGCTCTGACTATATCATGCCAGTCCTTTCTGGCCTGCCAGATCTCTGTGGATAGGTCTGTTGCCAATCTAATGTTTCTAGCATTGTAGGTTACAGATCTCTTGTCCTGAGCTGCTTTCAGGATTTTCTCTTTGTCTCGGAGACTTTTAAGTTTTAGTATTAGATGTTGGGGTGTTGACCTATTTTTATTGACTTTGAGAGGGGTTCTCTGTGTGTCGTGGATTTTGATGCCCTTTTCCTTCCCCAAATTAGGGAAGTTCTCTGCTGTAATTTGCTCCAATATACCTTCTGCCCCTCTCTCTCTTTCCTCTTCTTTTGGAGTCCCAGATCTGTGAATTGTGTAAGACTGTTGAATCCCAGTCCTGTACCTCAGAGACAAATAATACATTATATGTTAGCAAAAAAGAAGATAGTAGGAAGGGAAAAATGAAGGGGGGGAATGTCAGGGGGAGACAACAATGAGAGACTATGGACTCTGAGAAACAAACTGAGGGTTCTAGAGGGGAGTGGGTGAGAGGATAGGTTATTCTGGTGATGGGTATTAAAGAGGGCATGTACTGAATGGAACACTGGGTGTTATATACAAACAATGAATCATGGGACACTACATCAAAAACTAATGATGTAATGTATGGTGATTAACATAACATAATAAAATAAAAAAATGTAAAGAAAAAGGGGGGATTGATAAGATGTTGGTTGAAAACGAGAAAAAGAAAAATTCAAAAAAAAAAGAGAGGAAAAAAAGAAAATTAAAAAAATTAACTTTGAAAGACTAAAGAATCAAGGGAAAAAAAGCCATGAATTTTATGTGCTGTGTTCCCCTTTTGCTGGAGTTCTGCCATTCTCATTGATCGGTAAACTTGGTCTTGGCTGGCTGTTATTGCTGATCTTCTGGGGGAGGGGCCTGTTGCTGTGGTTCTCAAATGTCTCTGTCGGAGGTGGAATTGCCATGCTCTTGCTCGGGGCTGGGCTAAGGAATCTGCTTGGGTTTGCTCTCGAGAGCTTTTTTCTCTACAAGCTTTCCATACAGCTTTGGAGGACGAGAGTGAAAATCGGGGCCTCCCAATCTTTGCCCTGGAGGAGTCGAGAACTCAGGTCCCCACTCCTCAGTGAGTCCCCAGAGAAAAGCAGTCAACCATTCCCGTCTCCCCAGTCTCTGGCCACACTCTTTGCTCACCCGGCCTGTGACCGAGCATTTCTATCCCTGGAACACCACCCCTTTTAGAGTCTCCAAACCCAGCAGATTCCTGCAGTCTGCACCTGTGCCCCTCCTCCTGGGGGAGAAAGGGGAGTCTCCCCGGATCTGCCACTTCTTGGGTCCCTGCTGGAAGAGCAGTGGCTTGACTGTGCTGTGGATCACAGTTTATGGCTACCCGGAGCTGAGAGCCCGCTCCTCAGCTCCATCTTTGCAGGTGGCTTCCCTGCTCTGGGAGCTCTGCCGCATTCAGACACCCCCAGTCTTTCTGTGACCCTGAGGGTGCTGAGACCACACTGTCCCACTGAGGGTTCCATCCCCCACTTAGCCACTGGAGCGACATCCCTGAGAGGAGCAGACTTCTAAAAGTTCTGATTTTGTGCTCTGCTGCTCTGTTACTTGCCAGAAGCAACTGACGGAGGCCCTGTCCCCGCCGTCTATCTTCCCGAATATCGCTTTGGATTCAGTTCTCTGCACTACCTACCTTCCAGAAAGTGGTTGCTCTTCTATTCACAGAGTTGCTGCTATTCTTTTCCTTGATCTCCTGTTGAGTTTGTAGGTGTTCAGAATGGTTTGATCCCTATCTAGCTGAATTCCTGGGACCAGACAAAATTTAGGTCTCCTATTCCTCCACCATCTTGCTCCTCCCCTCCGAGATGATGGATTTTAACTGAACTTGTTGGGGTAATCATTTCACAAGATGTGTAAGTGAAATCATTATTGTCTCTACCTTAATCTTATAAACTTAAACTCAATGATATCTCAGTAAAACTGGAAAATCAAATAAACAAACAAAATGGTGAACTCTGAATAAGTTCTGTTGCTTGTATTAATGTCAATTTCTTGATTTTATATTATATATTTTTATGTACGTTGCTATGTAAGTATGTATAAAGTTACATAAGATGCTACCTGTGTGCAAAGTTGGTGTAGAATTTCTGAGATCTCTGTAGTATTTTTTCAAATTCCTATGAGTCTGTAATTATATAAAAACAAAAAGGAAATAAATAATTGAAACACATTTGTAGTGCATATAACAAAAACATCAATAAAAAGATGGCATTAAGAATTTTATAAAACTTGTTTGGAAAAGAAACTTGTTTGATAAGAAGTGCAACCTGAATGTCCAGAAAGGCTCAATATAAGAATAGACAGTTTCACTTACTGACATAGTGATGCTCGCTGCTGCATTATTGATAGAGAAAAATGAGAAAACTTGAGATGTCTGAGAATAAAGAAATAGATGAATAAGGTGTAATATATTTCATACAATGGAATTCTGGATTGCATTTAAAATGAAGTCCCAGATCCACTTGTGTCAATATTGGTAAAAGGTGGAAGACGTAGTGCTGAATAAAATCACATTGTGGATCATGCACTGCAATAGCTCCAATTAGATATACTTCCCTTCTGTCTTGTTCATTCATGATTATGTCATATAAATCAATATATAATAGTATATTTATGGTCATATAAAACAAAAGTTGTCAGTATGTAGTCAAATACAAAATCATAGATAAGGACACACATAAACTTCAAGATAGGGTTGTCCGGAGAGAGGGAAGGGAATGGACTCAGGAAGGAGTACAAAGTCCTTCCACTATAAAGCACATAGAAAGATACCAGAAGCTATCATATCTTTAAGTTGGTACTGGTGTTTATTATATTGCTTTTATATTTAACTGTGTTAGGAATTTTTCTAAAATAATAAAATATAGCCTTGATAGAACTAAAAGGAAAAATAGACACATCCACAATTGTAGCTTGAATTTTAAACACTTCTTTCTTAATAATCAATAGATATAGTCATAATGTCAGTAAGGATATTGGTGACCTGGATAATATTTTCTACCAAACTCACCAAATGGTAATTATAGAATTCCCTGGTCAGCAATAGCAGAATGCACATTCTATCAAAAGTACATTGTACATTAAAATATTTTTTAACCATATTTAGTCCATAAAACTAATCTCAACAAAGTTTAAAAAATTGAAATCACATAGACTATGGCCTCAGGAGATTTAAACTAGAAACCAATAACAGAAAAATATTTTTTAAATCTCCAATTATTTGAGAACTAAGCAATACCCTTTGAAATAATGCACAGGACAGATAAAACCATAAAGAAAATTTAAAAACTATCTTTGCTGTTGTTTGTTTTAAAAGAAAAATTTTGAATATTTTGAATTAAATGAAAACAAATCAACAAGAGATCAAAATGCATGGACTGTAGTTAAATCAGTATTTATAAGGAAATGTATAACATTAACATATAACATCTGAAGAAACTTTTCTCATCAATCATCTCAATTTCCCTTGAAAAAGTAGAATAAGAAAAGGAAATAAAACCTAAATCAAATAAAAGAAGACAATCATAAAATGAAGAGCAGAAATCAGTGAAATTGGAAATAGAGGAAATAATAAAAGAAATGTAACAGGGAGTTTTGAAAAGACCAACAACATTGGTAAACCTCTAGCCACACTGTTCAAGAAAAAGAATAGTCATAAATTACCAGTCTGAGGATGAAAGAGCAACATTATTACAGAGATGAAAAGATTTACTGACAGTTGTAGGGAATATTATGAAGAATTGTTTGTCAATAAATTCTAAGATGTAGAAGACATTAAATTCTTGAAAAAAAGTGATCTTTCAAAACACACTCAAGAAGAATTTGATAACCCGAGCAGTGGTCTATCTAATATAAGATACTCAATTTGTAGTTAAACAATTCCAGAGGCAACCCCAGATGGCTTCACTGAAAAATTATACTAAATATTTAGGGAATAAAGATTAAAATTCAAATAAGAAAAAAAATTCTTCCAGGAAACAGAAGAGAATAGAACATGTTCTAACTCATTCTGTGAAGGTTATAGATCTGATCAAGTGGGGTTTATTTCGCACATGCAAGTTTAATGAATTGGTATGATTTACCTTATTGATAGACTAAGGAAGGAAAACCACATGATAGTCTTAATAGATACGGATAAAGCACTACACAATTCGACATCATTTCATGATAAATAATCTCAGTAAACTAGGAATAAATGAGATCTTCCTCAAAAGGATAAAGGACATTTAAGAAAAACTGTATATTAAGCCAGGCACTTGTTGTGTGAGTATACTAGGTATTGTGTGTAAGTTATGAATCACTAAACTCTACACCTGAAACTGGTGTTACACTGTATGTTAACTAACTGGGCTTTAAGTTCAAACTTGGGGTTAAAAAAGGAAACTGAAGAGCTGAACAACAACAAAAACACACAAAAAAACCTACAGCTAACTAAGTACTTAGCAGTCAGAGACTGAGTGCTTTCCCCTTAATGTTGGTGACAAGGCAAGGATATCTGCCCTCACCACACCTCTTCACCATCCTAATGGAGGTCATTTCAGTTCAATAGGCAAGAAAGAAAAAAATCATACAGTTTGGAATGGAAACACAAAACTGTGTCTATTTGCAAAATGAGATAATGGTCAACATAGAAAATATCCCCCCACTCCTCCTAAAACTAATAAGTGAGTTTAGTATGCTTTTGGATATAAGGGCAGCAAGTAAAATCGGTTGTTTCTATATGCTACAGTTAAGCTATTAGAATTGAAATAAATAAAAAACAACTTACATAATAGTATCACATTAAACTATAAATGTACCAAAGTATATGCACCATTTGTATGCTGGAAACTATAAAACACTGATGAGAAAAATTAAAGAAAACAAATAAATTGATAACTATATCATGTTCCTGTATTGGAAGCCTCAAAATGGTTATGATTTCACTTCTACTGATATTGATCTATAGATTTAAGTCAATCATTTCAGAAACCCAGTAAGCTTTTACTTTGTAGAAACATACATGCTGATTTTAACTTTTTAAATACACTTTATTTTTTTAGAACAATTTTAATGTACAGAATAAAAAGTATAGATAGTAGAGTTCCCAAATACTCTACACTAAATCCCCCTATATTAACATGCTATTTTAGTATTGCACATTTATTATAATTAATAAACCAATATGATATATTTTTATTCATTAAAATCCATAATTTCACCTTTGTACTTTAGGATCCCATCCAAGTGACCACATCATAGTTATTACGATCTGTTCTTAAGCTCCCTTTGGCTGTTACAGATTTTTCTTGTTTTTGATGATCTTGATAGTAGTACTTGGTATTTTAAAAAAAATATCCCCCAATTGAGATTTGCCCGACATTTTTCTCATGAGTAGACTGGGGTCCTAAGTTTGGGGAAGAAGCCCACACAGGTACAGAACCACTTCTGTCACATTATACCAAGAGCGCATACTATGAAGATGACCTATCAGTCTTGATGCTAACTTTGCTCAATGAGGTAATATTTGTCAGGTTTTCCATTGTACAGTTATTCTTTGTTTCCCCTTCCATATGATTCTATAATGATTCTTTGGAAGGAAATCATTGTGTGCAATACATAGTTACAGAATGAGGAGTTGTGGCCCATCTCTTGAAGCAGGTGTAAAATTATATTTGGAATTATATTTGGAATTCTTCTGCATGAAAAATTTGTCTCATGTCCTCATTTATTTATTCAATCAATCATTTATACTATTATGGACTGATGGGTATTTACTTATATTTTGGTTTACAATCCACTAATACTTTACTTTGATGTTAAATTGTTCCAGCTTTAGCCATTGAGGACTTATTCACCTGGCCCCTCAATCCCTTTGACTTACCCCCATTATCCTAAGCATTCCCCTATTTTTTAGCATTACACAAACTGCAGGCTCATCTTGTGTATTTCCTACCCCTGTGTTACAATCAGCCATTTTTCCATGGGACCCTGGTATCTTTTACTGGGTAATGGAATTATAATAAAAATATAGCCACTAAAAGAACTTTTCTTTTTGAAAAAAAAAAAGAAAAAATTGTCAAAACACTTTTGAGAAAGGACAAAGTAGGAGAACTCACATTACCTTACTTGACGACTTACACAAAGATACAATAATCAAGTTATTGGTGAAAGAAGAGAGATACTCATATCAATGGAACAGGATAGAGAGTTTAGAAATAGATTCACACATAAATGGTCAATTGATTTTTTACAAAAGTGCCTTGATATTTCAATAAAAGAATCATGCTTACAGCAAGTGATGCTGGAATAATTAGGTATATATATGCTAATACTTAATAAAAGGAACTCAACCCATACATTGCACCATATACAAAAATTAAGTTGAAATGGAGTCTAGAATTCAATGTAAACTTAAAGCTTCCAGAGGACTGCAGAGGAGAAAAAAATTCAACCTCAGGTTAATTAAAAGCTTCTTAGGACAAAAAACGCTCAAAAAATCATGAATTAAAGAAATGATTACACTTTACAAATTAAAAACTTCTGCTCTTCTAAACTTCTAAAAACTTCTAAAGATAAAGTTATGCAAATGAAAAATAAGACTGATCTTAAGCGTAGAGAATAATCTGAGGGTTAGTGGGGGGGAGGTGGGGAGGGGGATTGGTTGAATAGGTGATGGGGATGGTGGAGGGCACCTGTGATGAGCACAGGCTGTTGTACATAACTGATGAATCACTGAAGCGTACACCTGAAACTAATAAAATAAAATAAAAGATAAGAAAGGAAAAAAATATTTCAGACTGGTTACTCTAAAAAAACCACTACATACTCATTTTTAAGAGTGTATGTTTTTAATTGAGGATAAAAATTGCATTTCACTTTTGCAATGCTAGGAACAAAGTGAAAGTTGCTATGGATTTGTCAAAAGCAATAAATCCAAGTTTTCCTCTCAAAAAAAAAAAAAAGAAAGCTAAGAAGGAAAGACTGAAGATAATATTTAAAAACACATGTCTGACTAAATATCAGTATCCAAAATGTAACTAACTTTCATTAATCACTAACAAGGAAACAAACAACCAAATAAAAATAGGCAAAAAGTTGCATCTTTACCATAAAATATATATGGTTGACAAAAACACTTGATAATATGGTTTGAATTATATATTCATAGAATAAGACTAATTAAATCCACATTTAATTATATAACACCCTAATGAGAATGGCTTTAAAAACTGACAGTATTATATGTTGGAGGGATGCAAACAATTGCAACTTTCCTGCTGATGGGAATGGAAAATGATACAATCACCTTGCAAAAGCAGTTTGCAGTTCACCTACTGAAAAGGAAATTAAGAGCCAGAAGTTTGACTTTGCCAGAGAGCACATAGCTAACTCGAACTCAGATCTGATTCAAGATATTAATCGCTTTCCAGTATACCACACTGTAAAAAGTAAGGTATCAAGAAGAAGTGCATACACAATTCATAGAGAAGAATAATTTTACTTACTGGTGACATTAGTTTCCAGACAAAATGTGCATGAGAGTGATTGAAGTTTGCAGGATTACTTCCTTATGTGTGTGAGTTGCAGAAACGGAATATAGAGAGGCTTGCTTCTTAATCTTCATTAGAAGAACTGATATTCTCTTACTCCACCAAACTGTGCTCATAACGTGGCAGTCTCCACATGAAAGGCAGAGTTGGAAGGTCCTATGTAACTCATTCTGGTGTACCTAATATGAGCTGGAGCCTCACTGCAGTCAGAAGCTGGAAAAAAGGTACAGCCTGTAACAGGCAAAGGTATTCTGAAATGAGAGAGAAAGACTCTAGGACTTTCAAGAGTCTGGGTCTTTATAAGAAAAAATATTGTACTTGCCTTCTGTGGTCACTGAAGCAATTCTTTTCACACAAATAGAGTGAAGGAATCTGGAACAGTCAGAATAAATCATCCTCCTTGCTATCATGCTTGCACATTTTCCATGTTTTCTGCTTTCCAATCACTTGACATGAAATAGGACCATATACATGAGGTAAAATATACATTCACAAACACACACATAATAGAAAATTTTGGTCTAAACTGAAGGTGGTATGACTTTTCTTTCCTTACAGAAACTATCCCTTTGTGCCCTAGGCTATCCCAGAGAGTAACTTATAAAGAAGATAGGCATAAAGTTGGAAAGCCTCTCTTTCTCTCCACAGACTCATTTGCTGAACTGAGGTCCTTTGGAGGCGTGTGTGTTGTCTCTCTGTGTGTGGACAAATATATGTATGTATATATGTCTATATACATATGTGTGCATCTTTTTCCTCTATACTTTCAGAAATGCAAATCCCTATCTGTGATTATAGAACTTACTAGGAAGTATCTGTTCTAGAGACTTACATTTTGAGGAAGGGTGGTGAATTATCTTCCCATGTCCAGGAACTCCTGGTTCCTTTACAGGGCAGTCCAATCCAAGTGTAATAGGATTCCTGACTTTGAATGAAGTTCTGTATAAAAGGAACATATTCCAGGATGCCTGGGTGGCTCAGTCGGTTAAACATCTGCCTTCAGCTCAGGTCATGATCCCAGGGTCCCAGGATGGAGTACCTCATGGGCTCCTTGCTCAGCAGGGAGCCTGCTTCTCTCTCTGCCTGCCACTCTCCCTGCTTGTGCACGCTCTCTTTCTCACAAATAAATAAATAAAATTCTTAATCTCAGGAAACAAACTGAGGGTTGCTGGAGTGGTGGGGGGTGGGTGGGATGGGGTGGCTGGGTGATAGACATTGGGGAGGGTATGTGCTATGGTGAGCCCTGTGAATTGTGTAAGACTGTTGAATCACAGACCTGTATCTCTGAAACAAATAATACATTATATGTTAAAAAAAAAAAAGAAGAAGATAGCAGGAAGGGAAAAATGAAGAGAGGGAATTGGAGGGGGAGAAGAACCATGAGAGACTATGAACTCTGAGAAACAAACTGAGGGTTCTAGAGGGGAGGGGGGCGGGGGGATGGGTTAGCCTGGTGATGGGTATTAAAGAAGGCACGTACTGAATGGAGCACTGGGTGTTATGCACAAACAATGAATCATGGGACACTACATCAAAAACTAATGATGTAATGTATGGTGATTAACATAACATAATAAAAAAACTGCAAAAAAATAAATAAAATCTTAATAAAAGGAAAATATTCTATGAGTAAAAATCTTTTTATGTTTCTGAATTAAATAACAATCTTGTTAATATTATTTTATTATTGTGTATAACAAAAGTATAAAATTAACTTCATCCGATTCTATTTAAATTGTAAAATAATGGAATCTCAATTATCGATATTTTATTAAACACAGAGGAATGAATAACACATAAAATAAGACTCTCTTACGTTAACTATGTTTATTTCTTAATATCTTTTCTGGACTTATTCCTGTAGCTCAAAAATAAGTTCTGAGCAAGGTCTGATTTGTACCTTGGGGTTCAGGTGTGATAGCTATGAGATTATTACCAATGTTGTTTTATATGTTTGTTCCACAAGCACTGTGTTTATTTCTTGCAAATTGGGCATCTTGAGGAAGGAGTCCTCCCCCCATCACATGAGGTGTTTATGTAGTGACTGCACTTAGTGTAAAATATTTGATATTCATCTTGGACTTTAGTTTCTACAAAACATCTGCACATCTATTATCTTTCTTTATCTTTCCAAATATGTTGGAAAGAAAAGTCAGTTTTTTTGGGGGGGGAATTTATGATAGTCCATTTATGTGTTTATTTGAATACAGGTGACACACAATTATTAATTTCAGGTATACAGTAAGTATAGCGGTTCAACCCTTCTATACTTTATGTTCTGCTTAGCTCAAGCGTAGCTACCACGGCAGCCAGTGTCATTACCTACTCTTTGCCTTTTCCGATTGGGGAGACTGAAGCTCTAGTTGATTTAGTCACACAAGATAACGTGTGAAAGGAAGTTAAATTTGTGGTTTCTGACTGTACTTTCTGTTTTCTCCATTCTGATTTAACTTTCACCTTTAGTTTTTATTTTTTGTTTGTTTCCTACCCCTCTGAGAATATGAGGAAAGCTTAGTCACTCTACCCAGAGATGTGAGCACCTAAACATAAGCTGTGGCGTTCACTTCAGGGTTTCGCCATATGGGTTTATTTGTCAGAAGATAACCTGAAGGAAGGACCTAGGGCTTCTAGACCCTGAAACTCATACTTGGACTCTCTCTATACCTGTGGACCCCAAGTTAAGATTTCTTACGTCAAAAGATGCATCTCCTGTTAGTAAATCATTAGAGGATAACTGAATACATCTTTCACAATGTTCTTCTGAAATTTCTGTAAGTCTATAGAAAGGCTGAGGGTGAACAGATTCAGTTAAGGTAGAGACATTCATAGGAAGAGCCAAAGTTCCACAGGCTAACCCTTCTCATCTCTTTTCCTGTGCTTCTATAATAGTTCCGGGTGGTATGAGTATAGTTACATAATATTTCTGAAAATGTGGTCACTATCCATGTATATTCTACAGTTCTCTTCTAAGAAGATTATAAGACATTTTCCCACCTAAAGGTGATTGTTAATTTATGCTGAACAGACAGATTTCACATTGACTTCATTATCTAGGTAATTTTTAGTATTTTATATATATATGTTTTTTTTTTGAGAGAGAGAGAGTAAAGAGAGCAGGTGAGTGGAGGCAGGGGGAGGAGCAGAGGGAGAGGTAGAGAGAGGATCTTAAGCAGGCTCCATGCCAAGCACAGAGGCCTAAGCATGGTTTGATCTCTCGACCTTGAGCCTAAATGAAGAGGTCAGTGCTTAACAGACTGAAACTCCCTGGCGCCCCAATATATTATATTTTTATATAAATTCTTTACATTGTCTGTAAACAAATTAGGATTTAAAAGTTAATCAAAAAACAAAAATTGCAATTTTCTTTTTTTAATCTAATACATAATGGAAAGAAAGGATTATATTTGTTTCACATGTACAGCATAATGATTCACTATTTGTATGTATTGAGAAATGATCACAGTAAGTAAGTTCACATCCTTACCATACAGGCAATTTTCTATTGGAGTATAAAGGAGGTTAATTCAGACTGTGCAAATGTCTTCTTTCTGGATTCAAAGTTTGCTTTGTTTCATTGATGGTTTTCAAGTTCTTATTTTTATAGCTATTTCAGAGCTGTTGAAAGCCACTTATATGGACAGTTGCACTAGTACAGAAAATTGAGTGACTCTATCAATCTATCTTTGAGAAGATATTAAAAATTTACCTTTATGTAGAAGTTATTAAAAATTTACCCTTAATGTAGAACGTTAATGTATGTTAACCTTTTTTTTTGTAGAAATAATGGTAAATTATTCCTATATTAAATACATGACTTAATGATAAAGATTATGAAATATTTCATTCAGTTCTTTGGAAGCTAGTATGAGTTAAAATGTAATATGAGTTGGAATTAACTGATATTCAATTTAATTCATGTAGAGTTTTTCCTTTTACCTCAGCCTTAGGGATGATGCTGTATTTCTTGATTTTGTTAGAGGTATAATGATTTTTCAAAAAGAGACTAAAACTAAATTTCTATGAAATTATCCATATGAGATATATAGTTATCTGTGATAAAGTTATATATTTTAAAGATAAGTAATTCCTAATTGCTTCATATTTGAATTTATATTTGCTGCAATGTGGAAATTCTAATTGTGGATGAATTACATGAGTTAAATGAAATTCTAACCTCATTTCAATTGGTGTGTCTGTCTTTAACATGACCACTATCGGGATCTGACTTAGCTTACAACTGTATACTGTCCAAAGCACTCAAATATTATTGAGCATTAAGATTTAGCTCACAACTACAGGCTAGACAAATACAGTGTGAAGTAGAAAACAGAAAATATACATCACCTGTTCTTTTTTTTTTTTTTAAGATTTTATTTATTTATTTGACAGAGAGAGAGATAGCGAGAGAAGGAACACAAGCAGGGGGAGAGGGAAAGGGAGAAGCAGGCCTCCCGCGGAGCAGGGAGCCCGATGCGGGGCTGGATCCCAGGACCCTGGGATCATGACCTGAGCCGAAGGCAGACGCTTAATGACTGAGTCACCCAGGCGCCCCTACATCACCTGTTCTTTTTCATCTTCCATCTTAACAAGCTTGGAGCCCATTGTCTTGCACAATTTCCTACTGTCTTCAAAGTTCTTCAGTTCATTTGAAAAATGATAGCATTTATCGTTTGAAAAATGATAGCATTTATCTACAACGTGACCACTGAGTTTTACATATGTCATTCTTATTTCCTTGAACATAAAAATATGCCCCAGAGACCACTCAGTGTTTCCCTGAGACGTGCCTCTGGGCTGAGAGATTGAGTCCTAGTCATTCTAAGAACTTTATTTTATGAGACTGATGAGCTTCATATCTGCTCTCTGAAAAGAGCATGGCCTGGGAAGAGGGTCACATTACTTATATCCATCCACAAATCTCTAGGAAAAATTTTCTAGCGAGATTGGTATTTTCCCTCACAACCCTTACTAAAAGGACTTCACAGTGGAAAGTGACTTCTGTTTTCTCCAGATGAGGAAAATCTGTAGGTACAGAGCTGATCTTAACTTAGTACTTGACTATGTTCCAGTATTAACGAGGATAATAATGATTAGAAAATATGATAAAGGAAATCTATGGGGATTTTTTTGTAGAAAAATATTATTTTGAGAGATGGTGATATAACATATATAATATTCTTCCAGAAAAATCTAAGCTCTGGGAAAGGTTGAATTTTTTTCGATTAAATAAGAATAAAAAATGGGAATCTCCTGTTATTAGTCTATAAGAAAATTTAAATTAATCAGAATAGCAGGAGATTGAGGGAAACGGAAAAAAACTTGGTCTCAGACTTCAATGGATAGCTGCATACCTGTGTTAAGTGGAAGCTCTTTGAAAGTCATGTCTTTCAATGTGTACTTGTCTCCTTGTTTACACCGTCCAGGAAAGATTCTGTGCTTGGATTGTTTTACACTCCTGGAAAATTTTATTCTACATCATTAGCTTGGTGGAAACAATGTAGACAGAAAAAAAGGTACAATTTTAATTTTAATATGTTAGTTAACATTCGGGAGTAAGGACTGTTTTCATTCCTGTGCTTTTTAGGGAACTCTTCTCTGCATATGGCTTACACATTTACACCTCATTTGTGGAAATACATTAATTTATGACAAGACATCTTACTAGACCTTGATAACACAACAACAAGGAATGCAAAGCTTCTGTCTTCAAAGAACTTGGTATAATGGAGAGAACATGAAATTAGAGGCCTGTATGGTGGGTGATAGAGCAAAGGTAAAGGAGAGCTTTTCTAAGAACTGAGAAGAGGGTTGACCAACTAAATGCACGTTCTAGAATAGTGTGACAGGTCAGGAAGATTTCATTTATTAGTGTTTATCTTAAAATTGCTTTTTGTCTATGAATGAGAGGTAGGAAAATGATGAGAATAGATAATAAAATTCTGGATTGCTGCAATCAGTTTTCCAAAGTATTCTTTTTTTTTTTTTTTAATTTAGATTCAGGTAGCCAACATATTGTTTTTTGATGTAGTGTTCGATGATTCATTAGTTGCTGCAATCAGTTTTCCAAAGTATTCTTTTTTTTTTTTTTAATTTAGATTCAGGTAGCCAACATATTGGTTTTGATATAGTGTTCAATGATTCATTAGTTGCATATAACACCCAGTGTTCATCACATCATGTTCCCTCCTTAATGTACATCACCCAGTTACCCCATCTCCCCTCCCATTTCCCTTTCCACAGCCCTCAGTTTGTTTCCTGGAGTCAAGAGTCTCTTATGGTTTTCTAATGGCCTTAAACCTCATAAAGACTGCTTCACTACCCCATTCGTTGAGAATCATTGAGTTTGTTTAGCTTTTTAAAGCTACTTAACTGTAAAGTCAAATGATCAGATTTTAAATCATCACTTGATTCCTAAGCAAAGGATGAATACAAGTGCAAAGATACAGTAATCATGAAGAATAATTCGGGGGTACAGTTTCTTTCCTGAATCTTTTCTATGCTGTAGTCCTACAGCTGTAACATTACCAGCTCTATACTTGGCTGTAAGCAGTCACTTCAATCTTAAAAGTTCTCATACAGCTCAAAATCTTTTGCAAAACAGTATAATACCCACTGAACTTTCTTACTGCTTTCCATGAAGCCAGCAGTATCCACATAAAAGGACCCCAGAACTTGGATTTAAAGTGTCATTTATTCTCCTTCTTTACATCCCACAACTAATGAGCCATAAATGTATTCTGAATATTTATTCCTCCATAAATATCTGCATTTCTTCCTATTTATTCATTTATAATTTTCTTTAGGTAAATCAGAATCTTACTATTTGCATGAGAAACATTTTTGAACAGTTCATTTTCAACCTAACTAAGGTATATCCTTACTATCTTTCTGTGGAAAGTCTGTGATAAAATTTCCCTCAATAGGTCGTTTAATTCATATTGGTTTTGTGTTTCGATTATTAAATGATAAAGTGATAAAACAATAAAAGCAGTATTTGCATGTTTACTATGCGACACAAATCATTTTTAATACTTTAATGTATGAATTCTTTAATATTTGTAACAACATAGAATGCTGGTCATGGATACATGATAAAACCTTGATTAATTTATTAATTCTGTTCAATAATAGTTTTTCTTGTTTTTAGTGCTACATCTCCTTCTTTCCACTATATAAAAAGGTAGTTTTCTACTAGAACATTTCAAAATATTGATAATGAATGTTTATGTCTTTATTTTTTTAACACTTAAATTTTTTTAGAGAAATATAATCGATGCACAATTTCCCATCACTTTCAGGGGTACAAAATAGTGATTTGACAACTCTATTCCTTATGCTATGCTCACCACAAGTATAACTACCATCTTTCACCATATAAGGCTATTAATATATCACTGACGGTATTTCCTATCCTGTTCCTTTCATCCCTTATTCATTCCATAACTGGAAGTGAGTTCTTCCCACTCCCCTTCACCCATTTTGCCCATTCCCTTCTCTCCTTCCCCTCTGGCAGATATCTGTATGTTCCCTGAATTTACAGGTGTGTTCAGTTTTTGTTTGTTTGTTTGTAGTTTTTTAAAATAATTCTCATACAAGGAATTCATTTCATATTTGTCTTTGTCTGACTTATTCTATTTAGCATAATACTCTCTATATCTATGTATATTGTCACAAAAGGCAAGATCTCATTCTTTTTTTATGGATGAACAATATTCAAGGGAACACTTGTGCGCATTGGTAGGAATGTAAATTGGTGCAGCCACTGTGAAAACAGTTCCAAGATTTCTTGTAAAATTAAAAAAAAAATGATATATCATATAATCCAGTATCCAATACTGGATATTTACCCAAGGAAAATGAAACTAATTCAAAAAGATACATGGACTCCTATGATTTCTGCAGCATTATTTACAATAGCTAAGAAGTAGAAGCAACCTAAGTGCCCATTAAAACATGAATGGTATAAGGCAATCCTTATCAGAATACCAACAGCATTTTTTAGAGATAGAAAAAAACAATCCTAAAATTTGTATGGGACCACAAAAGACCCCAAATAGCTGAAGGATCCCTGAAAAAGTAAAACAAAGCTGGAGGCATCACAAGTCTGGACTTCAACTTATATGACAAAGCTATAGTCATCAAAACAGTATGGTACTTGCACCAAACTAGACACATAGATCAATGGAAAAGAATAGAAAACTCAGAAATTAACTCACAACTAAATGGTCAATTAATCTTTGACAAAGTAGGAAAGAATATCCAATGGTAAAAAGAATGTGTCTTCAACAAATGTGTTGGAAAAACTGGACAGCAACATGCAAAAGAATGAGAGTGAATCACTTTCCTACATGATACACAAAAATAAATTTAAAATGGATTAAAGATCTAAATGTGAGACAGGAAATCATCAAAATCCTAGAAGAGAACACAGGTAGTAATTTCTTTCACATTGGCTGTAGCAACTTTTTTCTAGATAAGTCTCTCAATATCTGGGAAACAAAAGCAAAAATAAACTATTGGGACTTCATCAAGATCCAAAGCTTTTGCACAGTGAAGGAAATAATCATCAAAACTAAAGCAACCTTCTGAACAGGAGCAAGTATTTGCAAATAACATATTGGATAAGGGTTAGTATCAAAAATATTTAAAGAACTTATATAACTGAATACCCAAAAAATGAATAACCAATTAAAAAGTAGGCAGAAGACATGAATAGACATATTCCCAAAGAAGACATATAGATGGCCAACAGACACATGAAAAGATGCTTAACATTCCCATCATCAGGGAAGTACAAATCAAAACTACAGTGAAATATCACCTCAAACTTGTCAGAATAGCTAAAATCAACACAAGAAACAAGAAGTGTTGGAGAAAGGATAGGGACAAAGGGGAACACTTTTGAACTCTTGATGGAAATGCAAACTGGTTCAGCCACTGTGAAAAACAGTATGGAGATTCCTAAAAAAAGTTGAAAATAGAACTACCCTGTGATCCAATTTGCACTACTAGGTATTTACCCAAAGAGTATAAAAATACTGATTCAAGGGATACATGTACCTCGATGTTTATGGCTGTGTTATCTACAACAATAGCCCAATTATAGAGCCCATATGTCCATCCAATGATGAATGGATAATGACTAAGTGGTATACATATCAATGAAATATTACACAACCATAAAAAGGAATGAACCTCGACATTTGCAATGATGTGAATGGAGCTAGAGTATTATGCTAAGTGAAATAGAGAAAGAAAAGTACCATATGATTTCCCTCGTATGTGGAATTTAAGATACAAAACACATGAACATAGAGCAAGGAAAAAAAAAAGCAAATCAGGACATAGAGCAAGAAAAAAAAAAGCAAATCAGGAAACACTCTTAACTGTAGAGAACAAACTGAGGGTTACCAGAGGGGAGGTGGGCATGGGGACAGGTTGAATAGGTGATGGGGATTATGGAGGGCACTTGTGATAAGTACCAGGTGCTGTGTGTAAGTGATAAATCACTAAATGCTACACCTGAAACTAATATTACATTGTATATTAACAAACTGGAATTTAAATAAAAATCTGAAAGGAAAAACAATAACCACAAAATAAATAAATAAATTGCTTTCATAAATAAGCATTAAATAAAACAAATCTTGACATGAAACTAATCTCTCAGGGTCTGATGAGAGAGAAAAATGATAAAATAATATCACCTGGAAATTCTCCTAGGTGTTCATTAATTAATAGGGAATAAAAATCTGAATTATGGGTTTGTGAGGCACTCTGATTATATAACTTGAATCATCCTAAGGTTGTTCCTCACCTTCCTTTCTGTGAGGTAAGATCAAAATGGACGTCACATAAATATAGCAGAATTGCTTGTCTGATGTTGCTATAATTTGTTAGATGCAGGATTGAAATGTAAACTATATTTCATAAGATACTAAATAAGCATGCATTATATGTTAAGATGTCAGGAAAATTGTGGCTAAGGAATATAAATGTTTTCACTTCTAAAGAGGATATTAAAATACACGTAGAGGACTCTTCCTCCCAGAATAGTAGCATGATAATCTCTGTAGAATTGCTCCTCAGTCAAACAAACATAACTAATGAAAACAACCATTAGAGAAGTATCAAACATTAAAATCTGTGGAACTTGTCTAAGGGTGTATATTAAATTAAGAAACATTTATTTAAGAAAATGTACTAAATCTTAAGAAGAACAGTGGGAGTCTGTAGCCCTTGAGCCATGACTTGTGAGCTTAAAATTATTTGGATGAAATAAGATTATGATTCATGAAAAGAAATATAAGAAAGGGAACTTCAACATAATGCAGGAAAGAATGAAAACCATTAATGTTTTCAGTGCAGGAAAGAATGAAAACCATTAATGTTTTCTTGGCATTTGGTGACATGATCAGAGATATATTTGTAGAAGTTTATTTGGCAATTTCAATAAGAGTTTCAAAGTCTTGTTAACTTTAGGGTTAATTCGGAGTGATTGGAATAGTACGGGAGAAAAGTATTGATGATTGCATATATGTTTATGAGAATAAATAGTTTAAAAAGTAAATTTAAGCTGCAGAATGGAGACATGGAAACAAGAGAACCAGACATTTTATTAAAAGGTGTCAGGGAGGAGAGAGAAATTTACTCTGCACCCAGCCTGACTGACCATCAGCAATACCTTAAATGCAAGCTTTCCTGGAAATATCCTGAATATGATCCAGGCATCAGAGTCTTCTGAGCAATGTTGTAAGCCAAGTAATGACATTAGTGGTGAAGGTGGAAGGGCTTCCTGGGTAGAACTAGGGACCATAGCTATGGAACTAGCAGGAGAGGAAGACCACTAAAAATAGTCATTCCTAAACCAGGAGATATTTGGTTCAAGGCACAGATCCTTGAATTCCAAGGCTCCAGCTACTAAAAGGAGAAAGAAACAGCAGATTCTAAGGGTCACCATTGTGAGACACCAGGCAAATGGTGTCTGAAGACCCTGCCCAGGGAGAAAACAAGACACGGAGGAGGTCAGAAAAGAAAAGACTGAGTTAAAGAACAGGGGTTTGAGGCAGACTTTCCCATGGCTTCAAGACCCTAACTCTCGAATGTCTTCAAACTGGGAATGATAAATTGAAAGGGACATTGATCAGTTGGAAACAGTAGTGAACTGAGAGTTACATGCCTACTCTGTACCATGTATCTCTTAGGGAACTCACTGATTCTAACTTTACAAAAAAATATCCCATGATCAGGCACCTGGGTGGCTCAGTTGTTTAGCGTCTACCTTTGGCTCAGGTCATGTCCCAGGGTCCTGGGATCGAGCCCCACATCAGGCTCCCTGCTCAGCGGGAAGCCTGCTTCTCCCTCTCCCACTCCCCCTGCTTGTGTTCCCTCTCTCGCTGTCTCTGTCCAAAAATAAATAAAAATCCTAAAAAAAAAAATCCCATGATTCATTTCAATAATTTAGGAATTAAAAGAGGAATATTAGGTATATGGACTGGGTTTTAAAAATGTAAACACACTTCTAAAGTGTATGTGTCCAAATCATTTTTATTGATTCACAATCAGATGATATTTATTAGTTTGTAACATCATATGTGTGCACATCCACAATTTTCTCCCTAGAGCTTCACTAAAGTTCTCAACATTAGGAATAAGCACAGATATTGCACAGAAGGAAATATAATCACAAACATGTATTAAAGAATGTTAATCAAAGGTTATTTCTTAAAAGATCCTAGAATGAGTCAGTAATGATATCAGGAGATTCATAATTGTTTCCAAACAAATAGAAAATAAGTAAATTCCATACTTGACCCAGTTATGGATGTATGACTAGAGCACTCAGACTACTTTAATTTTCTGGAATATATAACCAAGGATATTTGCTTTTCATAACTGCTTTATTGTTTAGATGATAAGATATAGAATAAGCAGTGGGCCTGGGTGGCTCAGTCAGTTAAGTGTCTGCCTTAGGCTCAGGTCATGGTCCCAAGGTCCTGGGATGGGCTCCCTGCTAGGGAGGGAGTCTACTTCTCCTTGTGCCTCTCCTCCTGCTCCTACTCCCTGGATATCTTTCTGTCAAATAAATAAATAAATAAAATCTTAAAACAAAAAAGATACAGAATAAGCAACCTCATGAAACTGGGCAAACTGACTCTTATTTGGAACAGTGGCTTCTGTTTTAAGTTACTTGAATCACTGAATACACTCAGGTTAATCAATTTGAGGACAGGTAAGCTAGGTCCTCTACATGAACTTTATCTTTTTCTTTAGATGATTCAGTTTTTGTTATCTTTGTCTGATTGAAGCTTGAAGTGTGTGTTTTCACTTCTGAGTAATATGGCTGCTCTTTTATCTCTAAAGATTAAAACAGAGATGTGCTTACTGCTTCATTTCATATTCTTTCTGAGAAAGCATGTAAATTATTCATATGTATGAAGAGAGTTGGCAGAATGGGATTTTTCCCAGATAAAGAAGATCCATGGAATTGTTTTCTACTTAGTAGGTAAAGTCCATCAGGTAAATCTTTTAAATGACAGAATCTTGAAAATAAGTTAGACATAATGTGTCTTACGCTAAACTATAATGAAATTCTTTAGAAAAATTATTTAACAAGGAACAAAAAATAACATAAGGATTCAGTGAGGATTGGGGAAAAGTATTCACTTTCCTTTTGCCTATGCTTCTTGGAGGGAGGATGTTTGATCTCTGTATGTGTTCTATGTTTACATTCATCTTGGAGAAATTTTGAGATAGGATTCTAAAAGTCAGAGAAATTGACAGTTTTTATTTTTAAAACTAAGTTTTGAGGTTCTACCCTTTCTGGGTTTTCTGTATACCACTGAAATTAGTATTTCATGCCATTTAACTACCAATGTATGATTTTACCTTTGCAATTTACTTCCAAGAAAGATTTTTGCCTCAGATTATTTTCTTTGATTAGCGATCTGCATGTCTCTTTACATGCTTAGGTACTGTCATTCACTTACTACCTGGAGTTTTCCAGATGTGGTCTTAAATTAATTTTAGAAGAGGAGCAATCTTATGATCTATGAAATATTTAGACTACACTTAAAAATTGTCCCTGTCCAGAAAAATGTCCAAACATTTGTAGGAGTCATTTGTATTGTAAAGATAAGTATGTTACCTAACAAGTTATTCTAAAATTTCCCCCTCATATCCTTTTCTGATAGGTTGTTTTCCATTTATCTTCACTATTTCTTTTTCATTACTCAATGACAATTTGCTTCCCATAATCTCCTAAAGGATCATTGTCACCTCTTCCAACATGATGTTAAAAATGAATGCCCTACAATTAGGACCAATTTGGTTTAGCTGTGCTTCTGTGGGGTGTGTGTGGTATTTCCATAATATTTGAAGGCATAGGCTAAAAGCAAGCAATTCTCCTTGCAAATTGTTGATTGTTGAGGAGTTAATTTCTTTTGAGTATTTTAAATATTATTTTAAAATCAAACAAAGGAATTTATATGAAATAGAATTCTGATTCCACAAAAAATTTTAAAATTCTTAGGTTCACTTTTTACCAGAGTACCATTAAATTTTATTAAATATTAAATATTTTATTAATTATTAAATATCAATATTTTAATATTTTCAGAGAATTACACTGGTTTGTTGTCTTTTATACAATAATTAGAAATATATAAACCTCTTTGTTCATTATATTTACCAATGATATTTAATAATTTCCCACAAAATAGTTTCTAAGAAAACATGATTGTACAGAAAAATATTTATAATGCCTTTAAAAGTTGTTTGCCAGGTCTGCAACATATCACAATGTGGAAGCTATATCACATAAATAAAGTCTCGATGTGGATGTGAAATAGAGAAACACATTATTATATAGACAAGAAAAATTCATCATTGATTGAATAACTACTCATATCCTACCATCATTGATATGACCATTTGCTCTGCTAACTCACATGGTTAATCCAAGTGATCCAAGAAATATTTGCTAACAAAACTCTCAGTTATATTCAATGGTAAACCATGAAAAATTACAGGAAGCAATTCACCTTGTAAAGTAATTTTTAAATCAGAATTGATTGGTTTGTCTGCCTGCAAGGCAAAATTGACTAGATTTTTTGTTTGTTTGTTTAATCTCTATTCTTTGTGTTCTGTATACGCAGTCAAGGGGCACCAGTACCAGTGAGATGCGCTGAGAGCAAGAGATGCAGATAGAGTTGGTGATACCTGTGTCCGTGGGGCACAGCTTCCTCTGGTACTGGAGTCTGGTCCAAACAGAAGAGGGGAGCCCCAGCAGGCGGATGGAATAGAAGTGGGTTCTATATGCCGTCTGCTCTTGTTCCCAAGGGGCTTCAGTATTTGTCAGCTACATGTGAAAGTGTGAGAAAGCAGTTCATATTTGAACTTCTGGCTTCTCATCTGTATCTTCTATCAGAAATAGGGAAGTTTGTTTTTTTCTTTTCTTTTCTTTTTTTTAACAGAGAAGATGAAAGGGCAAAATAATTTAAAGGACATGTCTATTTTGCACAGAATCCAAACATATAACAGTAAAAAAAGAAAAGAAAAGAACTAAAAAACCATCAAAACCACTAGGACTGTCCCCATCAAATACTAAGATTCTAAATATAATCTCTGTAACGGACACTAAGCTTCGGGGTTCTAAATAGAAACTGTTCTTAATGAGATATTTAAATCCATCCTCTAGGGCACCTGGGTGGCTCAGATGGGTAAGCGTCTGCCTTTTCGGCTCACGTCATGATCCCAGGGTCCTGGGATCGAGCCCCACATTGGGCTCCTGGCTCAGCGGGGAGCCTGCTTCTCCCTCTCCCTCTGCCTCTCTCCCTGCTCATGCTCTCTCTCTCTCTCTCTCTCTGTATCTCTGTGTCTCAAATGAATAAATAAAGTCTTTAAAAAAAATCCATCCTCTAAACTACTATAATCTTAGTTAAGTGAAAATCCATGACTACTAATAATCTATCATTCCCTACATATATCTGAAAGAGACGTTGGATAATAAATTCCCAAGTTTTATAGTTTATTAGATTGAGAGCCGCTCAATCTCTGGTTTCTTTAAAATACATCTAAATTCAATTGCTTTTTCTTTTGTAACATTTTTCTACATAACATGATCTTTTTCCAGTTTGCTTATCAGTTCACTCCAGCATAAACATAGAGTATACTGAAACTACATTTCAAGTCTTGATGATTTTGGGTGCCCTTCCCCTGCAGTCTGTAATTATTAAGAACAGAAACATGTTGGCTTCCTCCTTTGTAGTCTGAGGAAGCTTTGCTTGTGGTATCATAAGTAAATGGTGACAAATCAGGTGAAAAATAGAGATTCCAGCTTACTAGAAGAAGATTAAAATAGGTGTATCTTTTTTCACATTCAGTTATTATAGAATAACACAGTAAAGGGATACATTTCAAATGATAAATAGGAAATCTGTTTTGATATTAAAAACAAGGGTTTACAGAAATGTTCAAACAAAATGAGTGCAATCAAAGGATAACCATAGGCAGCCTGTGAAACAGTAATCCTCTTTCTGCTCTGGTTGTACGTTCCTTTGGGTTTTCTAAAGCCAGTTCTCATTTGTGTCCTGCTCTCTCCAACTGTTGGAGACTTCACCACAACAGCCCTCTGGCAACCTCAGCACTCAACACCATTGTGACGGGAATATCAGACCCTGAAATTATTTGCTTAAGCCTTAGCTTCCCACATTTACAAGTCCATCAAATGTTTCCATTCTTCTTAGTTACACTTTCGTACACTTAATCAAAAAGTCAATTCTCTGTCCCACTTCTTGATCATTTCCTTTTCACTCTTACACCTTTTTATAGCACTTTATCTTTTTTAAGGAATGATAGACTGTAATAGTTATTTTCACCATACAACACATGTGCCCATTATTTCCAAAAATTTCATGAATTCTTTAATCTTTCCTATTCAACTTGGTTCTCTCAGTCTTCGTTCTGATTATGTTTCATCTTACAATGTCCTTTGCAAATTTTTAGATATTTATTCCCCCAGATTATTGAACACTTTATAAGAAGTCAGCACTATGTTAAGCATTTTGCAGGTGTTATTTTCTTAAACCTGTAATAATTTTAAATTTCTCAAAATAAATGTCGTGTTTTTTATTAATAGGTCATAATACAACCTATTAGGCATTGTTAATGTTTTGTTGGTTCCTTTCTGTCTTCTTTTCAAGAATAAGCACATGTAGATAAATACAAACCCATCCCAAACTCACAGTATACTCAAGAAGTTGTTATGTCATGTAAGTTTCGGGTAACCATTGATTAGCATCAAGATCCCAAATAACGGGTTTAAAAAACTCAACTTTTGAAACATGGTAAACAGGAGAATGTAAGAAAATGTTAGCTTGGGAACACAGTATTTGTCATCTATGAAGTATATTTACTCAGTTGGTGGTATTACATTTTACAAACTATTCTTTGTGATTTATTTCTCTGATTATAAAAATTAAGAATCAATTTTATGTTACTGACTTCCCTTATACACTAAATACAGTGTAAGTTTACTTTACTTTCTATCCCATGTAGCATTTGAATAATGTCAACTAATTGGTAGCCATTAGCAGTAAATATTTTGCTTTTTGGGAGAAAGAAATATTTTTAGTATGTAAATAGAGTTAAAACAAAATTTTAATAAAACAATAGGCACTCAGTAAAACATTTAAATATTGGGCAACAGAGAGATCTTTGCTATGATTTTTTGCAAAATTGTTGACATATTTTATATCTTCTATTTTCTTCCAATGACTAATATGGCTAAATGTTACATGTTGTTGCACTGGAGAATTTTTTTAAATGTAATCTTAAAAAATTAAGTTATTTATTTTGGAATAAATTTAAATTTATAGAAAAGTGGCAGATGTAGTACAGAGTTTACTTATAGTGCTTACCTCATTTCCTTTAATGTAATCCTTTTATGTTTCTACATTCAAAACCCCAACTATGGAACACTGATACATCATATTACAATGAAGAATCTCCAGATTGTATTAAATTTCATCACTTCTTCCTTTCCTTCCTTCCTCCCTCCCTCCCCTCTTTCCTTCTTTCCTTCTTTCTTTCTTTCTTTCTTTCTTTCTTTCTTTCTTTCTTTCTTTC